>NC_071110.1:8130000-8472500 GCF_024256425.1 Clarias gariepinus
CTGAAGTAAACTCTGTTTTTTGGCCGCAGATCAGACACTTAAAACCGGGGCATTCGTGAGGGTTTGAAGGCTTTGTCAAACTCACGGAATACAGTCTTTTGCATGTTAAACATTTCTTCACCGTATCGCATTGACTCACGTAGACACCAGCTTGCGGATGCCAATTTTTCACCTTATGCTTAGTTAAACAGTAAGGAGAGCGACATGATCTATTACATTGTCTACACGTTATATATCTCGATTCGTGCTGGCTGCAGCCCGAATCCAAACACACGTTGCAGTGGCCTTTGCATATATGTGAAAGGGCGTTTTCGTAACCCTTGTAACAGACTTCGCATACCTTACAGACACCTAGAAAGGCTGCGACATTTTTTAATCTGTAGTAGTGGTTCTGAAACAGGAATAAAAACAACGTGGTGGATTTCCGAGGAGAAGAAGTTTGGAAATTAGCCAGGGTCTCTCTCCTCTCGGTTCTGTAAAATGCACCATCGGTGATTTCAGGATGAAGCAAATCAGCAATGTTGATAGCAAAGCATAACTGATTCGCTGGATTCTCGACTATGTAAAGAAATCTCAGTTTTTTTAAAGGATTTCGCAGTCCAACGTTTTTTGCAACAACCTCTTCCCGCCGCCTCGTTGATTTCTAACAATCTGTACAACAAGCTCTAGGGTTTTATCGCAAAACACAGACATGTTAGACTGTACCAGACGGTCTAGTAAATCCTGGAAAACCGAAAGATCGGCTTCTTCGGAGACCCGTAACATAGAAGAGAGACCGCTTATCAGGCTCTCGCCTCTTAACTCCAACTGTAGCACGTCACCCTCTTGAGCGTAAGAAAGCGCTTTATCGACTATGTCATACACGCCACCCATCACGTTCCCATAGAAAGCGCCGTAATCTGCTACATCGCCCTGCGGTATATTTAATAATTGTCTTATTTCTACATGATTAAATCGGGACCTAGTCACCACCCGGGGCTCGTTAGAGGTGTTTTCTGCAGGGGGATTAACGCTACTTTGATTATTAGAACAGGGATGATCAGCAGGGGGTACTACTAATGAGGTGTCAAGATCAACACCTCCCCTTCCTACTTGGTCTGTTTCGACCTCTTGGTTATCATCTACCGGTAAGTTTAAGGGGAGATAAGGGGCCGAGACAGAGCAGGGAGGATCCGCGGAGGCTCCCTCTACATGATCATTTATGTTTAATAGTTGTAGTAAGGTATTTTCTTTTTGAGAGACTCGAGAAGCTAAAGACTCGGGGCTAGAAGCGTTATCTGATAATATTTGGTGACCTGAATGATCAGGTGCCGAATGGTGTTGACGTATGTCACCCTCGTCGTTTACAGACTGTCGTGCATCTGTCGGAGGGCCTTTATTTGATTTATTATTGTCAGATATTCTAATTGCAGCTGATTCGCTGTAGAGGTTACTTCATCATCTACCAGTACCTCTTCAGAGCTACGTAAAGCGTTTGTTAGTTGTAGTAGCGCAGCTTCTATTTCAGAAAGCTGCAACGCCAGCGACTCATTATCTGTCGCTGGTTCATGGTGTGTTTCATTGTTTATAGAGTTTATGTTATGAGTAATTACAGAGTCTGGGCGGTGAAGGGCCCTTATTTGATTTATTAGAAGTTGATATTGTTGCTGATCAGCAATATTGTTATTATTATTGTTGTTGTTGTTGTTAGGAATCGTGGGATCGTTTAATGGTTGAATATGTAACTCTGTTGTGAACCCCGTGAATCAGACGCATGTAAAGACAACGGCAAAGGGTCTTGAATATCACCAATATTATTTACTATCTCATTCTCCATCTCTAACATTTCCACAAAGTCAATGGTAGCAACATCCATACCATCATCAACATTTACAAATGAGGCCATAGTTTTTCAACAACCCCGTAAACACAATAAAAAAAAAAAAACGAAAAAAAAAACAAAACACACAAGCAGGATAAAAAAGAAAAAAATCAACGGCGGTTTAACTGAAAAGTTGCCCTATACGCAATACCGACTGAGGAGAGAAGAAGCTCTTCCCGCTGAGTGGTCGGATGGTAGGGATGATACGGTCCTGAACTACGCTTGTAGCTCCTGTAGCTCCTTCGGCTTCTCCTTCTTCTTAGGCACGACTCACTGTGTAGGAATAACAGACGAAGAAAAGAAATTAGGTCATGAGACACCATGTGCGCTAAAGAACCAGGGCTTAGCCATGACCCCTAAAAAAAAAAAAAAAAAAAAAAATCACCGTGAGCCGATGAAGAGAATGAAGAGGACGACGAAGAAGTTCTCCGTCAGTGACGAGTGGATCGGGATCTCTCGCCTGACCTCTCCCGTTCACGGCGTGTTTCAAGAGGAGGCTCTTCCTGTCGCTCGGCTTGTTCTGCCGAGGTGCTGCTTTTAGAGGGGTCCGGCTTTTGTTCAGAGGCCTCCGCTTGGCCTGCTGTAGATACCTCGGGGGGTTCGGCCTCGAGGACGCTCAACAGTTCAGCGTCGTCTACTACCAAAGAAAGAAACAGTGTTCGTTATTATTTTAAAAATGCAAGGCACCATCATGAAAGTAATGATAATAAATAAAAGTAATAATAACCCACTGTAACTAGGATCAGACTGTAGCTGCTGCGGCCCGATAGGCGTAGACCGTGTCGGTTCAGCTGTTTTAAAAATCAGCGTTTCTAAATCTAAAAATAATGAAACTTTGTTTAGCTACAACAGTTTCTCAAGAAGATAGAAATAAAACTGAATACATATATACATTTACAAAAGAGATAAAACTCACCGTCTTGCCAGCCGGCTTCGGTTACGCTGTAGCGAGGATCGACAGTCAGATTGTTTACTGCGAAGGTCAGAACGATTTTTCTTTTTTTTTCAAAAAAAGCAACTTAAAACTCGTGTATATAAAAACAAGTGAATCTAGTTTCTACCTGGAGCCATAGTGATGATGTGCGAAGATCAGGTGTTCTCCGGACCCGCGACGAAATGACAGAGTTTTACGGTTTACCTTCTCTTCTACGTATTTTTTATACATCCCTCATCACACCCCAAAGAACAAACACACACACACACACACACACACACACACACACTAATATACATACAGACGGTCGTAAAAAGCGTCAAAAAGTTTCAGACCCCTCTGGTAACTCTTTAACATACATGACGGTCATAAACACCCCCAAACATCTTTCCTAACACAGGGTTTGTTAACTCTAACTCAAAAAAAGGTATTTTTAAAAATCACCCAAAGATATAGGAAATAGCCTGTTTTTTTTTTATTATTATTTATTTATTTTTTTACTTTACTTTTGACTTTATAAGTATACTGTAGGTAAAAACAGTTAGGCCTACAACCCATAGCCTTAGAGTAAAGTACGGCTAACCTGAACATTTCCATCCTAGGCGGTCGTGGGACATCATACGTTGATAACTCACTTTTCTTTTTCACCATTATTAGTTTTTTATTTTATTTATTATTATTTAAATTGTATTTTTCTTTTTACGTAGCTACAATTCTAAACCTATATATTTTTTATTTATACGTATAAAACATTCGCTTTTAGATGAACGTTTCTAAATTTCGAAAACTGATGAGGGGGCGTGACTATGTCGTCACTACCATATCCATCCAATCACACCTTCCGAGGGGGAAACCCCTTTGATTCATTTACTCGTTTGACAAAATCAGCGCGCCTCCCGTACCAGTCGCAACTTCGCTGCTCAGACGCTACACTCTCTTGACATCGGACAAGCTCGCGCAGACCTCGCTTCTGTCTCCTTTATTCTTTTTCTTAGACTCGCTCGCGTGAACGCAACGCCGCTTTATTCACCTCAACGAAACCAACTTTTTCCTTCTTCAGCGACTTGGGGCTCTCGCCCTCTGGTAACGTTTATTCTTCTACTCTTTAACTAATTTAAAAACTAACATCTTCAAACAGTCCTTTGTCATTCAAAACTCATCCAAGTTTTTACCAAAGTTAATAAAATGTTTCATTGTTCACCCTTTGGTAATAAATAAATTCACCCTGTCTTAATAGTTAAACACAAGCACCTTGAAATCGAGTCCCCTCACTAAGCATATTTTTTCAAATAAAAAACACCCTAAACAAATTCATATAATAATAAATAAATACGTAAATAAAAAAAAACGTATATAAATAAATACGTATATAAATGAAATAAATCTATGAAATAAATAAATTAAATAAATTAATGAAACGATGTCTAGCGCATAAGCATCGTTATACCCCCCCCCCCCTCCCGACTAAAAGTCATCCAAAGGTCAACTAAAAGGTCATAAAAGGTCATAAAAAGGGGCAATAAAACTGTCAAGATTGAGCTTGACGAAAGGTTGTTAGGTACTATTTTTTGGTATTTACTAATCTCCATCCTTGTAGTACAGAAATATCATGTAAATTATAGGTTTGTTTGCAATTTTTTCAGTTTATACATGTAGGTTTTTTCGTTAAGCTTTTTTAAGTTAGGAAAAGGACTGTTCGTCATATTGGTACATGGAAAGCATTATGATAACATCCAGTATTTGTACTGTTTAAGAGGCTTAGGGAAATTAATGATACATAAAACCTTTCAAAAGATTTTAGATACATTATAAGTATGTTTTCTTAAAGTAAAGATGTAAAAAATTGGTAATAAATTGTGTTTAATTTCCCTCCTTTAATCGTTATTTACTATATGTGATAAATATGCTTGTGACATATTTTGCTCATGTATAATGAAGTATATATATGTATGTCTGTGTGTATGCAATTTGCATGTTCACAACATGCTTGGTGGGTTACAAATTAAAATTTTATTTATTACATACACAGTTATACACAGTATGATATGAAGTGAAATTGTAACATCCCTGCCACCTCAGGAGGTTAAGATCTGGGTCACCGGATTACTGAGCCGCTCCTTTGTCTCCCCCTAGTGTGTCTGTGTGTACATGTCTCCCTGTATTGTTATTAGCACCAAATTAAGATCACCTTTCTACCCTTGTGTGTGTCTCTATAGCCCAGCCAAACCCTTATCCCGTTGTCTGTTCACTGCCATGCACCATTGTATTTTCATCTAAGTCTAATCATATGTGTCTATGTGTTTTTATAGGACTGAGCGGTGTCTGCAGAAACAGGTACAGTGCGGGGGATTTAACGGAACCGTCTTCACGGTCAAGGTCAAGGCTGAGTAGGCTTTTCGTTCTGTGTTATGTTGCTTAATTTTGTTGAACCCTACCTGCCTGCAGACCCACAGTTTTCCGTAGTTTTTGTTTTCTTTTGATGTTTTGAGTTGTGTATAATCAAAAAGAAAGAAGGAATAAAAAACCTATAATTATCTAATCCTGCATCTGCGTTCGCTTCCTTCACCCACAGACATGACAGAAGAACAGACCATGCAGGACGCAGCAGGAATACCGCTGCCCAATGATACCACCCCTGCGTTAGACTACATCATCTGGCAGCAAGGACAAATTGACGGCCTGGCACGAGCCGTCAATGACATGGCGACCAGCCTGGAGAGGCTGGCGTTCAAGTGGCCCCAATCCTCTCCTCCCCGGCCACGCTCCTCACCGGAACGCTATGCGGGGAATCCCGAAGAATGTAAGCAGTTTCTACTGGCCTGTGAGCTGTACCTGGCTGATTATCCAGAGCTGGCAGATGCCAAGAAAATTAGCTTTGTTACACAGCAGCTAACAGGTCCCGCTATGGACTGGGCGGCGGCAGTGTGGAGCACCGGCGGGACCGTGACAACTGACTACGACCGTTTTCCCAAGGACTTTCGCGCGGTGTTCGATCACCCAGACCATGGGAAATCGGGGGAACAGCAACTGCTGAGGATGAAGCAGGGAAGCCAGACAGTCTCGGACTATGCCGTGAAATTCCGCATTTTAGCCACGGAGAGTGGCTGGTACGACAAGAGCTTGCTGGCCAGGTTCCGCGACGGCTTACAACCAGAACTGCAACTCGAACTAGCATGTCGTGATGCTGGCCTGTCACTGGATGACAGTATCGACCTGACGGTCAAGCTGGATCAGCACCTCCGCGGCAAACTGCGGCACCTCCCACCCCGAGGTGCCGCGGGAAGATTTGATCAAAGCCACTGCGAAAGGCACAGCACGTACTGGACACAGTAAGTGAAGTCTCTTCTGCTCCGAAGCTGTAAAGGCGGAGGACAGAAGGCTTCAAAACAATGGGATGCATATTGGCAAATGTGTGCGGAGAGGACCAACCCTCCGCATCACAGACTTGCTGCAAGGGAATACCTCTTGCTAGTGCAATTGATGAGGTGATTCCCCTGGTTGAATGAACCCTGATTCCTAGAGGCGAAGTGAACCCACGCGCCTCATAGGAGAGGGCAATAGCATCTCTCACGCAGCTTGGTGCTTCAAAACATGTAAAAGCTGCTCTGACTTACGCCACTG
The DNA here is from genome assembly GCF_024256425.1 of Clarias gariepinus. Lineage (NCBI taxonomy): Eukaryota > Metazoa > Chordata > Actinopteri > Siluriformes > Clariidae > Clarias > Clarias gariepinus. The sequence goes on from NC_071110.1 coordinate 8,136,417, forward strand.
GCTAATGCGGTGGACGTAAATCTGAAGAGCACGTACTGGACACAGTAAGTGAAGTCTCTCCTGCTCCGAAGCTGTAAAGGCGGAGGACAGAAGGCTTCAAAACCATAGGATGCATGTTGGCAAATGTGTGCGGAGAGGACCAACCCTTCGTATCACATACTTGCTGCAAGGGAATACCTCTTGCTAGTGCAATAGATGAGGCGATTCCCCTGGTTGAATGAGCCCTGATTCCTAGAGGCGAAGTGAGCCCACGCGCCTCATAGGAGAGGGCAATAGCATCTCTTACGCAGCTTGTGGCCCCGAAACATGTAAAAGCTGCTCTGACTTACGCCACTGGCTGATGTGGTGGACGTAAATCTGAAGAGCACGTACTGGACACAGTGAGTAAAGTCTCTCCTGCTCCGAAGCTGTAAAGGCGGAGGACAGAAGGCTTCAAAAACAATAGGGATCTCCGATCCTCTTAGAAAGGTAACATCATTCAGAAAAATCATCTTAAGGGTCAGAAACCTGAGGCGCTGACTCTAGTGGTTCAACAAGGGGCACAAGCCAGAGGACAAATTTTTCCTGCAGAAACTCCAACACTGAAACAATTCGGCAGTGGACTGGGTCTACCTGCTTCGTCATGCACCAATTTTCAAATACATTCTATTTGAGGGGAGGCAGCCCTAGCAGTTAAAATAGTTTTAATTACGCTGGCTGGAAGACCAGCTTGACTTAGTTGGTCCTGACGCAGGGGCTGGAAGTCAGAGAGAAGTAAAGGGGACATTTGCTGATCTTGCAAGGCAAAGAGGTCCACCTCCGCTACATGAAATTTTCCCAGAATGTAAATCGCTCTGAGGGAGAGGAACCTGGTGCGCTAGCTATTTAGCGGTGCGAGCACAGTCCGCCCTGGCGATTAATATATGAGACTGCCATAGTGTTGTCCACCCGCACTAGGACATGGTAGTCTCAACTGCTGGAGGAAGTGCTTTAGGGCCTGAAATAGAGCCATGGTTTTGAGGCAATTGATGTGCCGCGCAAAAAGATGGCCTCTCCAGCTCCCTTGGGCTGGACGGTCATCTAAGACCGCACCCCAGCCCATGAGGGAAACGTCTGTCGTTAGCATCTGCGACGACAAGACGATTAGAGTGGGACCTAGAGTCAGAAACCGGGGTCTGAACCACATAGAAAGGGTACGAAACACCTGGCGCGTAGCCCTTATTGGGGATTGGCCCTAGAGTAAAATCCCCTGGTTCTTAGCCACAACTGAAATGCTCTCATGTGCAGGAGGTCCAAAGGCGTCACCGTGGATACAGCTGCCATGAGAGCTAAGATCTCTGAAAGTGATGGTCACTTTCTGGTCTAGCTTGATTTCCTTGACGGTGTTGAGAATGAATTCGACACGAGCGGGAGACAGCTGTGCCCGCTTACGCTCAAATTCCATGTGACACCCAAAAATGTTGTCCTCTAAACAGGAAAGAGCATGCTTTCATGGCATTGGATCTCAATCCTAGGAAACAAAGATTAGCTAGAACGACATGCTGATGTCGAAGCGCTAGCTACTGAGACTGGGCCAGCCAGTCATATAATTCAATACGAATGCTCTGGAGTCGTAAGAGCCAAAACTACATCCATGTATTTTGTGTATGTGCGGGTGAAAAAGCTAGACCAAATGGAAGGACCCGATACTGGTAAGCTTCGCCCCCGAAAGCGAACCTCAGGAACCTCTTGTGTTGTGGCAATATTTCTATTGATTCATTTTTAGATATTGGTAAAGCCCGCAAAATCTAAAAAATTTGACGCAGCCCCCCGTTCCTCTTGCGCACTTTCCGGTTTCATGGAAGTGGAGACCACGCCATTGAAACGCGGAGGGTGATGTGAGAACTGAATCCTGTAGTTTCTCTGTACAGTGCTTAGTACCCAAGGAGATATACTTGGCAGTAGCTTCCACGCTGCCAGTTTCTCTGAAAGGGGCAAAGCTCAGCGGCTTGGATAAACGGGGGGATGTTAAATGTTCGGCATCCAGAAACACGGCAGGAAAAACCCGAAGAACTAACATTTTGTTGGAGACTGGAGTTGGCCAAAACTCCAGGGGTGGCGGAGCAAGAACACCAACCTCCTGGGGGTGCCAGGGAGAACACTTCATTCTTAAAAAGGAATTCTGCGTGCCTCTCCCCATTCGGGGGCCACCCCCCACAGTCCTGGGCACATGAACCTGCCAGTCTGACCTCTTTTGAGGCGGATTGCGTGACGCACCCCAATCTTGTCGAGGGGGTGCCCAGCTCAAAAACACTCTCCTTGTGTGTTTCACGCCTCGCAACAGTCAGACCCGGTCGAGACTGGGTGGCCGACAGTCCCGACTCTAAAACGGCCGATAGCACAAGCCGTCTGCTTTGTTGCACGAAGAGACAAGTCTGTGGCCCGGCGTAAGTCCAATACGCCTTACCTTGCAGAGCCCCGCCAGTACTCAAGTCTCTCAGCAGGTCAGCCTGGTAGGCGTGCAAAACCGCCATGGTGTGCAATGCGCCAACCTGACCTGCTGCCTGAAAAGCTTTTCCCTCCAGGGAAGATAAAAAGTCTACACAGCTTGAAAGGAAGTGATAGCTTTTCAGGAAGGATGATGTCCCAGAAGAGAGATAGCCTGGAAGCGTCTCTTCTATCTGGGTGTCATCATATAACTCTGCGTTTCTACCTCAACTATATTTAAATAAAATAAATTAGTTGATGGCAGGAAAACACGGGATGAATACAGCTTACTCCATGAAAGGGTTAACTCATATGGAGATTGCTAAGAAAAGGGGAGAGAGCGTCGTTGAGGCTCCGCCCTCGGCCACCCGACAGAACCTGCCATCTATGTTTTTATTTATTTATTTTTAAGTGCTTAGAGCCTATTACCATCTCCGCGGAAGCAAGAGAGGATGTTTATCCTTGCCCATTCACAAGAAGCGCAACGCGCGCTTGCGAGCGGACAGAGGGATTTCCCGATCCGATGAGAACGCGAAAGAAAGGAGTTTTTAAGTCCGTCTCTCACTGCTCTGCCGGATGCACGAGTTTAAGCCCCAGGAATGCGCGTAGCACTTAATCGAAGCAGTAAAGTGTAGAGATCGCCCTCCGATATGGATTATACACACGGAGGGACATCTCGTTTAAACTCATTATCGGTGAGTTAAACACTTATTTTGCTGGTTAGACACTCACACTCACAACTAGGTGAAGACAAGAATCTGAGGAATGTTTCCGGTTCACTCCTATTTATAACCTGCAGGTGCGTCCTATCAGATGACCTCACTTGACCGAGGTTATAAAAGCCAAAAATTTGGCGTGTTTGGTACACACATGCTTCACAACCGGCAACATGACAAGATGTTCCCTTAGCGTTTTCACGCAGCATCGAGTGTAGCCTTTGAAAGGGAACAGTCGTTTCGTCTTGTGCAACATGTGCCGCAACCAAAACCCCCCGTAGGTTGCCAGTTGGTAAATGAATGCCCCTACCTACACCTAACAGACCGTGGACCCATATCGCCGTGGACTTCGTGACGGATCTGCCGGTGTCAAAAGGGTACACAACTATTCTCGTAGTGGTGGATCGATTTTCGAAGGGAAGTTGTTTCTTTCCGTTTAGCTCTCCCCCGTCAGTCTTCCAGGTAGCAGAAAGCTTATTCGATTCCGTGCTTCACTACTACGGTATTCCGGAGGATATTGTTTCTGATCGTGGTCCCCAATTCATCGCTCAGGTCTGGAAAGCTTTTTTTCCAAAAATTGGGAACCACAGTTAGCCTGACGTCAGGCTACCACCCTGAGTCAAATGGGCAAGCAAAGCGGACTGTCCAAGAACTCGGAAGGTTCCTCCGAGCATATTGTAGTAGCCGACAACATGAATGGGCAGACTGTTAAATCTGGGCGGAATATGCGCAAAATTCGTTACGTCACTCCGCGACCGGCATGACGCCGTTTCAGTGTGTGCTAGGGCATCAGCCACCGCTCTGTCCCTGGGATGCCATTTCCACCAATATATCTATGGTGGATCAGTGGTTTCAAAGAGCGGAAAAAGTATGGGAGGAAGCGCACACCAAGAACTCCCAAGCAGTTCGTAGATTTAAGAAAATACACTAATATGTATTTATTCTTCATTTTCTTCTCACTTTCAATGATGATACTTCTTCGACTGCACTTTTTTTATTCAGTTTTATAATTATTATTAGTAGTAGTGCTCCGAATTTATTATTGTTATTATTTTTATTATTATTGTAACGCACCCGCGCGTGTGTGCAAAAAGACTGCAATGATGTATGATATGTTAGCCTAAAACATTATTGTTTTATTGTGTTTATGTGCTTTAAATATACACTAAACAATAAACACTGTCTTGTGAAAAGTAAAAGGGAGTTGTGCGTGTCGCTTTTTGATCAGAAGGCTGATATACGCGTGCTCAGATATGAGCAGATTTATCGATAAAACAACAGACATGAAATGAACAAAAAAAATAACCACAAAAATATGTACTACTCTCTGAATACAATGCGACAGCACACAAAATCCCCGGGCTTTGACTGCACTTCATTCGTTAGTACTGTAGTAGTACACTAAAAGAAATGCTGTGAGAAATTTTACATTGTTGGGTTGTTTATGCTGGGTCAAAATTCTATGTTATTTTGGGTACTTTAATCACACTGTTAATAATAATACACCCTCCCCAGGTGTAAATCAGCTTTTCTTACCTTTACACTCAGAGAAACTAAAATGCACCCCTCCCCACTGTGCATGGTTTCAGCAAAGTGGAGGATCTTGCTTCAGGCCTCTTCTTAAATTTGTGTAAATTTAAAATCTTCTGAATTCTACATTCTAAAATTGACATTGTTACCGTTTTTAATCCCTAAAATGCGATTTTTCTTATCATAACATGCATGATTTTAATTACTCTACAATGTTTTAATTTTAGATTGTACATAAAAATAAATAAATAAACCAAATTAAATTATTCCAATTGTAGTTACCCTTGTAAAAAAGCATTAAAAAATTATGGGTTGTGTATCGAGCGATTAAAAACAATACAAGACATGTTATGATAAGAAAACTTTTTACCTCTTCCATTCTAGTGATTAAAAACGGCTCACCAGCCGTGCCTAATTCCGTCATGTCACGTGTCCTTCTCTTTAATTTACTACGTAGTGTAAATCAGTGCTCAGCCGCACGCGAAAAGTTTTCCAGAGCGCACCGGCAGAAGTTGACTTATGATTGTAAATGCTTTGGGAAAAACAGCAAGCAGATTGACTCTGTTCATTTTCTGACGCTCAAGTTCACCAAAAACAATACAGAACAGCGCAGCTTATTTGCTTATCATTGAAAGCTTATTTGCTTTCAAACATTTACAAAATCATAAAGTTTTTTTTTTCGTTATTGTCAGTGTGCACTGTTTGTACATCTGTTATTTTAACTATATCATAACACTCAGAAAGACCTTTTATTTGGGGTTAAGTGACTGATGTGCCTAACATTTTTCAGCAGATCCTCTGTTTCACTAAACAATCCTTGACTTTTTAAGAGTATGTAAGACCTCTTGACACCCCGCTCTCTCTCTCTCTCACACACACACACACACAGCAGACCAAATCGTCCCTCCCCCAAACAGTGCAGCCATTTACTTTCTTTCCATTTACTTACATCTGAACTGAGTCGTTTACATAAGTCACTGATCATTAGCTCATCATATCAATTTATTACTACAGATGTTCCATGTTTTACATGGAAATTTACAGGTTTGTTACTGAATAATTGACTTTGACAGAGCCACCAGAACAGTGGCAGCTGGAACACCTAAAACACATGCAGGATTATTTTTTTATAATCTAAATAAAAATGCTTTACTAAACGTGGGCTATTGTTATTTACTTACAATATTTGTTAATTTAATTTAAATGGGGCTTGGGCTTCGGGATGTTAAGCATCGTGATCCTAAACTTTACTTTCTGTGACGGCGTGCGCCTGTGATAGGTGTGCGCCCAAATCTACTATCGCTACTCGCTCACTTCGTAGGCTCCCTAAATAGGCTGCAAAGGAATGGAGCCACCTATTCGTGCCGGCTGGCAATAATTAACGTTAATAAGATTGCGGGCTTATAGAGTTACTGCATTATGTTTTAAGACATCCTTAATTGAGATTTTTCTCCTAATTATATGTCCACAAATACTTTGACAACATACGCTTATCAACTTATCCACATACACTTGTCAACAGAAACTCTCTGTGTTATCATGAATTGCATTTTATATGAATGTTACATATGAGACGCGTGCACAAACAGATACTTATGTAATATATATTCACATACAAACACATACTGTATACACATAAGAACATAATATATTCAGTAGATCAAAGTAATTCAAAGTAATTATGAAGTCTGATATGATTGGTACTATTAAACATTTTATTTCTATTTATTCTATGTTTTGCTGGCGAAAACCATTTTAGGCAAAGACGTCTGCTCAGTCTTGTTTAATAGTTTTAAACCTCTCAATTCTGCCAATTTCCCCCTGCCAATATTTAACGTTTTAAGTAAGATATGTTGGCATATTCACGAATCAGAACATTCGCATAGTTAACACTATCAGATAGCGTACTATCAGAAAATTAAATTAATTTCAATACTATTTAAACCGAGGCATTGCCATGTCTTTCATTATTTTGTCCCTGTTAAGACATTACAAAAATTATTTTAAAAAATTTTAAAGCATGAATTTGGGCATTTCATTTCATCTCATCAATATGAAAATAACATGAAGCACATATGAACACATTCATTATAAAATATCTGTTGTAAAACAAAATAAAATTCATGTTTGCTTCAGCATTCATAAAGTCCTTCCATGCGCCATCTGGCAGGTGTTCAGTGAAGCACAAAACATTTATTTTAAATTCCCGAATGTAGCCTCCGGCAAGTCGTGGCGAGCCACGCGCTAAATTGCAGCATCTCGCGGGAAAACACGCGCAGTCTTAATGGCGACATCTGTAATAAAGAGTACACGTACACATACAAACACAAAATAAAAGATGCTTTAAACACAGGGTCACAGTGTTATAGTAAACAGTACACGCGTACATAGAAGTTGATTATAGTGTGAGACGCGTTAAGACCGAGCAGGGGATACGACTACCCACAATTCCACACCAAGAGAGAGAGAAAAACCATTGGCTCAGTTGTGATCACGTGATGCTCGGCGTCAAAAGAAGTGCATGCATTCCACATGATACTCAATATGCGTAAACCAAGACTTTCTCGTTTTTCAAGTCAAAATTTATCCCAAAATTTTGCTCGCTTTGCAGAACACCCACAAACCGGATTACTAGCAATCCGAGGTTCCACTGTATAGAAAAGTTAAGATGTAATTGTAATTGGGATTATCATGCCCAAGTTACATGTTGTGTGCATGTGTGTGCCTGGATTGGCACTGATTTATGCGTAAACAGTATAAGTCTTTTCAAACAGCCACCTGCTCCATGGCAGATCCATGACCAATCTGTGCACAGACCGCCATCCCCCACAATGATGCAGTGAACGAAGTCCCACCCCATAAACTCCCTCTTGCACTATTCTAATAAGATGCTTGCAATACTGTATAGTCCCGGCAGGGGAGGCATTGACTGCTTCAGTTAACTGCAGTTTTTGCATTGTCAACAAGCTTGTCTTAGAGACATGTTAAGTGTCAGTGTCTGGTGTAGAGTACCAGTCACTATGCTATAATGGTCAAACTCCTGTCTGACTTTTCATGCATAAAACATCGTGCCACTGGATGTTACTCCATTATGAACATATTTTCATTATTACATCAAGGATGTCTTTTTACTCTGTCACTCAAACACTTAAAAATAATAATATACAAAATTTAAAATGTCAGCTAAAGTGTATTTTTATGCAGTGGGTAAGAATGCTGCACAAGCATGTTTTACATGAATACATAACTCAGCTTAGTATGGGCTTAGTAATTTTATGCTTATGAGAGTTCATGAGTAATTAAGTGTGGGTTACAATGTATAGAGATGTATATTAACACTAGACAAAGTCACACCTGTCAACAAAGAGACATAACTGCCCTTGTGGCTGTCTTCTGTCTTGTAAATGTTGTCATCCTCATTCCTCAGGTAGGGGTGAAAAGAAGGTTTCAGTCAATGAATCCCACAACTTCCCATATGGCAGAATTGTTAATATATATATAATTGTTAATATCACTAGAATTACTGACTTTTTTATTTTTGTGTGCAAGGCCCGAGGTGTTATTCACCCTTGCTGAGATTTTCACAGGTCTTCAGCTTGATTCTCCTCAATCTTATGTTGTGCAAACCACCCATTACCTGAAATGCCTGCCGTATCTATACAAAATATCCCACACATTCACTGACCTGCAAATATTAAAGACACATGTGTGTTATAAAAAACTGAATGAAAAGTTGCTATGACAATGACTTGCTTGCTAACACTTTAGTCTCCAATGTATGTTTGTACACAAATGTCATAAGCTGAGTGAAGTTATGGTCCATGCTTTTTCACATGTTTGTACCCATACAGAATAAAATTATGTCATTTCATTTTCATTGGCCATCACTGAATTATAACACCAATAGTGTGTTTTGTTTGTGTGTGATCTCTCCAGCTTTGCATGTTTTCTCTTCTGCCTGTTCATGTAAAAATACCAACAAAAAAAAACATTCTGTCCTTCAGTTCCAGGTTCAGCTCTTCATCCTTCTGCCTTTTGTCTCAGTGGTTACTGTCCCACACAGTCTGTCTGTCTGTTTTAAAGTCTGTTTGCAGCATTTGCAGACCCAGTGACCATCGTCCCTGCATTCAGCAATGGAGTTCCTTGACTCTCAGCACAAAGCAGCACCAAGTCCTGCTTGGTGAAGCGTGTCCAAATGTCTTTATTAGTCCCACAAGTGGGAAATCTGCATTGTCATTGCAGAAAAGTGGACAGTGCAAGACAAAAACAGCTAAAATTATAACTGTACCAAGAGTACAGTATAAAAACTGCACTATACAAACTATGTCTGTGGACATAAATATGGACAATTGAAAAAAAAATTATATATATATATATATATATATATATATATATACTGTGATATACTGTGATAGTGATGGGAAGGTCACGGGTTCAAGCCCTAGCAACACCAAACTGCCAGTGTTGAGCCTCTGAACATGGCTATTTGCTCCAGGGGCATTGTCTGACCCTTTGATCCTATACTATAAGACACATGTAACAAATAACTTAATGTTACTCTTTTTTCATGAGCCTTTTATTGTGAATCATTTTTGACTAGGTAAAGGAGCAGATCTGTTACAAAGGAGCAAGATCATGGGAGATTTTGGGGATTTTACCCATCTAAATTTTTCTTTTGGGCAATCAGCTGGGGTTTAGGAGTCCCTGGCTTGGGTAATGTGTTACACCAAAGATTTACCCCACTTAAACTACAGCAACCTTGATGCTTTGTCTGCAGCTTTTTTGGTGACTTTTCTTTCCTACAGACCTCTGTAAAGAAGACTGAATATCTGATTTAGAGATGATGTGCGAGGCGATAAACGGCTTGTAATGGGCCTACAATGTGGTTTTACATCCCAGTAGCCCGGAGGGACAGTAGAAAGGGGTACTGGGGCAGGAGGTGCTGGAACTGGGGGTTGGGCATCCTCAAGGCAGCTTAGGGCATACTGACATCCCCAGTTTAAGATGGAATGGGTCGGCCAAGTCAATGCGAGGGTTGTGACAATGTAGCCAGGGAAACCACAGCACTACTCTCCAGAAACGAGTTTCACTCGGAATGACGTCCGTGCCATAGTATTACTAGGGCCATCCTCTGCGTCACACACCCCAACTTAATTGGCTGGCCGGGCCAGCGGGATGGCGGAAGGGAGCGGGAAAACTGGAATGCCCAGTGCCGCGACTAGCCTCCCGTCAATAAAATTCACATGGCCCCTGAATTGATTAGCGCCTGCGTTTGGGCTCTCTGAAAGCGTAGCTGGTGGGAAGAGTCCTGCATGATGGGGTCTCGACCTTTGGGTCCTACCCGATTCCCCCCCCCCCACCACCCCCTGTGTCGGAACTCGACTGTGTAGTCAGCTACCGATCACCCCTCTTGACGAACAGAAAGGAGGGGCGACACTAGAGTACGTATGCGGATGGGAAAAAAGTCGCCCTAAGCGCCTCAACGAAGGCACTTAGGGTGGCATGTTCAGAGAGGAGGTGCTGCCACACTGCAGTAGCCCACTCTAGTGCTCTGCCTGTGAGCAAAGACATAAATGCAACCTTCGCCTGTTCATATGGAAATTGGGAAGGTTGCAGTTCGAATATAAGTGAGCACTGCATAATAAAGGCATTGCACCTTTCTGGTTCGCCCGCATACGGCTGTGGGGGTGGTAGTCAAGTTTCGGCCACCAGATGGGGTAGTTGAGCCACTGATACAGAGATGAGATATAAACCCGGAAGTGGCATGCGCTTCGAGCTGCCCAAAAATTAGTTTGAGGCGCTTATTAATTCTATGCATCTCCAAAATTAAAGAGGTTGGGGCTTCCACATGCTTCTCAAGCACTCTCGTTTGTCCTTCAACTATTTCCTGCACCCTTTCCAAGCCTGTGGGCTCTTCTGGTGGTGCGATCATTCTGTTACGGCGTGCGGTATAGAGAGCCCTAACGCAGGGCTTAAGAGGGTCCAACGAAATAGGAGTTGTTGAGAGTGCTTATGACAGGCACTGGAAGACCTTCCTGTTTGAAAATTACATGGGATTAATAACTAAAGAACTTTTAAAAAATAAAAACTGAAAACACAACAATAAACAGAGCTCCACCATCTACCTGAGAATGGACGGCACTCTGGAAAATAAAACAAAACTAATATCCTCTCGGGGCATTCACCCTTACCGAGGATTTATTTCTTTGTCCCTGATACCTTCCTGGTGCTACCTAATATAAGCCCTTATATAAGGCTGATTGCAGTGTTGCCTGGCAACCGCATGTCTATAAATTGCCATGCCTTTGCTTGTTCAAAACAAAGGTATTTTAGGTATTTACTGTACAGTTGCCTAATTGGAATGTACTGTATTAGTTAATTAAACCTGTTGTGTGATTCGTTAAGACTCCAAAAACAGGGCAAAAGTTATATATTAGAAGTATACTAGAAAAATTTAAGATTTATCAATAAAACCTTTGACTGCAATGCATAGTTCGTAGTTCAAACTATGTATTTAATTTCATAATACATAACAAACGCTATAAAATTGACATTATTTTATTGACACAAAAACATCCAGTTGCCAGTCATAAGCTGAGGCCCTGAGTTCCGCTTGCAGCTTTCCACAGCACTATTTTATTATGAAAGGGAAAAAGATCATCACCAAAAATTGCCAAAAATATTAGATGTAATATCAATATTATTGACCAAACAATTTAAAGCACCTAGTTAAATCAGATCAATATTATGTGTAAAGCACTTAATTGTTCAAGTGGCTATAAAACTCAAAGGACAATGGAAGAAAAGATATATAGAATTACATAATTTTAAAACTACAGAAAATATAACATCTTCCCATTTATAAAATCTTTTATTTTATGTTAAAAGGTTAGACAGCTAAAACAATGATATGGTTAAAATATGTCAGTTAAGTTAACTCAATATATAAAAGCAACTGCAGTATATTCATATTAAATATTACATTATAAATAAATATAAATAAAATATTGAATAAATATAAAAAATATACCTGGATATAGGTACAATTACTTATAAACATGAATTTATTTTTAAACAATTATTTGATTTGAAATAGGAATGTTTAGGCATGGAAAATACCAGACCCTGCCCAACCTGTGAAAAATAAAGTTAACTTTGGATTTTTATTAATTTTGCAATATCTAAATAAAAAATATATACATTTGCTATAAATTTATTATAATTTTCTTATCAAAATTTTCTTAACTTCTTCTGTTTTTAGACAGTAGATTAAAGGGTTGATCATTGGTGGTAGCAGGCTATACACCATAATTATGGCAATTTGCAAATCAGCATTAAATATGATACCCATATAGGCAGCCATGTAATAAAAACACCTAGGTAAGAAGAATAGTGCAATTATAATGAGTTGAGAACTACACGTGGAAAAAGTCTTTAGCCACCCATGTGTTTGTGATATTTTTAGGACAGCTAAAATTATGCAGGAATAGGAGACCAGAATAATGGCAAGAGATCCCAGTAATACCACCATGGCATAAACTAATGCTGGAAAAATATACAGAGACCCTTCAGTGCATGCAAGTCGTATAATAGATACATGATCACAATAGCAGTGTATAATGGTGTTAATTCCACAATAAGGCAGGGGAAGAGCCCGGACAACCATCATAATATTGCCACCATGAGCGAAAATCCAGACAACTAGGCTCAGAACTACTATATTCCTATTTGACATAATAGTATGGTAGCGAAATGGGTAGCAAATTGCTATATATCGATCTAGAGCCATTAAGGCAAGTGTGTACGAATTGACTGTTCCAAAATAATGCACTAAGTACATCTGAAAAAAACAAGCTGCAAAAGAAACCGTCCCATCATGAAACCAATATCTAGCAATAATCTTTGGTAAAGTGCATGTACTGAACAACACATCAGACAACACAAGACTTATATAAATAAAATACATGGGTTTATGAAGAGTTTTGTTTGTTGCAAACAAAAGAAGAGAACATCCATTTCCAATTAAAGTACACAAATAAATTAATAACATTATTGCAGATACAAGGACATAGTATTTAGGATGAAGTCCAGGGAAACCAACAATAAAAAAGTCCTTCACAAATGTCATGTTTTCGCCTGACATGATCTGATGCCCTTAAAGAGAAAATTCTGATTTATTGCAGATACCGTATATGACAGCATTATAAAGCATGATGCACAATGTTAATATGAACCTTTGCAAATTTAAATGCTTATACATTTAAAACAGAACTAAACAATGTTTAAACATTTTTACATTACATTTATCTTAATTATAAATGGAGTGTGAAATAAAGAAATGAAATAATATAAATTGCCAGGAGACATTTAGACATTATGCATAAAATTTATACCTTTACAAGGTGTTGTTGGTAACCGTCATAGCATCAGGAATTCTGTCTTTCCTCCAGGTTAATTTATCTATCTACAAGTCACATGAGTAGCAAGAGATGTCAGGTTTCACAACAGCTCTAGATTTCTTTGGCTTCTCGAGAAAACATACACTATGAATAATTTTGCCATTCACTTTGCCATTCGTTTATTCTGCATTTTCATTAATTTTTTGCCAGATTTTTTAAATTGCATTTTCCTAAAGGCGAAGTTTGCCATACATTTAGGGTTTGCATGTGATTCTGATATATGCACATGAATGATATTATGAAAGACCAGTTTTCTCTATAGAAAAAAAGTGCTGTATATAAATAAGGTAAAATGTATTATGTAATACATTGGCAAAGATGAAACATTTACACAAATAAAAAAGGAGATTAAAAGCCCTCAGACCCCAGTGGATTAATTCATACATCGCTATTAACATATTTGTTGTTGTGTTGTGTTGTTGCCCACAGACAAAAAAATCCCCCAAAAAATCCAATGATAATTACTACTGGTGTTATAAAAATAACATGTTCATGTTGATTACTAAAAAAAATACATAAAATTTTATTGTATTTAAAAATGTCCCCCAAAAAATTATTTAAAATGTAATACTGACTTATGGTGTTATATTGTGACCTTTGACCCAGTGCATCTGTACATCGAATATTTTGCATTTAAAAAACACTCAAATAGAAATGTTCCTAAGAGCATCGTTCCCTGCAAGTTTTGCAGTAGGGAATTTCCTTGCCATTGAAATACTTTAAGCCTTGAATATTACCTTAACTCAAAGCAGTTAGCAGTGAACTCAGAGGTCCAAGCTAGCACAGCCCTACTCGACCAAGCTTTCAGATTCCATTTAGTAATTATTTATTATTTATTCCTATTTTGTATGACTATGGTAGGACCTCTGATCAACATTGACATTTACATTCACATACTACAGGCAAATAGGAATAAAAATAAACTAATCTTTGGTGTGGCAGAGGACTCCAGAGTACCCGGAGGAAACCTTCCAAGCACGGGGAGTTCCCAATGCAGAAATTGAACATAGGATCTGGAGTGTGAGGCGACCGTGCTAATCACAAAACCACAGTGCCTCCTTCACAGAACGTTTTTAAATTATGCTTTAATTTATTAAGGAAAAAAGCTGTCCAAACCTGCCTGGCCATATGTGAAGTTGTAATTGCCCCTCAACCATAACTGGTTGGGCCACAACAACAGCAATTACAGATGTGGCCATTAAGACTGCGCGTGGTTTCCCGTGGGATGCCTCAATTTAGCGCACGCCGCGCCGCGACTTGCCGTAAGCAACATTCGTGAATTTAAATAAATGTGTTGTGCTTCACTGAATATCCGCCAGATGGCGCATGGAAGGACTTTATTTAAACGTCGGGCCAAGTACTGTACAACGAAGAACTGTGTATAATTACTTAGCCTAAAACAATATTGTGGCGGGGGCGGGGTTTCGCTTGGGAACCATCATGCTTTGCGGGATGAGGCTGTTATGTGTTCACCCTGTTGGGAAAAGGTGTTTGGGTTAGTGGTTTCGGCCAGGGGTGTGTGTGTGTGTTAGGTGTGTGTATTTTAGCCGTCTCATGTGTTCTTGTTGCGAAATTGTGCTACAACATAATAAAATACTCCCAGCCATTTGCATTGGGCAGCAAATAAGCTCACTCGTCTCTCCACCTTCCTTTACGGCGATAAAAACGCTACATTGGTGTCAGAAGTGGGATGGAGAGTTACGGGTTAGAGCGCACGCCGGAGGACATCCGGAAGATTCAGGCAGGCCGCCGAGTAGCAGAACAATTAAGGAGGAGGAAAACCCTCCCTGACGGGGCCAGCGCAAGCAAAGGGCGGCGACCTGAGCGGAGTGGAGGCGTGGAGGTTCCGGCCCTGGAACTCGGGGGGAAGTCCTACGGTGACGCACGCAGGCACCGGAGCAAGCTACAGCACCGTGCGCCGTCAGCCAGCGAGGCGAACGGCGGCTGCCTTCCTACAACGGCGCCGTTGAGCCCCACGCGTTCCTCGCTCAAGTGGAGCTAGCCGCCAAATTCCGTGGCACCATGTCGGGGAGTTATTTGAGGATACGGGCCTGTCGCACAATGCGAATACAAGTAGGTGCAATCATTCTTTCTCACCCATTCTTTGTGGCGGACATCGAGGATGATTGTATCTTGGGGTTAGACATTTTGGGAAGGTTGGGGTGCGGTACTGAATCTCGCGGACGGGACTCTGCGTGGTAATTTCGGTTTAGCCAGGTTGCTAGTGCCCAAAGCGCAGCCGGACGGGTTAGTAGCACGCACCAGGGGGGCGGAACTTCCGGTGGACGCGCCATGTAAACATCCAGTAGCTGACCGAGCGAGAATAATGGCCGAGCTGATGCGGCGTAGCAGTGTGGGGCTAAATCAGACGCAGACCGACACCGTGAAGTCCCTTTTGCACGAGTTCGCAGATATCTTCACGGTAGATGAGCGCGAGTGCACTCATACCAATTTGGTGCAGCACAATATCGATACGGGTAACGCCGCTCCTGTTCGGTTACATCCGAGACGCCTCCCGTTAGCTAAACGAGCTATAGCCGAGCAGAAGCTGCGTGAGAAGGCTGACTCGGGCGTCATAGAGCCAGCATCCGGACCGTGGTCTTCACCCGTTGTACTTGTGCGAAAAAAGGACGAATCGTGGCGGTTTTGTGTGGACTACCGGCGGTTAAATGAGGTGACGCGCAAAAATTCTTATCCGTTACCGCGAATAGATGATGCGCTGGAACACGTTGCGGGCTCCGCGTGGTTTAGCTCGTTGGATTTGCGTAGCGGATATGACCCAAAACTGCGTTCTCGATCGGGCAAGGGCTATGGCAATTTTGGCGCATGCCGTTCGGCCTCTGCAACGCTCCAGCTACGTTCGAACGATTGATGGAGAGATTATTGGCGGATATCCCTCGAAACCGTTGTGTCGTCTACTTAGACGATTTACTGGTGCACGGCAAGGAATTTGCGGTCGCGCTAGCTAACCTACGGGAGGTATTTCTAGCTATCCGGCGGGCGAATTTGCGGCTAAATCCCAAAAAGTGCCAGTTGTTGCGGCAAGAGGCTGTCTTTCTGGGACACGTGATTAGCGCTCAAGGGATTGCTACCGATCTAGCCAAAATTGCTGCGGTACAAAATTGGCCGGAACCGTTAAATGTGTTGCAGCTACGCACCTTTCTCGGGTTAGCCTCGTACTATCGCCGATTTGTGAGGAATTTTGCCACAATCGCCAGCCCGCTGCACACGTGCGTTCACTCGGCTACGGGAAGCTCTGGTTACCCCCCCAGTAACCCCCTTCCCCCGCAAAAAGACTCTGGCGTTCCCAACGCCAGCGCCGCCCACCGTCACGCCTGCTAGACTGAGTGCGCCATGGTGACCGCGGACGGTCACAGTTCGGGTGGGGGCAGTGTGGCGGGGGCGGGGTTTCGCTTGGGAACCATCATGCTTTGCGGGATGGGGCTGTTATGTGTTCACCCTGTTGGGAAAAGGTGTTTGGGTTAGTGGTTTCGGCCAGGGGTGTGTGTGTGTGTTAGGTGTGTGTGTTTTAGCCGTCTCATGTGTTCTTGTTGCGAGATTGTGCTACAACATAATAAAATACTCCCAGCCATTTGCATTTGCCAGCAAATAAGCTCACTCGTCTCTCCACCTTCCTTTACGGCGATAAAAACGCTACAATATTGTTTCCAATGCTGAAGCAAACATGAATTTTATTTTGCTTTACAACAGATCTTTCATGATAAATGTGTGTATATGTGCTTCATATTTTTTTCATAATGACGAAATGAGATGCCCAAATTCGTGCTTTAAAATTCTTCATAAGTTTCTTATATATTTTTTGTAATGTTTTAACAGGGACAAAACAGTGAAAGACATGGCAATGCCTCGGTTTACATGGTGTTGAAATTAATTTAATTTCCTGATAGTAGGCTATCTGATAGTCTTAACTATGCGAATGTCCTGATTCGTGAATATGCCAACATGTCTTATTTAAAATGTAAAAATGTGTTGACATCATCAGAAAACAGGAATGAACTATATATATATATATATATATAGTTTTTGCACATTAATCAGAGTCCTCATCTGTTACATTTTTGAAGACAATAGTTTTTTTTCAGCCTGTCACGGCGTGCGCCCAAATCAATATCGCTCCTCGCTCACTAGTTAGGCGGCCTCTCCTTCAGATATGTGAAGAAGCGGGGCTGCGGAATTAGGCACGAATGGTGAAGAAGAGCTCTCCTTGCTAAAGATCCCGGGCTTCCAATCCGCGCTATAAAATACTCGGGGTTTGTTGGTTTACAGTGGATTTTACTATGCGGTGTGAGTGAGACGCGCGCACACAACGCGGAAGTGCGGCATGCAAACGGGGCAAATGGAACGCGCCCCAGAGACTTCAAAGAAGAGCAAGCGCAAGCGGACAGAGGCAGGAGCTGCTGTCCGCGGATGGCCGTCGTACTCGTATTTTATAGTGCAGGGTGCAAACCCGGGATCATTGGCATGGATAAGCTATGTCCAGCTCTGTACCAGCATGTCATGTGGGCATTATAAGACTAAAAAGTGGCAGCTGGCACGCCTAAAAATAGACACAGGTTAATTTTTTTATAGTCTAAATTAAAATCCTCCTCTTTCGTGCCTCCTATTCCTATTAATCCTATTGTTCTTTTAGTGTCACTGCGTTTGCTAACAATGCCAGACAACATTCAAATGCAAATTTTTCACTCTCCCCAAGTGTAAATCAGCTGTTCTCACCTATACATATTAACCTACAGATCTGGCCTTTAAAAACGCACGTTTTCGGAAAAGGGATCCCACGACTTGCCGCGGTTGCGCGCGGCAAGCTGTGAAAATGCCCTTCAATACCTGTAGGGGGCAGTCGAGTTTCAGTCTAAAGTATTGTGTGTCTACTGAAGCCGAAAAATGTTATGTCTCTTAGGCGCCCATTGACAGCAAGCGAAAGAGCTCATAAACGTGTCAATCTCAAACTGTTATGTATTTATTCATCATTTTCATTCAGAATTATTATTATTATTAGTAGTAGTTCTCCGAAACCCAAAACCCCCGTGATGCTTTTAACCCCGTAATAGTGGTTGTCGTGTAAAAACAAGTACAATGTATTTTCTTGTTGGTTTAAAAGAAAGAGTTGCCGGCTTTGTTGACTGAACTGTAGATGGTTTCAAATTTTACAGTTCAAACGCGCCTCAAATTTTGCTACATCAGCGAAGGTTACGGCTGTGTCGTCGGTTAAACCTATATCGTTCTGGATTTGCCTAGCGATCTTTTCTATTTGAAAACTGTTTTTTCCAGGATTCATAAGTTGTGTAACACACAAAGCAAAGCACGGTGTCTTTATTGGTCAATATGTATAGATGTCTCATTTTCTTCCGAATAGCTTCTAAAATTAAGATTGAACCTATTTTTTTTCTAGCTGTACCACCGCGAGGTGGTCCTACTATTTGGATCACTGATTTAAGCGTATTGTCTGTAAAAATTTTTACTTTGAATGCCATTTTCAAACATGGTAAGAAAAGACTGTAAATTGATGGACCCATTGACTAATTGAATGAGCAATGAAAAATTGACAACTAATGACAACAAACACAGCATCTTTGGGCGAAATCATTTCATTTGCCACATCTATCAGACTGTTTAAAACCTCTAAAACATAATTATAAAACTCAGCAAAGCTGTTGACATTAGCGATTAAGGAAAATCTTCTAATCTCAGTGTTATTGAATCGATCACGGTTAATTATACTAATATTAGGATCTACTCCATTACCGAATTGTATATTTTGAACATTAGGAGATGGTACATTCTCCTCATCGACATCTATTTGGACATTTTGAACATTAGGAGATGGTAGATTTTCCTCATCAATATCTATTTGAGGGTTTGACGTTTCAGGGACGTGATGATTATCAGAGTTTTGCGAAACATTGGATGGGTGATCAAATAAGTTAATTAGACTATTATTTAACAATATAAGACTATGATTAAGATCGTGAAACATATCTGTAGGAGGTAATGACCTATGTTGTTGATCGGTTTCTGGGGAAGAGAGAATATTGATGTTTTGTTCTGTAGTTATGACCAAGCTTTCATTCAGCTGATTTACCGCGTCTAATAGTGCTGGATTTAACTCTACAGAATCACTTCGTTGATTTAGACTATTTTGCAACCCTAACAGACTCTGATTTAACTCGTGGAATATATCATGCATTTGTGTCTGCGCATTTATTAAATTTTGACCGGAATTTTGGCTGAGATGTTCATTTTGACTAATGATTAGGTCTGAACTTCTCAGATTTTCATTCAAATGATTTACCGCATCTAATAGTGCTGAATTTAATTGAGTGGGTTGGTAATAATCAGATAGGGTATTCTGTAATCTTAACAGACTTTGATTTAGTTCTGAGAATATGTCGTGTTGAGTCGGAGATGCAGTAGTTACGCTGTAACCCGAGCTAGGGGTCTGAATAACAAGCTGGTGCGGTAGTCTTAAACTTTCGTTTAGTTGGTTGATTGCATCAGTTAAATATGGATTTAGGGTTGTGCATGAATCATGATGTAACACACTATTTGAAAAATATGATAAGGATTACCTTAATTACTATTTCATTTAGCTTCTGAAGCTGACACGTTAAAAGAACATTTCTGCGCCATATATATCGTAAAATGATCTTAACAAACTTGTATTTAATGAATCACAGTTATTTAAGCGGTCACGAATATCACACAAAGATGAAACACAATCCCTACTAGAGTTTTGCTCCAATGATTTATCAAGGTTATCAAAGCTTTCAAATAAAACCTGTAATTCTTGATAGAAGTCTCCAAGCGTGTCCCTGAGCCGCAGTTGATTAGGATCCTCTTGATTGATGTGATCTTTGGGTACAACCCACGCTTGTACTTCCGCTATGTCACTCACAACTAAAAAAAAAAGCTGAAATTGTAGAAAAAATGTGTTTATGCACTAAACAGATGGTGAAAATAAAATGAATTAGTAGATGATACCTATTCATCTTACCTGGAGCATTTGTATTATCCTCATTGACCCCTGTTTGTTGTTGTACTGGTCTTGGTTGGGGAGCTACAACAGCTATTGGTTTTGGACGAGATTCCTGAAGTAGGTCTTGCACTTGTGTGTCAGGTAATTCATCGTCCGAAATAATTAAAACGTTGTTGACTAAAATCGATGGAAACAAATTAAATGTTATCTTAGTGTTATGTTTTGTAGCTTTTATGACAAAACAAAGTTCTAAATGGTAGAATAAAATTACTCATATAAAGACTCACAATATAGACTCACAATATCCTAAACATTACAATCAGATAAGCATACCATATTCTTGTTCTGTAATAAAACGTATTAAAATTAAAGTTTAGGTCTAGCCCATTTGTAAGATAGATTAAGTCATTCTTTTAAATATTACATATTTAGAAACTAATCTAAGTGAAGAAATTTTAACATTTACAAGCCAAGTTCTTACCCGATGAGAAGTCCATGATCTTTCTTTTGGATGAAGAAGCGATGTTACCACTGACAGAGTTTCAAAGCTGTAATACCACTTGGCAGACTTCAGAATGACAAACTTTTCGAAAGTTGTTGCTTTTATATGAGTGTTTCTGAGGTGTGTGTCTGTGGGAGGGCGTCAAGGGTCAGATGGATGGTCTGACCATACCTAATGTATAAATGATGGGATAGCAGCATGGGGTCTGGGGTTTATGCGGTTGACGGTATGTGGTCGGTTGGGGGGCGTAAGGAGTTTTGTGGATCAGTGTTGAAAGATCAGCAAAATGTTCATCCGCTTCTTTGTTTTTTACCGCATCATCAAATAAGTCGTCGATTTGATTAAAGTAGCATAGCAGAATGTACCAACTGGTTCTGTCATACCTCACTTCACAGTTCTCTTTGTTACAGTATCAGATGCGCAGTCATCGACAGTAGTCCCAGAAAAGTGCAGTGAAACCTGGTCCTCGGAGAAAATTGTGGCTTTGATGCGATATATCTGTTGCGGAGATGTACTGTTTTTCCATTTTCGTGTGTAAGCCTCTGATGAAAAGAAACCGATTTGAACAATGTAGTCAAACTCCTTGCACCATTTGCGAAACTTTTTCCAACCACACCGATCAAAAGATATGGTCTCAGTAGCGCAGCTCCAGTGGATGTGACCAGGTCCTGATAACCTGAACAGCAGTACAACGGCTGAATCGGCATTGAAAAAAAAGCCGGCTGTACACCCCTTTAATAATAACCATGGATCATGGGGGGCTAGGGTGGTGGACTGACCATACCTCTCTGGTCAGCTAATTGTTAACATATGTATGTTGGGGCGAGTGTGTGAGAGAGAGGGTGGGGTGGGGGATATCGCCCTCAAGGTGGTAATTACTAACAATTGTCAACAGAGGACTTTTGGAGACAATTGTATATATGTGTGCTTTTTGGGGGGCAAGGGTGGTAGACTGACCATACCTCTGGTTAGCTAATTGTTAACTTATGTACAGTATGTTGGAGCAAGTGTGTGAGAGAGAGGGTGGGGTGTGTGATGATTTAAGCGATGTGTGTGTGTGTGTGTGTGTGTCAGACACACACACGATCATTTAACATCATTAATATCTTTAATCATATACCCTGTTTGGAAAATGGCTAAATAATTACAATTAAATAATTATATAATTAATTCTTTTTAAAATACGCTGACCTAGATTTGTCAGCATATTTATTAATTACTTGTCAGCATGTTTAATTACTTCCTTAATTACCCGTAAGCATTTTTCACAAATTACGATGACCTTTGACCTAGACATGTCAACATATTATTAATTATGATTACCCTTGACCTTTTTAACCTTTTTGACCTTTTAGCAATCAATCAAAATTATAATTACTTTTGACAAAATATACTCTTTATTTCTCTCTTCTGCGCTTTACGCTTCAGCGTTAACTAATGTAGGCAACGTGCAACTATTAACCCTCCGGGCAAGGAAGATTACCCTGATGGCTCTACTATCATGCAGGACTCAGATAGGGGCCCAACCACACTGACACACCCATCGAGAACTACCATACTTCCAGCCGTTATCACTGCAGTCCCTTCACCTTTACTTGGGCCAACACCCTCGAACCTGCTTGTCATCGTCTTGCTTCTAGGACTTTGATCATCGCTTGATACCCATAGTGGTACGGCTTCACTCTGGACATGGTTTCTTGTGCATGATTAGCATACATGACGTCCAATGTATTGGTCCCAATGAGGATTTGAGGCACAATTTTGAGGCACTTGGCTTGTCTTTCCCTCAGCCTTCATCTTTTCCCTTTAACCCTAGACGGATTTGGGGGATTTTCACAGTTGATGGCTAAGTGGCCATCATCCTCACAGTGAAAAAAATACCACGGCCGAAGCTAATCCTATCTGTCTTTTCAACTCCTTAAGGTCACTTAATCCGGCTTGTGCCCTCACTTCCCGATCATTAGCCATTTTGATATCTGGTGCTGGAGAGCAGCAATCTCTTTCTTCAGAGCACCTATTTCAGGTGTTTCAGGGCACCTTTCTGCCCTGAGGCTTCCTGCTTGGAACTGGTGAGGTTTGGGGAGTTGGTAACGTCCTCCTTCAAAGAGCTAGTGGGATAAGCAGACTGTTTTTGTGCTGCTGTTCGCAGCTTAAGTGAGGCTGAAGGGTGATTGCTCATACCCAGATGCCTTCTTATTCTTTCCTTTGATGCCTGGTTTTCTTCAGCTGTACAGATAAATATTGCTAATTCAGAGAAGGGAGACAGATCTGCTTTTCTCTTTTTGAACTGCAAGTCAGCTATCAGTGCATTGTCCCAGCAGCCATCCTCTGCAACTCCACCCTGTCTGATTGCAGCACTCAGAACTACATGCAATCTGTAAAGGTACGCAGATGGCTTTTCACCAGGATTCTGAAGAGTGCTTATGAATTTGGCTAATAATTCATCTCCATCTTCTACTGAACCATAGACAGCTTCAGCAGCCTAAGGCACTCTGAGGACGGGGCAAGCGGATTCACATGCTTAATAATGTCCGAAGCGGGTGGTAACAGGCTATCTAAAATCTTGCGTGTCTTAAATGACTCATGAAGAGATGAATCGTTCAACAGATAGTCAACACTTATCCTCCAAGTGTCGAAGTCAGGCTTATTCGCCGGGGGGGATCCTTCCAGAAAAGGCTTTTAAACGGAATGGGATGTTGTGTGGGGAGTCATTTGTCATTACTATATGTTCCATTACTACGCTTTGGATGCCTGAGGTGTGCACAGCAGACATAGAAAGCTTCACTGATATTGTCTCAGCCGAGCTAAAATCAATGTAATCGAGCAGCAAGGTGGCGTTGCACCTGAAGTCACTTTGACTGGATTCTCAGATTCTATTCTCAGGACAGCAGGTGAAGCACACCTTTCCAATCGTTGAGGAGTGCTAGTTCCATGTGTCAGGTATTCTGATCCTAGGGGGCGATGCTGCAGCCCGGGCTCTACACTAGATGGCGCATTTTCTATAAATCCTACTCCACCCACTTTTGTCAACTCTCGTTGGAGCACACCTTGTAAACTGCAAACTCTGCATTGGTGCTTGCTATCGCTTGCAGTTTTTCAAAGCACTCCGCAGTGGCGCTACTGGTGGTGGGGGTGCAAACCGTGGACAAGGCACATACGCGGAACACAGTGGCTGCATCAGTGGGGCTCACTACAGTTAAGGGCAGCTGGGGCTCTATGTTACACATAGCTGGGTTATGCGTAAACTCTACTATTGCATTACGGTGGAACTCATCGATTAGCAGGTTGCGCCGTATGAAGCCAAATTTCGAAAGGTACGTTTCAAGAACTTGGTCTGATTCAGTCAGCGTTATGCCGCTAACAATGACAGCATTTTGCACATTGACGGCTTCTTGTTCCACGACATCCATTTTTATCCTGAACTAGCTATGTGCAACTCTTCACTTTAATCGTGGTTATTACCTCGTCTTCTGGCTGGTTCGCCAAATTCTCCCTGTAGCATGTAGCACACAACGGTAACCCGCATGTGCCGTGCCTGGAGTTGGTTTTCTGTATGGGCCAATTGTCTAAGAAGATAGGAACTCCTGGGGCTCCTGGAGAAAGGAAATGATTCTACTGGTGATTGAATAACAACCCAGTGGATTTCTGACTCATATAAAAATTTATAAAAGATAAAACAAATTTCTTTCTATGGTTTGTTAATTTAAAGAGGCAATAATCAAAAGATCAGGACAGCATTCACAAAACAGCTTCCACACAACAGCTCACACTTTTCACTCAATGGGACAAAGAAAAGGTCTCAAAACAATAGTGTGTACATCTTTTGCCTTGCTCAATCAATTCGCAATAATAAACCTCTAAACAAAATATTGCATTAAATAACTCAAATTTGCAAAAGAAACTGTAAGTCGATATTCAGTTTGAATCAACATGAAGAACATGAATATACATCTCTTAAGATAAACACATTTCCCTCAAAACTGAACAGTGTTAAACAATATGGGTTGAAATTGCAATAAACAATGACACCCGTTCAAATCAGGAAAAAATATTCAGTTTAAAGAGTTGACGCCCGTTCAAATCAGAAAAAGAATAGTCTCTCCTCTCCAGAAGCAAAAATGGAAAAACAATCAAGTCCGAGGTATCAAAAAAAGGGGGTCTTTTGAATCCAAGCAAGAAAAATTTTCTACCAGTTGGTGGTCTTAAAGCACATTTCAAAGGTCCGTGGGCGGCTCGCCATTTGTGCGCATGCAATTCTCACCATGGGATAACATCCAGCACAAAGTGTACACGCAAGTTTGAAAGTCTCACTTTCCAAGTATACTCAATCACACTTCTCTTTAAAACAAAAGTTTAACATTTCTTACTAAAACCCAATGTTTAACACAAGTTACTGGAGAACTGCTCCATGCTAATTTCTCATGTATATCCCCTCTCTCTCTCCTTTCCCGAAAGCATGCGTGACCTCTCTAGGCGGGGCTTACAAATGCCCTGCTACCACTGGCCCTTGGCAATGCCTATCACTGCATGAGGCATGCGATTGGGTGAATCTTTTTCTCTTTTTCCCCTATTTCTTAGCTTCCTTCAACTCTTAATATGATTCTAACCCCTTCACTGACTACCTGGGTTAACCGGGTTACATACAACATCTTCCAAGCAGCTCGGGCTCCTGCTGGCGTCATCCGCTCTTCAAGAACCCTCAACGAGACTTCGTGCCAGAACCCCAAAGTCCAGCAATGAAGAAACCCTCAGGAGAAGTTCCAGAGCACAGCCTTTGGTAACCAGGCAACCAACGCCTCACTGAAGTGCCTTTCCAGCAGACGTCATCTCTACAACAGCGCACCAACCAATCAGCAATGCCGTGATTCCCTTCGCTGGAGGCGAACCAACTGATGAGAATGAAACATAACGCAAGTAAACAAACAAAGCTGCATACCTTGCTGAAGTTGGTGCTTGTACTGTAAGTAGCGTAGTTTCATATATCGTAGTCATATATCGTAGTCGTAGTTTCATATATCAGTCAAATAAATTCTCATTTCTTTATAAAGAACTGTTGTCTTGGTCATGTATTTTAAAGTCTAAAGATTTGCCCGGATCTTGTTACCTTGCTCATAATTGCTAAATACTAGTTTTTTGGTATCATCGTTGGCCATGCGATAAGCCGAACTGGTAAGATACACTAAATTGTGCTAAACGGTGGAGGGGAGTCGATAAAGTGTACATTATAAATTTAATTCAGTTAATCAAACTAACCTGAATCATTAAATATTCAATACAACTCAGCCTGTACAACAATACAACAAATTGTGTCCACAGTAAAATGTCCACATTTATTGGTAAACAATGCGACCGTCATTCATTGTCTTTATTATGTAAACCCTACATATAAATCCTTTCATACATATTATCTGTAAGACCTTATCATATTATACATTGCCCAGCACCTATTGCTTTATTATTAATCTATTAATAGATGTTACATCATGTAACATCAATATAATTACCTTTCACACCTTTTATGACAGTGGAGCTTATGAGAGTGGAGTTTTACAAGTCAATAATTTTAAATTCTAGAATTTGGTAAATGTGGATTTATCACATTGTTTTTCCTGTGTTTTATTCATGATCTCATTTACATAAAAGAAAATATTAGTCATGTGATGTACACAATGTGTGATATAAATAAATTGACATGAACAAAGGCAGATTTTCTGATGTGAAATGATAGTTAGCAACACCTTGAAAAGGTAGGGAATGAACAAACAATGTGTATATGTATTTCTGTAATTTATAGCATTGCCATTTAAGTTGAAATCAATATGTGATAAAAAAAAATCAATATAAAATGAAGATAAAATGTAAAACATTTAACAAAAATAGTAAAATTTTAAAAAGCTTTATTACTAGCTTAATTTCCAAGGTGATTTCATTCAAATGCACAGTGTATATTACATAGTATGATTTTTCTGCATTTTCTGTTTTAGAACCATAGATAATGGTGCCAGACAGGAATGTGACGTTTGTTAAGGACTTTATCATTGTTGGTTTTCCTGGACTTCATCCCTCGTACTATGCTCTTATATCTGCAGTTTTTTTTTTATTTTATGTGTACATCTTGCTAGCAAATGGAACGTTCCTTTTTTTGTTGGCAACTAACAAAAGACTCCACAAACCAATGTATTTTATTTATGCAAGTCTTGTGTTGTCTGATGTGTTGTTCAGTACAAGCACCTTACCAAAGATCATTGCTAGATATTGGTTTCAAGATGGGAACATTTCTTTTGCAGCTTGTTTTTTCCAGATGTATTTAGTACATTATTTTGGTGTGGTCAGTTCATACACACTAGCCATAATGGCCGTAGATCGATATATAGCAGTTTGCTACCCATTTGGTTATCATACTATTATGTCAAATAGAAATATACTAATTCTGTGCATAATGACTTGGGTATTTTCTCATCCTATCAGTATAATGATGGTTGTTCGAGCCTTCCCACTTCCTTATTGTGGAGCCAATACCATTATTCACTGTTATTGTGATCACATATCAATTACCAGACTTGCATGCACTGACAGGGCTCCATATAGTTTTCCAGCTTTTGTTTATGCCATGGTGATATTGCTGGGATCTCTTGTCATCATTGTGTTTTCCTATTCCTTTATAATTTTTTCTGTCCTCCAAATATCTAGTGCACATGGGCAGCTAAAAACATTTTCCACATGTAGTTCTCAACTCATTATAATTGCACTCTTCTTCTTACCCAGGTGTTTTAATTACTTGGCTGCAAATATAGGTATTACATTTAATGCTGATTTGCAAATTGCAATCATTTTGCTGTATAGCCTGCTACCTCCAATGATAAACCCTTTACTCTACAGTCTAAAAACCGAAGAAGTTAAGAACATTTTAATAAGCAAATTTAAAAAACATCAAGTAAGCTTGACCTTAATATCTTAAAATATATGGTATTTGTAATTGGACCTACATGATGCAGAACTCTATCAATCAGCGGAATAATTTGAGTGCTATAGAGGAAATCCCTAATTTGACAAGAAATACTGTTGCAATGGCTACTTAAAATTGGGCACATTAAGAAACATGGTAAAACATCTTGCTAAAACCATGTCATAAATGCCTAAATCTCAATTACTTTATTTTTTAGAGACAGAATAAAGAAAACCTCAATTTTTTTGTTAATTCTTCACAACGAAATTAAATTCTCTCAAAACTTGAAAATAAATTAGCCTTAAAATCAAATTTGTATAAATATATTATAATTTGGTGCATTCTATATATGAAAATAAATTATGTTAACATATTTCCATCAAATAGTTTTTTTATAAATTATAGTATGACTCTGGAATATATAGTAATCATATTAATTATCACCAAAAAAAATAGCACAACATGTACTTTGTGAAAAATATTTCTAATTATTCAAATGTTTATTTTTTAATTCATGTATAATCTAATAAATTAAATAACTAATTTAAATTAGAAATTTGATGACATTAGCATGTTTTATTATTTTTGCCATACCTTGTTTGCTGAATTTTAAATATATATGGAAGGTTAAATGCTAATCATTATCGATATATTGAGGGGCCTGTTCCATCTTATAATGAAAGCCTCAAGAAAAAGTAAAGATATTAATTTATCCTGACCCAATTCTGTAATTTGCTCCAGGATACCATCAATAAAGTGTTATGCCTATATCCAGTAAGCAAATAATTTTAAAAAAGGGGAAATGTTTGACTTTTATGTCTTATGACATTTTTTTTCCATAAGCATCGCATCTTTACATCTGAATGCACTACCCACATAGGACCACACAATTACCATTTAAATTTAAATTTGTCCTGGACAATCGTGATCACCTAAATTTTAGTTTTTTTAGTCAAATGTTTTAGTCAAGTGTTTACCCATCATTTACATTCCTTGCAGGTTTTATTTTTATTATTATTTCCTTATTGTTTCCTTTATGTTTTGGGATCCTGTTTAGCTAGAGATGCTCTTACAATCTGCCTCTGATACTTTCATGGTTTATTATGATGTAGAATAGGTGCATAAATTAAATAGTTATGTAACATTGGTCTAAATTGATAAGGGGGGAAAGCATTATTTTGTGTGTAGATTTTATTGTATATTCAAGAATCCAAAATGTTTTTAATGGAAGTAAAAAAACATCATTGTGTAGGTTCCCCATGTGCTTCCAGGGCAGCTCTGTCCATCAGGAAATAACTCCTCTCAAGTTGTGTGTTGACTGGCAATAGGTCTGTGTAAGGTGGGGCCTCTATTGATCAGACTTGTTTGCAGTTGTAATAAAAAGAGGGTTGTATAAATCAAGGCAGTTTAAAGCAGCCCTTTTATTTGTGACATACAACCTCTGACTATTCGCCATTAGGCAAAAATTGAGGAGATGTCTGGAGTTGGCAGATTAACTGCTGACAGTAGGTAAATTATCTAAAATTAAATGTCAAATTTGTCATCAGCTGGAGGTTTGTCTGTCTCTTGTCTTTATCTGTCACCCACGTTCTATTCCATAGGCAATAGCTATTGACTGTCAGGGGAAAAAAAGCGAGTGATGGGACTCACTCACAGGAATGCACAGGACTTCTTTTTTTTTCCACTTGTAAATACGCACATGATTGATTCCATGTGCACATTTTTTTGGGAAATAACAAGTCCACCTTTTCTATGAATGGAATGGCCCAGCTGGTCAGATGAACAATGTCATGATGGATCACACTCTGATCCTCCTGATTGACAAGCCCCACTCTTTCTTAGTGTACAAGGAAGGCATACAACAAGTCTCTCCTATGTTCTGGCACATAGTAGGTCAAATTAACTTTCACTAGATATCTAAACTGTATAAATGAACTGTGATTTTAGAAAAGATGAGTTTAATTTGTAAAATTTCACATTAAACTTCCAGGCTTGATTACTGCCATACCTTTTGAATCAAGAAACCAATTAAATTGAACCTGTCTGACAAAGTGGAGCATGCTAAAAGAACTAAAATAGTGACAGGATCTAAAAAAATTCAAGAACGGTTAGGAAAAGTAATTGACATTTCTAAGCCATTATCCACAAATGGAGAAAACCTGGAACGGTGGTAAAACTTTACTGGAGTGGCCAGTCTTTCAAAATTACAACAAGAAAACAATGACAACTCATCCAGGAGTGATGAGTGCTTTTTTTTTTTTTGAAGGCAAAAGAATTGTAGGCCTCACTTTCTTCAGATAAGGACTGTGTTTATGATTCAACAATTGTTGAACAAAACGTTGTTGTTAGTCTTTAGGGTGATCCTGCTGAGGGGATGCCACAACGAACCAACTGATCCGCACAACAACTTGGCACAGGCTTTATGCCAAATGCCCTTCCTGACACAACCATCCAATTTTATCCGGGCTTGGGACCGGCACTGCAGTGGCTGGGGTTTTGAGCATTGGCTGGGAATCAAACCCGGGCCTTTCTCATGGTAGGAGAGAACAAGCAACTGGGCACAAATGGCATCAATAGGAGAGTTCCAAGGTAAAAGCCACTGCTGGCCAACAAAAAAAAGGCTCATCTTACTGTAAATTTGCCAAAAAATAGTTTGATTATCCCCAACTTTTTTGGGTAAGTATTCAGTGGACTGATAAGACAAAAAAAAAAATTCTGTACACTTCTGAATTAAAAAATGTAAAATAAATGTTTTGGAGTGGCCTAGTCTGAAGTCTAATCTGAGAATTAAATCTGATTGAGATTTTTTAGCAGGCTGTTCATGCTCAAAAACCCTCCGATGTGGTTAAATTAAAACAATTCTGCAAAGACGAGTGGACCAAAGTTCCCCCACAGTGATATAAAAGATTAATTGCCTGTTATCCCAAACACTTGATTTCAGTTACTGCTGCCAAGGGTGGCACAACTATTTATCAGGTTTAGGGGGCAATTACTTTGTCACATAGGGCCAGGCAGGAAACCAATTTTAAAAACCAAATTGGGTGGCTTCCCTTAATAAATGAAATCATCAATTAAAAACTGTATTTTTTTATTATTTTATTGGGTTATCTTTTTGTAAAATTTGTTTAATGATCATAATAATTTCAGTCATAACTATGCAAAAAAAGTAATAAATCAGGAGCACTGTATATGAATACATACCTGACCTTCGTGTATTAAAATAATAATTGACTGTTGTTTTTGTTGTTGTTGTTACCTAATTCCATAGTGAATATATGAATACTGTAAAACCTTTGGCTAGAAGCTTAGGATCAGGGTTCAAGTTGTTTTACCATGGTGTGAATAGGAAAAGAAATGGAGTAGAAGTTATCCTAAAAGAAGAGTTTTTTAAGGAATGTTCTGGAGGTAAAAAGAGTATCAGCTTGATAAGTCAGAAGTAGGAAATTGATGGTGTGATGTGCAATGTTGTTAGTCGTTAGGCCCACTGGTAGGATGTGAGTTAGAAGAGAAGAAGAAATTCTGGAGTACGTTAGATGAAGTGATGCATCCCCAGAGGTGAGAGAGTGGTGATTGGTGCAGATTTTAATGCACATGTTGGGGAAGGGAACAGAGGTGATGAGGATGTGATGGGCCGGTTTGGTCTTCAGGACAAGAATGTAGAAGGACAGATGGTGGTGGACTTGGTGGTGCAAAGAGGATGGAAATGGCAGTAGTAAATACTTTCTTTCAGAAGAGGCAAGAACATAGGGTGACATACAGTATAAAGTAAGAGCGGAGGCAGAAGCACTCAGGTGGACTACATCTTGTGTAGACATTGTAATCTGAAGGAGATCAGTGATTGCAAAGTATTCGTAGGGGGAAAAGTAGCCAGACAACACAGCATGGTGGTGTTTAAAATGACCCTGGCGGTAAGGAAGGTGAAGAGGACAAAGGCAGAGCAGAGGACAAAGTCGTGGAAGTTGAAAAAAGAAGAATGTTGTGCAGTTTTCAGGGAGGTGTTGAGACAGACTCTGGGTTGTCAGGAGGTGCTTCCAGTTGACTGAACAACGGCTAGGGTGATCAGGGAGACAGGTAAGAGGGTACCCGGTATATCACCAGGAAAGGGAAAAGTGAAGAAGGAGACTTGGTGGTGGAACGAGGAAGTCCAGGAGTGTATACAGGGAAAGAGGGTAGCTAAGAAGTGGGACACTGAGAGGACTGAAGAGAGTAGACAGGAGTACAGGGAGATGCAGCATTAGGTGAAGGTAGAGGTGGTAAAGGCCAAACTAGGAGCATATGAGGACATGTATGCTAGGTTGGACAGTAAGGAGGCATGGATCTTTTGGTGAGGCAAAAAGATAAAGATGGAAATTATGTGAAGCATGTTAGAGTGATTAAAGATGTACTGACAGGTGCCAGGAGGGTGATGGGAAAATAAAAGGACTACTTTAAAGAGTTGATGAATAAGGAAAGTGAAAGAGAACAAAGAGTAGAAGAGGTGACTGTTATGGAGCAGAAACTAGTCTTACTATTCTGTTTAACACTAGAAGCGCCGCGCCAGTGTCACCTACTTTTAATGCGATTTACCAGTCATTTTACCGCCTATTGTTTTAAATGGGAAGCTGTCGCTGACACACAATGATCGCTAGATGGCGCTTTCACCCAAAGCAAATAGTTTAGGTACAAGATCAACTTGCACTTGGACAAGTTCCGAGTTGATAATTTTTCATATTCAACTGAGAAAACCTACTACAGAGTTCCTTTGTCCATCTAGGGGCTTCGTACTTCGTACTAAATGAAAGCTCTACTTAATTTTATAACGTCTTGTGACAATTCATTAGTTTGTTTATTCTATTTAAAGCTTCTGAGCTTCTCGGATGTTTGTTTAGTGTGACAGTGCTTTAGATTGAGCAGGATCCGCAGGCTGCTACCACACAGAGTTCTGAACATTTATACACGCGGTTGCCAGGCAACACCGCTGTCAGGTAATCAGCCTGAATGAGCCACATCTGGCAGTTTATATAAATGATCGTGATAAGGCGACACTTCGTGTGATCATTCGGTCGCACCAGTAAAAGGTGTCAGGGCCAAAGACAAAGCGCACTGAGGAAGACACAGGCAAAGCCCAAGTCTCTGTCTGTGAAGTTGTTCAGCTGTTTAGTGTCATTATGTCATAAACAGTGAAACAACGTGGACTCATCGCTGTGCTTGTTGAAAAAAACGCTGCAACTGCTTCAAAGTCTTTCCACTCCGTGACCGCTGAAATCCGACACGACACTACGTTAGGCTACGTCTTGACTCATTTGCATATCGACGGTCATTAGATGTTGACTGATGTGTACCAGTTCCCACTAATATCCAACAACTTCACACAGCCATTGAAGAGGAGTGGACCAACATTCCACAGGCCACAATTGACAATCTGATAAACTCTATGCGAAGAAGATGTGTTGCACTGCATGAGGCAAATGGTGGTCACACCAGATACTGACCGGTTCTGAGTCCCCAGACCCCCAATAAAGCAAAAAACTGCACATTCCATGGTGGCCTTTTATTGTGGGCAGTATAAGGTACACCTGTGCACTACTCATGATGTCAGATCAGCATCTTGATGTGGCACACCTGTGAGGTGTGATGAATTATCTCAGCAAAGCAGAAGTGCTCACTATCACACATTTAGACTGATTTGTGAACAATGTTTGAGAGAAATGGTAATATTGTGTATCTGGAATGAATTTTTGATCTTTAAGTCCATCTCATGAAAAATTGGAGCAGAAACAAAGGTGTTGCGTTTATATTTTTGTTAAGTGTATATACAGTACACACACACACACACACACACACACACACACACCTGTGTGAAGTACCATTTTAAGCTATTTATTTATTCATTTTTTATTTCCTTATTTACTTACTAACTAGTAAATGCTTAGTAAAGGGCTCTAAAACAATTGCAATATGAATGACAATAGAATATCACAAAATGTGCATTGACACCCATGCACCAATCATTAACCATTAAAATGCTGGATTTAAACTAAAATGCCACTTATATATATATATATAT
This sequence comes from Clarias gariepinus, assembly GCF_024256425.1. NCBI lineage: Eukaryota > Metazoa > Chordata > Actinopteri > Siluriformes > Clariidae > Clarias > Clarias gariepinus. The sequence goes on from NC_071110.1 coordinate 8,170,055, forward strand.
ATATATAAGTAAATATTTTTACATTGAGTTTAATCATGCAGCACTTTTAGTATTCATAGCAAAATCAACCCAACAGTGTTATTAAAGTACCCAAAATAACACAGAATTTTGAGAAAGTAGAAACCTACTAGTAATACAACTACTAATAAATAGAGAAAGCGCAGTTAAACCCCAGGAATTCTGCATGCGGTTGCTTTGTATTCAGCAAGTAGCATAAAGTTTTTGTGTTTGTTGCATTTCATGCCCGTAGTTTTATCGATAAATCTGCTCATATCTGCGCACGCTTTTATCAGCCTTTTAATTAAAAAGCCGCACGCGCAACTTTCACTTTGTGTTCAGGCAGTGTTTATTGTTTAGTGCATATAAACACAATAAAACAATAATGTTTTAGGCTAACATATCATAGATTTGTCAAGAACTAACCTGGGATGACCAGAAGACGTAGCTTTAGCGGTTAGCCCTTTGTAGCGTGAATGGTAAACCCAAACGCGGAAGAGCACGAGTAGGCAGGATAATCACGCTTTTAATCTAAGGACTCTCACAAATGGGGAGCAAGGGAAAGACACAATCTAACCCGCGTCCTATAAATACACACTCGATCAGGAATTGAAACCAAAAAGGTGAGTACTCACAGTTAGATGGAGGAATCCGACGTGGCATCGGCAAAACTCAATGACTGAGCGAGGTGCTATGGTTTGTTTACCTCTTTTATACTTCCTGGTTTGCGACCGCTTAACTTCCGGGTCCTAGTGCCGGTCGCGTTCCGAGTGTGCATGACAGTACCCCCCTGTCCAGGACCGGCTCCAGACGGTCCTGAGGTGGAGGATACCCTGTGACGGTAGTCCCGGATGAGCTCAGGGTCGAGGATGAACCGTGCTGGAACCCAAGATCGCTCCTCGGGGCCGTAGCCTTCCCAATCGACCAGGTACTGGGTGCCCCTGCCCCGAGGGCGCGAATCAAGGATTCGTCGCACGGTGTAGGCGGGACCGCCGTCAATGATTCGGGGAGGAGGAGCAGGGGGGGTGGGTGGAACCAGAGGTGACGTGATGAAGGGTTTTAGTTGTGAAGTATGGAAGACTGGATGTATCCGGAGCGCCGCAGGCAGCTGGAGCCGGTAGGTGACAGGGTTAATCCGTAAAGTGATGCGGTATGGTCCGATGAACCTTGGTGATAATTTTCTTGACTCAGTGTGCAGATGGAGCTTTTTAGTTGATAACCATACCTTGTCACCTACGTGGTACAAACGTCCCGGCGGGTGTCGGCGGCGATGCTGGGCGACGTAGCTGGTGTTGGCTCGCTGGATGGCGTGATTAGCTTGGTTCCATATCCGCCGACACCTACGGACCAACTGTTGGGCCGATGGTACGTCAACCTCCGGTTCTTGATGGTTGAACATGGGAGGATGGAAACCATGGCACACCTCAAATGGGCTTAGGTTGGTGGCTGAGGAGACGTGGAGGTTGTGGGACAGTTCGGCCCATTTGAGGTAGCGGGCCCAGGAGCGCTGGCGATCGGAAACGAAACATCTTAGGTAGCGCTCCAGTTGTTGGTTGGTCCGTTCCGTCTGACCATTAGTCTGGGGGTGGTAGCCGGATGACAGACTACAGGTGGAATTGATCAGACGGCAGAAGGCCTTCCAGAACCGGGCTGTGAACTGGGGCCCTCTGTCCGAGACGATGTCCTTTGGGAACCCATGCAGTCGGACTACGTGTTCCAAAATCAATTCCGCTGTGTCCTTTGCTGAGGGGAGTCCGGCTAGGGCCACCAGGTGCACGGCCTTGGAGAACCGATCCACGATGGTTAATATGGTGTCCTTACCCTCAGAAACCGGCAGGCCCGTGATGAAATCCAGGGCGATGTGCGTCCAGGGCCGTCGAGGAACAGGGAGTGGTTGAAGTTCTCCTGGAGCTGGTTGATTTGTGTCCTTTGCCCTGGCGCACACCGGGCACGCCTGAACGAACTCGCGGACGTCTCTCCTCAAGGAGGGCCACCAGAATGCCCGTTGAATAAACGATAGGGTTCGTCGGGCCCCAGAATGTCCGGCGATGATGGACGAATGTCCCCATTGAAGAACCTCCGCTCGTAGATGTTGGGGCACGTGGAGTCGTCCAGGCGGCACACCTGCCGGTTCGGTCTCCGCCGCCTGTGCCTGGCGGACCCTGGTCTCCAAATCCCAGTGGAGGGGTGCGAGGATTCGAGATGGATGGATGACAGGCACGGGTTCCGCCCGGGGGAGATCGTCCTCATGCTGGCGTGATAGGGCGTCGGCTTTGGTGTTCTTCGACCCCGGGCGGTAAGAAAGATGAAAATTATATTGTTCAAAAAATAGCGCCCACCGTGCCTGCCGTGGATTGAGCTGTTTGAGGTTCTTGATGGTGATCAGGTTTTGGTGATCGGTCCAGACGATGAATGGCTCACTGGCGCCCTGGAGCCAGTGACGCCACTCCTCCAAAGCCCACTTTATGCCCAACAGCTCGCGGTCCCCTACCCCGTATCGCTGCTGAGTGGGGTCAAATTTTTTGGAGAAGAAACTGCAGGGATGCAGTTTCTGGTCTGGACCTCGCTGGGAGAGAACTGCGCCGGCGCCCACATCCGACGCGTCCACCTCCACAACGAAGGGTTTGTTGGCATCGGGATGAAGAAGAATCGGTGCGGTGGTGAAGCGATGGCAGAGTTCCTTGAAGGCTGAGATGGCAGTTGGATTGAGCTGAAATGGGTGAGATGAGGGCCTGGTCAATGTGGTTAATGGTGCTGCAACTGTACTGTAGCCCCGGATAAAGCGACGATAGAAATTCGCAAACCCGAGAAACCGCTGAAGCTGTTTGAGTGTCCTGGGTAGGGGCCAGTGACGTACAGCTTCTAGCTTCTGCGGGTCCATGGCCACACCCTGGGGCGAGATGACAAAACCCAGGAACGTGGTGGAGTGCTGGTGAAAAGCACATTTTTCCAGCTTGCAGTACAGTTGGTGAGCGAGCAATCTCTTTAAAACAGCACGTACGTGTTGGATGTGTTCTTCCAGGTGGCGGGAGTAAATGAGAATGTCGTCCAGGTAGACGAACACCCATCGGCCCAGCATGTCTCGGAGGACGTCATTTATGAATTGTTGGAAGGCCGAGGGTGCGTTGCAGAGTCCAAATGGTATGACCAGGCTCTCATAATGTCCGGTGGGTGTGATGAATGCAGTCTTCCACTCATCACCCTCTCTGATGCGCACCAAGTTGTAGGCGCTCCGGAGGTCCAACTTGGAGAACACGGTGGCACCAGAGAGGGCGTCCAGGGCGGAGTTGGTGAGTGGCAGTGGATGTCTGTTCTTGATGGTGATGTTGTTTAGCCCCCGATAGTCGACACATGGGCGAAGTTCGCCCCCTTTTTTCTTGACGAAGAAGAACCCCGCGGCGGCAGGCGAGGTGGAGGGCCGGATGGTTCCCTGACGGAGGGCGTTGGTGACGTATTCCTCCATCGCCTGCGTCTCCGAGGTGGATAAGGAGTAGAGATGGCCGCGGGGAGGGACGGAACCCGGCTGAAGTTCTATCGCCAGGTCGTATGGGCGATGAGGTGGGAGGTGGGTAGCTCGTCTCTTGCAGAAAACTTCAGCCAAGTCCCGATAGGCGACTGGAATGGCGTTGGTGTCGACGTCGGGGGCCTCGGACTCCCTGGAACACGTCCCAGTCCGTGCCTGTAGGCAGAGTTCGGCGCAGGTCGGCCCCCACTGGAGAATCCGGTTCTGGGTCCACGAGATGATTGGGTCGTGTTGTAGCAGCCAGGGATAGCCGAGGATGATGGGTGGTGATGAGATGGATGTAAGGTGAAATTGGATCTGCTCCTGGTGCTGGTCTATGGCGAGCGTGATGGGTTGGGTCTGATGGGTGATAGGGCTGGATGATAAGGGCCGACCGTCGACCGAAGTGATTTTTACCGGCTGGGATAACGCCTCAGTCCTCACCCCCAAATCTTTGGCATAATTAGAGTCAATGAAGTTACCCGCGGCACCGGAGTCGATGAACGCGGTGCTTCGAACTCGTTTGTGGCCAATTTGGAGGTTTACCTGAACCGTGAAGCGTGAGATGGTGGCGTCGATTGTGGAGGAGAGGTGGAGGGGGCCCGGTGAGTCTCCTCTTTCACTCACCGGGGCTGCGCGTTTCCCGGGCGAATCGGACAGATAGCTCGGTGGTGCGCCGCCGACCCACAGTAGGCACACAGCCCCTCTCGATACCGTCGTTCGCGTTCCGCCACGGTCAGGGAGGCGCGTCCTAATTGCATGGGTTCCCCGGCTCCGGTGTCAACCACGGCAGGAGGTGGAGATCCGACCGGTCCAGTAGTGGAGGTGGTGAAAGCCGTAGGTGGTCGTGGTGAGGTGTAGGAGAAAGTGGGTGCAGGCGGCAGGGTCCTAGGGGCTGGCTTCGGGCGAGAGAGGATGCGTTGATCAATACGGAGGTCGAGCTGGATCAACCCCTCCAGGGTAGCAGGAAGCTCTCGCCCGGCGAGCTCGTCTTTGATGCGTGGAGCCAGTCCCTCGTAGAAGGATGTCCGGAGCGCGGCATCTCCCCAGTCGGTCTGTACAGCGAGGGTCCGGAACTCAGCAGCGTACCGGCTCACGGACGATCCTCCCTGCCGCAGATGATAGAGTTTGGTGTCGGTCTCCACCTCGCCCGCTGGGTGTTCGAACGTGAGTCTGAGTTGGCGGGTGAACTCATTGTATGAGTGCGCGGTATCTGAATCCGCCCGGAGAACTGCCGTGGCCCACTCAGCTGCCTGCCCAGATCGGTGGAGTACCTGGTGGCATTAAACTCAAACACCAGATCAAGCGCTGTTAAAAACACATTACACTTCCCGTCTGTGCCGTCCCATTTATCCGGGAGTGCCAAGAATACATCAGAAGGAGGGGGGGGGGGTTGGTGCGTCGCCGCGGCCGCCGCGACGGGAGACCGGCTAGCCGCGCTATCTACAGCCGCCCGGAGATCCGCGTTCTCCTGCCGGAGCTCCGCAACCTCGCGGCGCAAGGCCGCAACGTCTTGGAGGTCCCGGCGCAGATTAGCGATCTCCCCGGTTAGCGTGTTGATAAGCTTGGCATGCTGATCAACCACATCGCAGAGGTGCGCGTAATCCGCTGGGTTCACCGCGGGTGGCTTAGTCATTCTGTCAAGAACTAACCTGGGATGACCAGAAGACGTAGCTTTAGCGGTTAGCCCTTTGTAGCGTGAATGGTAAACCCAAACGCGGAAGAGCACGAGTAGGCAGGATAATCACGCTTTTAATCTAAGGACTCTCACAAATGGGGAGCAAGGGAAAGACACAATCTAACCCGCGTCCTATAAATACACACTCGATCAGGAATTGAAACCAAAAAGGTGAGTACTCACAGTTAGATGGAGGAATCCGACGTGGCATCGGCAAAACTCAATGACTGAGCGAGGTGCTATGGTTTGTTTACCTCTTTTATACTTCCTGGTTTGCGACCGCTTAACTTCCGGGTCCTAGTGCCGGTCGCGTTCCGAGTGTGCATGACAAGATTTTTTTATTCTTTGTTGTACTCCATCTTTTTGCACACAAATATGTGGGTGCGTTACAATAATAATAAGTATAATATGTAATAAGTACATATATGTAATATGTATAATAAATAATAAGTATATGGATTCTAAATATATTGAATGAATTCTAAATATATTGATTAAAAACTTGATATATATTAAAAAAAAGGTTGAATATATTGACATTATAAACATGAGGTCATGGAAACACAGCACCGTCTTTAGAAAGAATGAGTACGTCAGCGAGAAACTTGGTTGCTGCGTTTCTGTGAAATGAAGAGATGGTCAACACGTCAGTGAGTGCGTGTACTGCCCAAAGTGGTGCCGTAAGCCACACTCAATATCAGATTTCCACATTCAAATACGTTTAAACCCGCCATGGTTTGTTATTACTTTTTCCCTTTGTAATTAATTTTGCCCTCTGTGAATGTTCTTGGCTATGAGCTCGCCTTATGCCTAATTCTGTTTTTTCCACATCAACTGGACTCTTAACTGATTTGGCTTGATTGCCTTTGTTTTTGGTTTAAATACAAATCAGTGAGTGTAACCGTCTTCACACTTGCTACCAAACATCACTTCATACAAAACTAGTGTAAGTACTCGGACGTGGAAAAGAGGAGGAAATGGACTTTGGGCCGTACATGCACTCACTAACATGTTGACCATCTCTTCATTTCTTAGAATCGCAGCAACCGACGGTTGTTAAAGCATGTGTGTCAAATACAGCAAATATTTTGGCATAAACAACCTCGGTCAGGTGGCGTCATTCGATTTGGTGCACCTGGAGGTTATAAATAGGCATGAACCGGAAACATCATCAGTTCTTTTTTTCTTCAAGGACTGCTAGGACTACAAGCACTTTTTAAAAACAAAAGCGAAAATAGAAAGTGTCTTATTACTCACCAGAAAGATGGCAGAGTTAGACACGAGTTCGTCCCTCTGTGTAGAAGAATATCTTGCTGAGGGCGATCTCCACGCTTTCTGTTTTCAGTGTTTGGGGAAAGAGCACGCTATCCTCAGGCTTCAGGGAGCAGGTAATACAGATAAGTATTGCGATTTTCTCCCTATTAAAGTCCCTCACGCTCGGCTCGCCGTTTTTTGAAACAAAACCGCTAGCCGCGACGCATTTTTTGCATGCATATTTGGCGGAAGCGCACAAGATGGAATTTTCCTTACTCGCTCTCTCGCCGGATCATGAGCCTTTACCGTCCACTTTTCAAGTGCGCACCTTCTGTAAGTGGGCGGAAGAAACTTCCTCTCTCGCCTCTGCAAAGATGAAAACTATCACTTCAAAGTGCTCCTCTAATGATGAGCGAGCGTATCATTTGTTATCAGAGGTGGTAACGCACGCTCGAACGCATACACCTCGATTCGCTGTAAAAAAAAAAACAAAAAAACCAAACACTTAAAGTTAGACGACAGGTTTCTGTCGGGTGGTGGAGGAGGGTCTTCAATGATGGCCCCTCCCCTTCTTGGCGACCTCCATGAGTTAACTCTCTTTTATGAAATAAACCGTATTTATCCCGTGTTTTTGTGCTATTAACATTAATCTGTTCGTATGTCATTGATGAAAGCGCGGTCCTTTTATGATGATGCCCCAGAATAAAGAGACGCTTGCGGGCTCTCTCTCTCCTGGGAGCTTATCCTCCCTGAAAAAATCTTTACTCCCTACCAAGCGTGTACGACTGGCTGGTACCCAACTCCACTTCTTAGGGCCATAGCCCTCCCAGTCCAATAGGGACTGGAGACCACGACCGCGGCGGCGAGACCTGAGGAGTCTCCTCCTCAAGAGGGGTGGTTGATAACCCAGGCAACAGTGGAAGGGGGACATGCCTGTGGAGGAGGTAGGGAGTGACCCAGGGTAAAAAGCGGCTCCAGGAGGATGAAGTCCAGGTGACCATGCATCTTAAAGATTTCTCCAGCTTCTGGTTGATTCGTTCCATTTGGCCTTAGTTTGGGGATGGAATCCGGAAGAAAGGCTGGGGTTAGCACCGACGAGGTTGAAAAAGGCTTTCCAGAATTGGGCAAAAAACTGGGGGCCTCTGTCCAAGACGATGTCGACTGGGAGTCCGTGAAGTCAGAGGACGTGGTCGATTAGTAGTTCGGCTGTTTCCTTCGCAGACGGGAGTTTCGGTAGTGGTATGAAATGTGCAGACTTGAAAAAGCGATCCACAGTGGTCAGGATGCAGGTATTGTTTTGGGATGGTGGTAGGCCAGTGACGAAGTCAATGAAGATGTGACCAAGGGCGGTGGGGAATAGGAAGCGGTCTAAGGAAACCCTTAGGAGGCCGTTGGTAACCTTGTTCCTGACACAGGACGGCACAAAGTTCTTGACATCCTCCTTCATCGTGGACCACCAGAAGCGCTGTTGAAGGAGGAAGAGAGTGCGTGCTGCCCCAGGGTGGCATGCCAGTCTGGAACTGTGTGCCCAGTCTAACACCTGTGGTCGTACAGAGAGTGGGACAAAGAGCTTGTCAGGTGGGACGATGCTTGGGCCTGGTTCCCGTTCAAGGGTCTGCTGGACAAGCTGCTCCACAGTAAGTCGGGTTATTGCCATGAGACATTGGAGAGGAAGGATAGTCTGAGAGGTGGAGAATTGCCAAGAAAGGGCATCAGTTTTAGCGTTCTTGGAACCAGGGCGATACGACAGTGTGACCAGAAATGAGAAAAGAATAACGACCACCGTGCCTGGCATGAGTTAAGTCTTCTTGTCGTTCTTATATATTCCAGATTCTTATGGTCAGTCCACCCCAAAAAGGGGTGGTCGGCCCCTTCCAGCCAGTGCCTCCATTCTTCTAGGGCCAATTTGACCGCCAATAGTTCACGGTCCCCAATGTTGTAGTTGCGTTCAGGGGGTGTGAGGCTGCGGGAGAAGAAGGATCATGGGTGAAGTTTATCATCCTCTAAGACAGGATGGCCCCCACCCCATTTCGGAAACGTCCACTTCTACGACAAACTGGAGGGAGGGGTCCGGAAAGATGAGGATAGGCGCAGTGGTGAAGCTATGTTTAAGATCCTTGAATGCTATGTCTGCCTGGGGGTTCCATTGGAATGAGATCTTGGACGACGACATTCAGAGTGTAAACACCAGGAAAGCAGCAGGACCAGACGGCATCTCAGGTCGTATTCTCAAAGCCTGTGCAGACCAGATAGCACTTTTGTTCACAGAGATATTTAACATCTCTTTATCTCAGTCAGTGATCCCCACATGCTTCAAGGAGTCCATCATTGTTCCTGTTCCGAAGAAACCTCATCCTGCTTCCCTCAACGATTATTGCCCTGTAGCCCTCACCTCAGTAGTAATGAAGTTCTTTGAGCGGCTGGTCAGAAACTTCATCATTTCTTTACTACCGGACACACTTAACCCACTACAGTTTGCATACTGCCTGAACCGCTCCACAGACAATGCAATCTCTCATCTCCTCCACACATCGCTTACTCATCTGGACAGCTGGAGAGAGTGGACAGCTTCCGATACCTCGGTGTTCACATAACGCAGGACCTGTCATGGTCCTGTAACATCACCACCATAGTGAAAAAGGCCCGACAGACTTCAGACTGCCCTCTAAGGTGCTCAGAAATTTCTACTTCTGCACCATAGAGAGCATCCTGATGGGAAACATCATGACCTGGTTTGGAAAAAGCACCATGAAGGACAGATGAGCTCTACAGAAGGTGGTGCGATCAGCTGAGCGCATCATCCGCACCGAGCTCCCTGACCTGCACTCAATCTACAGCAAGGAGTGCTGGAGCAAGGCCAGGAAGATTGTGAAGGACCAGCCATCCCAATAATGGACTGTTCTCTCTGTTGGGGTATGGGAAGCGATTCCACTCCCTGAAGGCCAATACAGAGAGAATAAGGAGGAGCTTCTTCCCTCAGGCGATAAGGTCTCTCAAGCACACCACCACACAGGACTAATAACATCTTTTTTCCCAACATTGACTGGCCAATCATGGACACTATGGATACATTTATACACACTTGCACTATATATTTATATTTTCATTCCTGAACCATTGTACAAGACACTTTAATAAGTCACTTTTTATGCATATTTGCACAACCATTTTCAAATTTTACAAATTTCTCTCTCTCTTTCTTTCTATATATACAGTGGGAGCCACGTCAAACAGCTGCGTGGAGCATGACAGGTCCATGAAGGGACCATGCTTAATCCGTGCACGGAATGTAATCCTGCGCGTAGTTAACGCTGCCCCGCCCCATAAACGCCCCCATGCGCTTTCTAAAAAGATGATTGCAATGCTGTATAATCCCGCTAGATGGAGCATTGACTGCTTCAGTTAACTGCAGTGTCCAAGCAGCTGGTTATTATATTCTATATATAACATAACTTCAACATAACATAACATAACATAACATATGTCAACATAGTTTCATAAATAGATGATGTGGTAAAAAAGAGGGAAAAAAACAATTAATAAAACAGATTTAAATCACTCAATACACAACCCAAGATGCTCATGCTATTTTTAATTAATTACTTAATTTATTAAACAATTTATTGCAATATTTTTCACGACATCCCTAATAATCTTTAAAGACACAGTAACATCCATAATTTATCTATACCGCTCGTTGTAGGTACGGAATACAAGTGCGGGCTATAGTATGTTCAGTATTTTACATTACGGTGTATTTTATCTATTTCTGTAAGGGCCATATTTCGTTCTTGTGATTTGTTGTTATGTTTATCTTATTTCAGTTTATTAGTTAAGCATTAAGCATTAAGTATCATAAATATAATTTGTATTGTGACATCACTTCATGGGTTGTTCTGTGACATCATTCCACAGTTATGCAGTTCCATGTCTATCACGCACGTTAGTTGTAGTTGTTGTTAAGACACGGAAGGATACAGAAAGGTGTGGAGCACACAAGCTTTTGACCGTGAGACAGTAAGCTAAAAGGAATACAGTAAAATAAGTTGTTGTAACTGTAATCCATCGAAGCTACAGAACACAGCAAGCGACTTGTCGTGACTACAGTGGATTTATGCAAGAAACTGTAACAACCGTTGTTTTTGATGTTGAAAATAAACAAGAGACAAAGAAATCAACGAAACGTCTGATGTCGTCAGTGACACTGTGTAACTAAAGACACGCGTCAGAACTTGTGAATAACATGCACCTACATTAAAGTCAAAAGCTTGGCTCCGCCGCAGAAATGAAGATAAGTGATTTAAGATTGTGAAGAGCGCGCGTGCGACTTCAAAAACGCGCATCAACCGAAACCGAAAGCGAGAAGAGGACTTGCCTGCCTTAAACTTCACCATGTCACACGGCGAGGACAACGCCACTATCGCCGAATCTGAGCAGGTGATGGTGCTCGACGAACTGAAGAGCACCAGAGAAGGCAAGTGGAATCAGTTGACTATATTATACAATGAACTGGAGGCGCTTATGGACAATGCTTGTAATTTGCATGACGTTAAAGCCAAGCGCCGCCAATACAACGCGCTGCTAAATGACTTTATTGAAAGTAATGTAAGAGTGCGATCGTGCGCAAAGGATGAAGAGCGTGAAACCGATCAGCACCACTGGTATCACCCTAGATTAACGCGCTGCACAGAATTCATGGTAAGAGTGGAGTCGTGGATCGCGGACACTAGTAATCGCTTTAAGTTGTCTCAAACAGTTGACGATGGAGTTTCGCCAAACGACAGTGTGTCAATGGCGGAGCGTAAGACGCCCGCCCCCCAAAGGCATGGAAGCGTAACGTCAGCGGCATCCAAGAGGTCCTTAACGTCAGCAGCATCCGAAGCTCGACTAAAAAAGGCAGAAGCCAACAGAGCAGCTTTGCTGGCTAAAGCAGCAACTTTGAGAGATCGGCAGGCGCTGGAGCTGGAGGAAGCACAATTAAAGGCTGAGGAAGAGCAATTAAAAGCAAGATTAAAGGTTGAGGAAGAGCAATTGAAAGCACAACTAAAGGCTAAACAAGCACAATTAAAGGCACAAAAGGAAAGGCTGGAAATGGAAACGGCGCTTGCAATGGCCGATGCTAAACTAAATTCTTACCAGAACAGCAAAAAACAACATCCTGCCAGACGGAGCGTGGTCGTCGAAACGAGTGGTGCACGCCCCCCGGAACCAGAGCAAAACGACCACTGCAACCACAGTTCGGCAACGGAGTACCTCGAGCTGCCATCACGCCTCCGAGCAACCCACTTAAGCATGCCAGTGAGTGCCAAACCCATAATGTCAAGCACCCTAATGGAACGGCCCACCCAAGGTAACGAACACTCACTTTACAACACTGACATAGTGGAGCCTCAGGGTAGGATGCCACTTCAGGCAGATCTTACAGAAATGTTTGCAAAGAGTCAGAGGCCACATTCCTTACCTCCGCGCAACGTTCCTCCATTCTATGGTGACCCTCTTGAGTTCACGTCCTTCGTAAGAGCCTTTAAACATGCCATCGAAACCAACACTGATAGCAATCATGATAGGCTGTTCTTTCTCGAGCAGTATACTGAAGGACAGCCTAAGGACCTAGTGAGAAGCTGTCTGCTCATGCCAGAACATCGTGGCTACGCAGAGGCTATGAAACTGTTACATGACAATTTCGGAAATAGACAAATAATCGCTACAACGCTGATGCAAAAGGCACTCAACTGGCCGGAAATAAAGTCAGAGGACGGAAAGTCGCTAAAAACTTTCTCCCTGTTCCTAGTAGAATGTTACAATACCATGTCAAGCATCGATTACATGGATGAGCTAGACAATGCTACCAACTTGAGAGGTGTTGCCTCAAAACTGCCCTACAAATTGCGTGAAAAATGGAGAAGCCACGTATACAAGTACGAGGAGCGCAATCAGGAAAGAGCTAAGTTCGTGCAGCTGATGAAATTCGTAGAACGAGAAGCAAAGGTAATGTCCAACCCACTCTTTGGAGACCTGAACGTTTCGACTAGTGGTACAACGACTAGTGGTAAAAAACACAGCAGCAAATCCTCTCCAGGATTCAAGCAAAAAACTGAAGAAAAGAGGGGCAGCAGCTTTGCGACCGGCGTAAAACAGGTTGGTAAAAATCATAGAGACTCAATCACAGTAAAGAGTAGTGGTGCATTAGTTATTAGTGCCTTCACTAAACCTTGTGCATCCTGTGAGCAAGATCATACCCTAGACGAATGCCACAAGTTTAACAATGAGACATATAAGGTCAAATTGGACTTTCTAAAAAGGAATGGATTCTGCTTTGGCTGTTTAGTAAAAGGACATTTAAGCAAAGACTGCACGAAGAAAATTACCTGTCAGTTGTGCTCAAAGAAACATCCTCGCATGCTACACATTGCAGCAAAAGACACAGCTCAAGCGATCGCAAAGGCTGACGAAACCGAACCAGTTCAAACATTGCCTGTTACAGCGAGTCACGAAACGAGTGCGTGTATCGGGGCTGGAGATGACTGTATTCTCTCCATAGTACCTGTTAAAATAAAGTCCAAGAAAGGCAACAAGACAGTAAAAGTATACGCCTTTATGGACCCAGGTAGCTCTGCTACCTTTTGTACAGAGTCATTAGCAAGGCGATTAAACATACAAGGTAAAAAAATTGACATCATGTTAAGCACCATGAACGCGAGGAAACAAGTAGAAAGTTACGTGCTTACTGACCTAGAGGTTAGCAGTCTGGAAGGAAACACCTTTATTGAACTCCCCAAAGTGTTCACACAAAAGAGTATCCCAGTCTCAGTGGAAAATATTCCACAACAGCACGACATTGATAAGTGGCCATACCTCAGCGAAGTAAAACTGCCTTACATTAATGCTGGAGTTGAAATTCTCATAGGTAACAAAGAGCACAGGCTCCTAGAACCATGGCGAGTAATTAACAGCAGGCACAATGGGCCATATGCAGTAAAGACTGCTCTCGGATAGACCATAAATGGACCTCTTCGAGAGTCGGTCGAGGAAGGCACATGTGACAATGAGCAAGTGAGCGTTGCAGTCAACAGAGTCTCCATCGAAAGTGTAGAACAAATGCTGATACAACAGTACAACCATGATTTTCCTGAACGGAACTGTGATGACAAAGCTGAGTTGTCACAAGAGGACTATCAGTTTTTAGACTCTGTAACTAACTCCCTGCAATTTACCGATAATCACTTCTACATCGGTCTCCCATTTAAGAAAGCAGCTATTCAAATGCCCAATAACCGAAGCGCAGCCATGCAGCGCGCACTGAACCTCAAACGGAAGTTTAAGTATAACCGCTCCCTTCACAAAGAGTATCTAAACTTCATGAACGACATGTTTGAAAAGGGTCATGCAGTCAAGGTCCCCACACCCCACCTAAGTCGACAAGACGGGCAAGTGTGGTACATACCTCACCATGGTGTGTACCAACCTCAAAAGAAAAAGCTAAGGGTAGTCTTTGACTGTGCTGCCAGCTATCAGGGAATATCATTAAATAGCGAGCTTCTGCAGGGACCCGACCTGACAAACTCACTCATTGGGGTGCTCGCACGCTTTAGACAAGAAGAAGTTGCCATGATGGCAGATGTGGAAGCCATGTACTATCAGGTCAGAGTTCCGGAAAAGGACACAGACTTGTTGCGTTTCCTGTGGTGGCCGAATGGAGACATGAGTCAGGACTTGGTTGAGTATAAAATGGTTGTTCATTTGTTTGGTGCAAAATCATCTCCAAGTGTAGCTAACTTCGCCCTTAGGAAAACAGCAGAAGAAAACCGCAGCAATGCATCTGCCGAGGCAGTCAACACAGTACTTAAAAACTTTTATGTAGACGACTGCTTGAAGTCTGTCTCTAGTCATAGTCAAGCAGTTGCGCTATATAGTAATCTCACCAAACTGTGCGCAAGTGGAGGGTTTCACCTCACCAAGTGGGCAAGTAATAGTCGTACATTGCTAGCTTCCATCCCTGAGGGTGAGAGAATTAAAGACATGAGGGACTTAGATTTGAGTAAAGACGCACTCCCTGTTGAGAGGGCTTTAGGGGTGCTGTGGTGTATTGATTCAGACACGCTTAAGTTCAAGATTAGTTTAAAAGAGCGGCCTGTGACTAGAAGAGGAATCTTGTCAGTCACTAGTTCAATTTATGACCCCTTAGGCTTCCTTGCACCAGTCATACTGCCAGCTAAGATCTTAATGCAGCAGTTATGTAAAGAGAGACTCGCTTGGGATGATGACATTCCCGAACAATTTATAAAAAGATGGAGGGCCTGGCTACACGAGTTGCATCAATTGTCTGAGTTAAGTGTAGCAAGATGCGTAAAACCAGTTGACTTTGGAGTCACAAATACAGCACAACTTCACCACTTCTCAGATGCAAGTGAAATGGGATATGGAGTTGTCTCATATATTAGGTTAGTAAATGCTGATGGACTTACACACTGTGCATTCATGATGGGGAATTCTCGCGTAGCGAGAAAACCTTTAAAACCTTTGTCGCTAACAGAATCTCCATCATACGAGAGTCAACCAAGCCACAGCAGTGGAGGTACGTCAACACTTCAAAAAACCCAGCTGACGCTGCTTCCAGAGGAGTTTCCTGTGAAAAATTCATGAAAAACAACAATTGGATCCATGGTCCCCCCTTTCTTAAAACACCAGAGAGTAAATGGCCTGAAAACATTCACGATCTGTCGACGAAAGAGGATGACATTGAGATTAAACACTCAGCCTCAGCGAATCTCGTAAAAACTACAGAGAGCACAGATGCCGTGAGTAAACTGATTAACTATCACTCTGACTGGTATAAGTTAAAAAGATCCGTTGCCTGGATTCTTTGCGTTAAAGATATGCTTAAACAGAGAACAAAAAGGATTAAGGGACAGGCAAACAACTCAATAACAGAAAACCATAAGTCTCTAACAATTAAGGACTTAACAAGGGCAGAAAACGAAGTCATTAAGTTCGTTCAAAACCAAAAATTCAAAGACGAAATTTCCATGTTACAAAAGGGTAATGCTTCCGTAAAAGGAAACAGTTGTCTCTCCAAACTAGATCCAGTACTGCAGGATGGAGTGCTAAGAGTTGGAGGACGTCTTAGTAGGTCTGCAATGCCTGAGCATGCAAAACACCCTGTCATTATACCCAAAGACTCACACATTACAACCCTAATCTTAAGAAACACTCACGAACAGGTCGGACATTGTGGAAGGAATTACATGCTTTCAAAATTGCGGCAGAAATACTGGATTCCGACAGCAAATTCCCTTGTGAGAAAGTTTCTGTCCAGTTGTGTAACATGCAGAAAGATCAGAGCGAAGAATAGTGAACAAAAAATGTCAGAACTGCCACGTGATAGAATAACACCAGATCACCCACCGTTCAGTAACGTAGGGGTAGACTATTTTGGACCCTTCGAGGTCAAACGGGGTAGAAGTAATGGTAAAAGATATGGCGTATTGTTTACTTGTCTGACAACAAGAGCCGTGCACATTGAAGTCGCGCAGTCATTAGATACAGACTCCTGCTTAAATGCTATTCGACGCTTCATGTGCAGAAGAGGCCAGGTGTCAGTTATGAGAAGTGATAATGGAACAAACTTCATAGGCGCTGAGACTGAATTGCGTAAAGCTATCCAACAGTGGAATCAGTCAAAAATTGAAGGCGTCCTCATGCAAAAGGGGATACAATGGATATTTAATCCTCCTGCTGGGTCTCACTTCGGTGGAACATGGGAAAGGCAGATAAGGTCAGTTAAAAAAATCTTGAGGTCTGTACTAAAAGAACAAACACTAAACGATGAGAGCTTGCACACATTCCTGTGTGAGGTGGAAGCTATAATAAATGACCGTCCCCTTACCACCGCTACAGACGATCCCACAGACCTGGAGCCCCTGACACCTAACCACCTGCTGCTGATGAAAAAACAGCCAAACTTGCCTCCTGGTCTTTTCAAAAAAGAGGACACTTACGCACGTCGCAAGTGGAAGCAAATTCAGTATCTTGCCGACCTATTCTGGAAGCGATGGGTGCGTGAATACTTGCCCTTGCTTCAGGAGCGCCAAAAATGGTCTCAGGTAAAAAAAAAACCTCTCGATTGGAGACGTAGTTATAATAATTGATGAGTCTTCTCCAAGAAATTCATGGGTCGTCGGACGGATCACGAAAGTGTTCCCTGATAAAAAAGGACTTGAGACGTGTACTGGTCAAAACTAAAACCAGTACCCTGGAAAGACCCATCGATAAGCTGTGCCTGATATGTGAAATGGACTGTTAATTACCTTATAAAGTAGTCATGTTCCTTTCATTTGGTACGCAGCAATATGAATACCTTAAGTTAAACCGTTAAAAAATGTTTAAAGTGTAAAGAAAGTTAATTCTAAAGTGTTAAGAAAGTTAATTCAAATTTTAATCCAATAGTAAATGTTGTGGCCCAATTGTAAAAAAAAAAAAAAAAAAAAAAAAATTTGTGTAATTGTCAGTCTTCCTGCCTGTCAATTAGGGGCTGGAAATGTAAGGGCCATATTTCATTCTTGTGATTTGTTGTTATGTTTATCTTATTTCAGTTTATTAGTTAAGCATTAAGCATTAAGTATCATAAATATAATTTGTATTGTGACATCACTTCATGGGTTGTTCTGTGACATCATTCCACAGTTATGCAGTTCCATGTCTATCACGCACGTTAGTTGTAGTTGTTGTTAAGACACGGAAGGATACAGAAAGGTGTGGAGCACACAAGCTTTTGACCGTGAGACAGTAAGCTAAAAGGAATACAGTGAAATAAGTTGTTGTAACTGTAATCCATCGAAGCTACAGAACACAGCAAGCGACTTGTCGTGACTACAGTGGATTTATGCAAGAAACTGTAACAACCGTTGTTTTTGATGTTGAAAATAAACAAGAGACAAAGAAATCAACGAAACGTCTGATGTCGTCAGTGACACTGTCTAACTAAAGACACGCGTCAGAACTTGTGAATAACATGCACCTACAATTTCCGTTTAATACACTGGTAGATAATATTTTGCTGCAAAGTAAAGCTTAACATTTTACTTCTGCTTGGGTTTGTTTTCGTTATATTTTTTATGTTTTCGCTGATGTTTTTTTCGCTGATAGTCAAAAATTGGCATAACAAATCGATTAATGACGCATAATATCTGGAACAAATAGCTGTCCATAGGGATCAGTATTTCTTTAGTCATTTAACCAGCATAACGTCCCCCATCAAAGATCTGATGGGACATTAATCACTTATCACTACGGTGAATAGATGCAGCAGCAGGGACAGATTAAATCCCCATAAACATCCATACTATGAAACAATACTAAAAGAACATAACTTTTTAAGTGGGTTAGCGCCTGTTATCTCAGGACAGGAATCACCTACAGGATACAACTGGATTTCTCACTGCTTATATATTTTTGCCATAGTTTCATTTGGTTTTACATGTTATTTCATGTGTTATATGTGTGTGTGTGTGTGTGTGTGTGTGTGTGTGTGTGTGTGTGTGTGTTTGTGTGTGTGTGTGAGTGTGTGTGTGAGAGAGAGAGAGAGAAAGAGTGAGAGAGAGAGCACATGTGCACGAGAGGGCTTATATTGTTATTTGTCCAAGGTTACTAAAGCCTGGCTTACTACTACTTTAAAAAAATATATAAAAACATAAATATAAAAACAATCGACTATTATTGTCACGGTCAAGTTTACGGGGCTTCTCAGTCTTTCGTTAATTTTACTTCTGACTCAAAACCAATGTGGTTTATTAAAGATGCTCTGTTTTATTGGACCTGGCCGTTTTGTAATGTTCATCAAAATAAACACTGTCTACGGTTCAAATATACTGCGAACGTCTCAAAGTCACGTCTCTTCAGATGCCCTTCTGCACTAATGTTATCGTGGTGTAAATTATTAACGTATTGATGTATTTCACCTGCAGACAAAATAGTAAGGAAAGTAAGGAAAGTAACAAATTTGTCACAACTCTTCTCTTATGCAGCACGGCTAAAAAGATCATACAAACTACACCAATCCTGCCATGATGCTACCCTGCCCCTACACAACACTGGCTGGGAAGATGAACTCCGACTTTACAAAACTTATTATAATTTCTCCAGATGAAATTAAGCTAGATTGAAGGAACCAGAAATGAACACACAGAGTGCAATATCTAAGTAGAGTGTAACTGGAGCAGTCACAAAATGCCCCCCCTCTCTTACTCTGATTAGGTAAAGCTCACAGACACCAAATCTGCAGCACCTTGGTGTAATTTTTATTATCTTTTTAGCTTTGCGTTTTAGGTCATAACACACCTCTGATCGTCTTTTATCTTGTAAATGATTATCCTCATTCACCTTCCAATCACCCACAGCGCACACACTCTCTACACTGTTGCTATTTGTTGGGGCACTTGGTTATACACAGCAGTTTAATGTATGAAACACTTACTTCCTAGTTTGTTTTATTTTAAATATTGCTTATGACCTTTTCCCGCAAAATAAACAATGTTATTATTGTGTAAATTATTAACGTATTGATGTCTTTTAATTAAGGACAAAAACAGACCCTGCGCTTGTGTTTAGGACCGATGCTGAACAGCTGTGTTCAAAGGTTTAATCAACGATTTACAAGACGACAGTTAAAGCGTTTGTGGGTGAAGAGGTGTGTCTGTGTGCACTTCTGCATTTCTTAGTTGGCTTTAACACAAACATATTTGCGCACAGACGGGTAAGTCTAAAGAACACACACACACGCCGAGCAATTAGCACCATGTCATAGTCGGTATTCTCCACTGAGGTTTCTTACCTTCCACTCCTTCTAAGTTTGTCTTTGCTCTTTTGATGGAGTTTTTAAAACCCCCCACAAAATTATTATGGGTCACATACAAACACAAACTAGCACAGATACATATGATCAAGTGTTTAACTGTTGTTTTCATTTGTTTCTATGACCAGTAATAATATTAATAATGATAATAATAATAATAATAATAATAATAATAATAATTATTATTATTATTATTATTATTTGCCCAACTCTTTGACTATTTAAAACAAAGTCATCTCCCATTTTTTGCCCATTGAAGTTGTTGGTTTAAGTAAATGTATTTTTAAATACCCAAACAATTCCCCAACAATTAAAACATGCACACATGAATTTAAAAATAAAATGTATTCTTCCAAAACTAGTCAAAGGAAAACAGTAATTTGTATAAAACAGGTGAATACATCTTGTATATTTGTATATATACTTGAATTTTTAAGGTCATTAAAATACCCGGATAACACCAGCTGCTTCTCTATCTGGCCCTTTTACATTAAAATATCAATTAAAAAAATTTTAAGATGGAACAGTTTAATTCTTTGTTTCCCCCCTAAAGTATCAGACGTTTTGCAATTCTATGTTCAGAATATACAGTAGACCTGACCAAACATCATTTTAAAGCTGTTGCACTGTGACATCATTTCTACTACAGCTCCCTCAAACAGCTTGTTCGGGCTCCTCCAGTAGCTCCAAAAGGCCAACTGTCACCTGTCAGACGCCATCCTCCACAGCGGAGCTCTGTACATAAGGGTATATACACACACTGTGTGTGTGTGTGTGTGTGTATATATATATATATATATATATATATATATATACACACACTGTGTGTGTGTGTGTGTGTGTATATATATATATATATATATATATATATATATATATATATATATATATATATATATATATTTTTTTTTTCCCTGTATTTCTATATTTTGTAATATTTTTATTATACCTATTTGATGTGGCTCCATCTGTATATCTATATCTATCTATCTATATATATATATATATATATATATATATATATATATATATATATATATATATATATATATTTTCCCCTGTATTTCTATATTTTGTAATATTTTTATTATACCCTTATTTATACAGTTTATTTTCTGTCGTATTTCTTTTTATTCATATTTATTTCTTATGTATAAGTTTTAAATTTTTTAAGGTCACTAGTGGTTGTATAAGCATTTCACTGCATATCGTACTGTGTATGTGACAAATAAAATTTGAATTAAAATTTGAATTAAATACTGCTCACATCGCTCCTTGCTGTTTTGACCACTGTTTTGTGCATGTTGTGCAAGAAAAATGGCTCTTAAAAGAGCCCTTGGGTTATGTGAACAAAACAAAGAGAGAACTGAGGGGGAGCATAAGGGTTAGAGAATAACATCAAAACAAAACAAGCTAAACAAAATAGAAAATGTGGTGCACAGGGAATATTAATGGGGATGCGACAGATGGCAAATTGTATATATATGCATGAATTACTAACATTTAAGGATGGAAACTATATATAGGACATATCACGCATGCACTGGGAAAGACACATCATCTCAAATGCATTAAATAGCACACACAAAAAAACTTACCTAACATCACTATACACTTTAAATTAACAATTTACAAATAAAATGTAGCAGGTGCACCCACTCCCCATGCAGCAAAGAACACCAAAAATGAAAGTTTCAACGTCATTACTTTGCCACCAATGAGATGAGTTGTGGAAGTAACGTTATCTCGACATTATTAATTTACCTACAATCAATGAGAAGGCATGTGGGCCAGGTGCCATGTGCAGCCCCGCCCCAGATTCAGCCTCGCCCCAGATTCAGCCCTGCCTTGATCTGCAGGCTGCAGACAGGGGTACTTGGGAAAACAAGCAGCGAAGCGACAATCTGGATCGAAAAGCGAGAGATGAGAAAACGATGAAACTAACGAACTTGGCAATGTGAAAAAAAAAATAAGACTCGAGAGAATCAAGCCAAAAAATACACAAGATAATCCAGCAATTTAAGCAGCGCACAGGTTGGCCATTAGAGGCAGGTGTGCAGACGGGGCAGAAACAGGGGCATGGGAAAGGATACAGAGTGGCTACGGTATACATAAGCACATGGAGAAAGTGACAGTGTGGGGAAAAAGAGAGAGCATGAGGCAGAGAGGGCATAAATCATGACACATTACTTGCCATTTTTTGTTAATTATGCTAATCTTCTTAATATTGTATGCAAGTTTAATTATTGTCTGTTGGATTAACAACAACTGAGAAGACAAATACAAATAAACAAAAATTTATTTTTTAATTAAATCAGTATTTTGTTGATAATTTTGATACTGTGTGTGTGTGTGTGTGTGTGTGTGTGTGTGTGTGTGTGTGTGTGTGTTTGGTTCATAAAATCTCAGTATACATGTAAACAGGGTGTAAAATGGACAAATTCACAGTCTCCTTCAGATGGGTGTGATTATTATTCGTTTGGATTTTAAGTGATTTCCCTTATTACTCCCTATAGGTTAGCTCTTGTCAGATTAAATTAAATGTATTCCCCATACTATCTGGGTTTTTTCTACAATAATAAAATATATTCTTACAAACTTGATATGGGGTCTAAAAAATTATTTTAGTTGGGTCAACATCCTTATAAACAGTATAAAAATAAAGGACCAAAAATGAAACAAGCCTGTTAGTCAGTAAATAAATTTGTAGTTAAACTAAAGCAAATCCCTTTCATTGTCCATTCATTCATCCTATTATAAATAATATAGTTTCAGCCTCCACTTTCAGTACCTACTGCAACTACTACTTCTACTACTCTTAATAGTAATAATAATACTAAGAAGAGGAAAAAAAGATTAAATGTATTATTTGCACAAAAAAACATTTTATTATAAACCTTTAAACTCGTAGTTTGGAAACACTTGACAGCGGTTAATGCAATCCCCAGAAATTTACTTAATGCTCACATGCTTCTAGGTGATGTCAAACCAGAAATTTATTTGAAACAAAATGTAGAGAAATTTTGACATAAACAGAATGAGTTAACTGATTAGCCCCTTTCCCTAGAGTCTTCATTAACAACATGTTTACTAGTCATTATCCTTTCATGCCCTAGAGAGAACCAATACACAAACAGTACTACTGCATTTGCTTATGAAAAGTGGAAACAAAGCTGTATATACATAAACACACACACACACACACACACACACACACACACACACACACACACACACACACACAGTTTGGAAGGAAAGAGAAAAACAATTAAAAAGATATATTAGGGTTGACCTCCTTGGGCAGATATCTATGTCTATTAATCTTATAGCTTAGATGCTTCATCTTTCATCAAGTTTTCATAAAATAATAATAATAATAATAATAATAATAATAATAATAATAAGAATTACTACTATACTGCTGCCACTACTGCTACTACTGCCAAATGCCTAAATGTAAATGTACTACTACTACTAATGATAATAATATTCAGAATTACTACTACTCATACTACTACTACTACTAGTAATGCTACTACTAATGATAATAATACTAATAATGACTTCAGAAGAGGCATAATCACTATCATAATCCTATAATAATTATTGACCCAATTGAAGCAGTACTTTAAAATTGCAATAATTTTCAAGATTTTAGCACCTTCTTAAATAAAAGATCTGTACATTTATGGGTTTACTGGAGTGTTAATTTTCTTCTTCGTGGTGATCATGTAAAAATAGTGAGCATTTGTTTTTATGCTCAACACAACTGATAAAAGTAAAATTCAGTGCCTTTGATGGGTGTCATTAGATATGCTAGTTTTAACTATTTAGTATTACATTGACTTAATGATTATATCCTGCATTATGCCGGATATTCCTCAGGATTGGCTCAGATCTGCTGTTATGATGACAAAGATAAAGATAGATGAAAGTAGATAAATTTTTGCATCCCAATTACCGAACAAATTGGGTCGTCTAATTTATTTAAAGCATATTTTCTTATCAGTTTATCTGCTTATTTATTTAAAACCTAACTTAATGTTTCATTTCTAAGCCATAAAGCTGTACAGAAGCTGGAGGTCATCAGTGGCGATAAGTACATTATTTTTTTTTGTTTGTTAGAACATGGAAGAACAGTCTGTTAACCTTCTTTAATAAACAACTATCTGCTGATTTGTACAGTAGTTGTAGTAACACTAATGGGGCTATTGACTCTGTACCCTTTCTTCCCTCTGCATAAGCCAACTTATGTCTAAAACACATTAACTTTTTTAACCAAGCACAACCTGCGAAGTGAAATCCATTTAAGGTGATGTGCTTCACTTAACTGATGTGGTCATGCCAGTGCTACACAGTTGGATTCATATTCATCTCGCAAGCCTTTTATTTCCAGACATCAATTGTTATTATGGCCATATAGTAAAATTATTGTTTCATCAGACCAGAGGACGTTTCTCCAAAAAGTAACTTTTTTGTCCAAAATCTTTGACCCCATGTGCAGCTTAAACTGCATTCTTACTTTTTTATGGTGGTTTTGTGAGTTGATGCCAGTTTAAACTAGGCCCCTTAACATAATAGGTGTGCATATTTCTCCTGTTTAGTACAGGAAGGGAATAGTGTTGTATATCTGATATGTCAGTGATTATTTACAATACCTTGGTGCTATATCTATATGCTTATCCTTTTTACATCTTAGTCTTAGTAAACTACTATACTACTACTACTACTACTACTACTTGTACCACAACCACCAGCACTGTCGCTACTACTACTACTACTAGTGTTTTGCACTAGGGTTTACCATAGTTACATATAACACATTTAGCATTAAGCTGGGATATGTTAAATAAATATCTAAACCAACCATCTACACTGAGCGATCGTGGAAGAAGTGCCTTAGTCAGGAAGGTGATCAAGAACCCATGGTTACTCTGTCAGAGCTCCAGAGGTCCTCTGTGGAGAGAGGAGAACCTTCCAGAAGGACAACCATCTCTGCAGCAATCCACCAATCAGGCCTATATGGTAGACGTTGACCTGTGAGTCTCATCAGACCTGAGAATTTTGTTTCTTATGTCTGAGAGTCCTTCAGGTGCTCCAGGCGGGCTGCCATGTGCCTTTTACTAAGGATTGGCGTCTGTCTGGCCACTGTAAATACTTTCCAGGTGCACTGTATTAATGCAATATTAATAATATGACCACATTAGCATTTTTGTCTGACCTTGTAGATATGATAAAAAAGAGCATTGTATTTGTTGTATTTAAAATAAATGTTAATAATGCTAAATCTTTTCTGTATGTTCCTGGACAAAAGATGGGTGGGAAATAGAGAGAGCCAAAAAAAAATTATACATCATACTACTTTTCTTTTCCTGTAGTGTACTGACTCTATAAAGTTGTACCACTAATGAGCTTCAACATACCCACTTAGTGATGCAACTAAATAAAAGCACATAATATTACATGTCAATTCTTACATTTATTACAACATGAAGGCAATTGTTTTTGCTTCTTGTCTGACCATTTTACCTGTTTAGGACAGGCAGATCCACAGGCAGCTACCCCGCAGAGTTCTGAACAGGCAGAATCACAGCCCCCTAGAAGCGTGGTTGCTAGGTGACGGCAATGCAGGCGCAATCAGTGTAGATGTAGATCTATTTAAAGACCCTGATACCTGTGCACTTCCAAACTATTCGTTCCGGAAGCGGACTCATATTTTAAAACACAACCAATTTTCCCAAAATAAATAATGGAAACTCAAATTATTCATTCCACAGCCCAAAAAAAAAAAATACATAAAAATAATTAATACAAAATTTAAAGTAAAAATAAAACAAATGAACCTGCACTTTACCTTTAAAAAAAAAGTACAAATAAATCCCGACAGATAAGTGTTTCCTTTTGTGCCCACAGGCGTGTGTGTTTGTGCGTGAAGCTTTAGTAAGGACCTCCTCTGCCTCTCCCCCTTCTCATCTTACACAGTTCTTCTTCCTCCACTCTTTTCACACACACTTTTGTGTGTGTCTGTGCAGGTGAAAGTAGGAGGGGTATGTTTGTGTGTGTGTGTATGCAACTAATACACACACACAGAGAAACACCAGAAACTAGACACACTAGACACACTAGAAAATAGATTTTTAAACTCTCTAATGAGACTTGCTTTTGTTTTCCTTGTGCACTGTACACACATGCATACAGACACAAAATAAAAGATGCGTAGTCACAGTGTTATAGTAAACAGTACACGCATGCACAGATGTTGATTTCACCAGTAAGGGACGCACGTCAGCGAGAAGAGTTGATTAACCACAATTCCGCAGCACAAGAAAGAAAAAAAACGTTGGCTCAGGTGTGATCATGTGACGCTCGGCGTCAAAACAAGAAGCGCATGCGTGATACATGATACTCGGTACTCGTAAACCAAGACTTGTCAAAATTAATAAAAAATCTTTGCTCTGTTTGGGGAACACTTGTAAACCGCATTATTTGCAATTTAAGGTTTCACTGTATTTCAGGGTCAAGACAAAAACAAAGAGCACATGAAGATAAAAGACAAGGGAAAGACTTTTCAGTAAATCTACGCAATCGATTGAGAGTAAGAGAGGGAGAGAGAGGGAAAAGCACGCCATTAGTAAAGCGCTCTCATCCTCAGTTTAGATTTAAAGTGAAAAACACATATAGAACATAAGTCCTGAGAAAGGGTAGACTTGCCCATTGTGGGTGAGATTTTAGTTTTAGTTCCAGAGCCTCGGCGGAGCTCTGCCTGTGTTTTGTTTCGAGTTTACGTTTCTTAATAATCCCATGTGTACATGTGCAGGTCTAGTGGCAGTGCCAAGCTGCCAAGAGGGCACAGGCTGTCGAGAGATGGCGGTGGACAAAGTGGCAGAGTGGGCCCATGTGGGCATGTGCCTCCATGGGCACTCTTTTGCCCACTGACCAGACTAACTAGCCCCTCCCAGCTTTCCATTGGGTTCTTCCTCAAGCAGGGGTCCCTTTAAATGTCCATCGGCTAGTCAGCTTTCCCCATCCGGAAAAGGGGGCAATAACGTAGATGCGGACCGGCCTTTTTCCCCCTCTTCAGCTGCAGGCATCCCGAAGGCTTGCTCTATGCGGGAGTGCAAGTACTTTATGCGGGAGCTCATTCAGCATTCATGTGGCTGTGCTTAACATGGTGATCAAATGACTGCTTTCAGTTTTGTTCCTTTAAAGTGTGTTAGAGCAAGAGTGTTGGATATGCATAAAAAATTCCTAACCACATCAGTTGTGGAAAGGTATGGCATAAATAAGCACCCCGAGCAGTTATTTGGCCAGCTTAAGGACCTTATTTTTTGTTAGACTTTTTTCTTCAGAAAAGTTTTGTGATTATAAACATTACTTGCCATTTTTTTTGTTAATTATGCTAATCTTCCTAATATTGTATGCAAATTCTATATAAATTATTTGACCATTAGTTATCCCTACTTACAAATTCATATTTAATCATTGTCTGTTGAATTAACAACAGCTGAGATGACAAATACAAATAAACCTGATTATATTTTGCGATTAAATTAGTATTTTGTTAATGAACTTGATGCTTGTGTATGTGTATGGTTTATAAAATCTCAGTATACATGTAAACAGGGCTTAAAATTCCTAGTCACCTTCAGGTGGGTGTGGTTAATATTAGTTTGGATTTTAAGTAATTTTTCTTATTACTCCCCATAGGTTAGCTCTCGTCAGATTAAATTAAATGTATTCCCCATACTATGTGGGGTTCTTTTCTACAATAGTAAAATACACTCTCACAAACTTAAAATATATGGTCTAAAAAAGTATTTTAGTTGGGTCAACATCCTTATGAGCAGTCTAAAAATGAAATTCAAAAACTACTACTACTACTACTACTAATAATAATAATATTAATAAGTAAAAGAAAAACAAGAAGGTCCGCACTATTATTTGCAAAGGAGAAAGTTTTTTTTCAAACTTTTAAACTTATAGTTTGACAACATGCTCCTGGGTGATGTTAAACAAGGGATTTATTCAAAACTAAATTTATTCAAAACTAAATTTAGAGACACTGAAAAACAGTTAACTAATTACCCCCTTTCCCTATAGACTTCATTAGCAACATATTTACTAGTCATTATCTTTGTTGCCCTTGGAGGGACCAGTACACAAACAGTGCTACTCCGCTAAAACAAAGTGTACACACACACACACACATGCACACACATACAGTCTGAAAGGAAAAACTACATTGGGGTGAAGTAATTATCTTTCTTCTCCATAGTGATCATGTAAAAATTGTGAGCATTTGTTTTTATGCTCCGCACAACTGATAAAAGTAAAATTCAGTGCCTTTGATGGGTGTCATTGGTTATGCTAGTTCTTACTACCCAGTATTACATTAGCTCAATGATTATATCCAGCATTATGCCTGATATTCTTCGGATTTGCTCAGTGGTCTGTCCTTCGTATGTCACTAACTCAGGATTTGATTGTTGTGGATTTGTCCTGATTTTGGATAGTTTTGTTCTTCGATGCGCATCTCCAACTTGCTGTCATAGCATCGTGTCCGTAAGCTAAAACCTGCTCGGAAGCAGTTTTATTTCATGTTGTAAAGCTTTTTGTAGATTCAGAAAAGTCACGGACACGAGAGTAGATGCAACACTCACATAGAGCTCGTTTCATTCCGGTGCTCAGTCAAACAAAAAAATCCTCTGTGTTGAATAGGGGTCCCGATGCTTTATGTAGTGGTTAAGGAGTAGGGAGGAGAGCAGAGGTGAAAAGCCCCAGTGTACAATCCAGACTCGGGTGCAGCGACGAGGGGTGTGCCCCTAATACAAATTTTAATACAAAATTTTAATACAAAATTCCCGTCAGGATGCTCTCTATGGTACAGGAGTAGAAATTCCTGAGCACCTTAGAGGGCAGTCTAAAGTCTCTCAAGCGTCTGAAGTGGTAGAGATGCTGCCGGGCTTTTTTCACCACGTTGTTGATGTGACCGGACCATGACAGGTCCTGCGTGATGTGAACACCGAGGTATCGGAAGCTGTCCACTCTCTCCACTGGTCTCCTGTTGAGGATGGGGGTCTGGTAGTTCCTCTCCTGCTTTAATACAAATTTTTTTAATACAAATTTTTGTATAATGTTTATTTTGTATCATATTTATTTTTCAGGGGTTTTTCATGAATATGCAAATAAATATTTATATATAATAAAAAATAAATATTGTTTCTGATGAAAAATTGGACGGAACTAATTATATTATAAAATAAACAATATAAAAGTATACATGTTGTATATGAAACAATATTATTATTAATTTTTTTTTTTATATACAACATATATTTTCATATTGTTATTTTATTTTATTGTCTCGTGTAATTTGTAAACCATTAACTTATGAATTTATGTTCTATTACATTTGATAGTGATTACGCTTGGGGTTTGTAACACGTGTTACAAAAATAATTGAGCTCGCTCTTTTGCCATTTCGTCAACTAATCGAAGGGGTTGTGATCAGTGTTTCTACTGTCGAAGCATATCGCCTTTTAAACCAATGCACGAACGCACAATAATCCTAGACTCAATCCAGCCATACTAATCATCAACAACAGTTGTGCTCGACCACAACCAAATTAGCCACATCGTAATTAGCATGATGATCTCATCTCAAGCAACATACGAAGAACGGACCCCAGATCTGCTGTTATGATTGCAAAAATAAAGGTGAAAGAAAAAAGTAGATAAATCCCTGCATCCAAATTACCAAACACATTAGTTAGCATAATTTATCTGAAACATGTCAGCTTATCTGTTTATCTACTTATTTATCTGAAACGCAACTGGTTTATCAGTTATGATAAGTACATTATGTGAGGTTTGTTTATTGGAACATGAAAAAACAGTCTGTTCACCTTCTCTATGTCTCACAAATTTGTTGTTCAAGTAATGGTTTCTTAGCATATATATATATATATATATATATATATATATATATATCCTGCTTTGTACTAAAGTCCACTATCATCTCCTTTGTCTTGCTGATGTTCAGGAGGAGATTGTTTATCTGGCACCAGTTCTCCAAATTTACAATCTCCTCTAGGTAGGCCGACTCATCATTGTTGGTGATCAGGCCCACCACGACAGTGTCGTCAGCAAACTTGATGATGGCGGTGGAGTTGGTAGTGGCCACGCAGTCGTGGGTGTACAAAGAGTACAGCAGGGGGCTCAGAACACAACCCTGGGGGGCTCCAGTGCTGAGAGTGAGTAAGGCTAAGACATGCCTGCCCATCCTTACTGCCTGTGGTCTGCCAGTCAGAAAATTTGAGATCCACTGACACATTGATGAGCTGAGTCCCAGGTGCTCCAGCTTGGTGGTGAGTGTGGAGGGAATTATGGTATTAAATGCAGAGCTGTAATCGATGAAGAGCATTTTAACATGATTTTGCCGATTTTAAAACACTGAAAAGTAAGAAAAGGTGGTCGAAGCAGTCGTTCTCACCAGCACCATCTTGGAACATCTTTTTGTTGGATTGACTGACAATTTCTTTATAATATTGTAGCGTTCTACCACCGAGAAAGATGTTGGAGAGACGAGTGAGCTTAATTGCTGCCCAATGCAATGGCTGGGAGTACTTTATTATGCAACCAGAGCACAATCCACACGTCACACACACAAACATGGCCGAAGCCACTAACCCAAACACCCTTCCCCAACATGGTGAACACAACAACATCCCCGCAAGGCATGCTGGTCGTCAGCCGCCGCCCCGCCCACGCCACACTGCCCCCACCCGAGCTGTGACCGTCCCGGGTCACCATGACGAACTTCGTTTCGGAGGCGTGGAGGCGGTCGGCGCTGGCGTTGGGAACGCCGGAGTCCTTTGGCGGGTGAGGGATGAGCGCGAACATTGTCCTGAGGCGGTCCGGCCTCCACAGAGTTCGATGTTTCGTCGACGTGCGGCTGGTAACTCGTGCCCGCCCCGCTAACCGCACCCGGTAGATAACATCGGAGAGCCGAGCAGTTACCAGGGGAAAACACCCATACCTGCTCTCCAGCAGCAAAATCTCGCCCCCGGCTGTGAGTGTCCACGCCCATATGCCCCATAGATGCCCCCACCTGAAAGTCTTGCAGCGGTGCCCGCGAGCGCTGGGTGGGGCCCTTCTGCTTGGCGTTGAACGGATCACGGTTCAGCTGTGACACCGGCGAAGCGACTGCGGGTGAGCTCTGGGTGATGCAGTAACTCGGGTGCACGCTGGCTCGGACGGCTGATTACCGCCGGAGCGCCTGGAGGACTGCATGGGGAGAATGTTCAGTGTCGAGAGTTCTACGTCGCCACGGCGATCCACTCGCTCGCAGTACCAACCACTTGCTTTGCTGCCCGGCCGTCGGAAAAATGCGCTGGCGTTAGTGTGTAGGTTTCTCGCTCGGTCTGCTACCAGAAGTTCCGCCCCCCGGGTGTGTGCTACCAACCTGTCCGGCCGTGGCTTGGGTCCCAGCAAGCTGGTTACCCCGAAGTTACCACGCAGAGTTCCGCTAGACAAATTCAGCACTGCACCCCATCTCTCCAGAATGTCCAACCCCAAAACACAGTCCTCCTCGACACTCCCCATCAAGAACTTGTGTGCATAAGTTTGACCACCCACCTGGACTCGCACCGTGCGACATGCCCATACCTTCACGTAGCCCCCAGCAACAGTGCGGATGTTGAAGGCGGGATCAGGCTGTCCGCAAACACGCTTGCTTTGCCCCAATAATCCAGAGCGCAGCAGCGAAACAGTGGAGCCGGTGTCCACGAGCGCCCGCAGTAAGACGCCGTCCAGCACACAGTCGACGTAAAGCCCAGCGCGGCTTTCCAAACGTCCTCCCGGCGCTAGTTTAGCGGCTGCTGGTGTACGCTGTCCCTCAGGCCTGAAAACGTTGCAGCGGTAGTCCTGAGGTCCCGTGCCTCGGCATCGCCGCGAAACCTCTGAGACTTGCTCGTTGCCTAGCCGCAACGGGTAGCCCTGTCCCCGGCTAGGTTCACCTACCGAGTGCCACTGAGCTGCGCAAGGCATGCTGGTCGTCAGCCGCTGCCCCGCCCACGCCACAATATGGATTTGTACAGTAGTTGAAGAAGCGCTAATAGAGCTGACTCTGTACCAATCCCTTTCTATGCACAAGCAAACTTATGGTCTAAAGACATTAAGAAGAAAAGAAATATCAGAAATTAACTTTTGACAAAGCACACCAGCGAAGTGAAATCCATTCAAGGTGATAAGAGAATGACATGAGGGTGCTAGGCTGTCATCAAAGCTAAATGTAGTTACTCTGGAGAATCTAAAGTATAAACATATTCTGGGTTGTTTCACAATTTTTCACTACAGTGCTTCAAAGTTGGAATTGTATTCTTGCGATCTTGAATTGTAACCTTTTTCTTCAGACATCAATTGTCATTATGGCCATATATTTAGTTTTTTTATTTTATCAGACCATGGGATATTTCTTCAAAGAATAATATATTTGTAGTATATCATATACATGTGGAGCATAAAACTGCATTCTTACTTTTTTTTTTTTTTTTTTTTTTTTGAATGTTCATGTTACGTCAAGATCAGTCTCCTTTTACTGTGGATATGGATACTTTTTATCAGTTCCTTCCATTGTCTTCACAAGATTCTTCGCTGATGTTTTGGGAATAAGTTATATTTTTTGTTCCAAAGCACTGGTAATCGCTGGGTGTGTCAGTGTGTGCATTTTATTTTAATGTGTAAGTGGCTAAGACTGCTTAGCAAGACTATTCCCAGGTGCAGCAGGTGCTACAGCAAATCACAGCAGCACCCTTTAAGATCAGATTGGGTAGAGTAAGAGGATTCCTATTTACAGTTCTGTGGAAGTTTTTTATTCACATTTTTTGCACTTTTTGTCACAATTTAATAATATAGGTTATGAAACTATTTTTAAAATTACACAAAAATAATATTTTTTTAATATTCAGATGAATTGGTTACTCAATTTCATGTGCAGATGAGCGAATACTTTTGGCAATATTAATATACTGTGTGTGTATGTGTATGTGTATATATATATATATATATATATATATATATATATATATATATATATATATATATATATATATATATATATATGTGTGTGTGTGTGTGTGTGTGTGTGTGTGTATTTATGAGAGTGAGTTGATGCCAATAGAAACTTGCCCTTGACATAATAGGTGCATAAAAGGCCCCTTGACATAAAAGGTGCATATAGTGCTCATAGTGTTTTAGTATGGGAAGGGAATAGTGTTGTATATCTAACCTGATAGGGCAGTGATTATTTACAATAAATTAGCGCATAACTAAATGCTCAACTTTTTTCCAACTACCACCACTACTACTGCTACTACTATCAATAACTACTAGTGTTTTCCATTAGAGTTTACCATGGTTACATAGAACACATTTAGCATTAGGATAGCTGGGTTATGTTAATAAATAAATAAATAAATAAATAAACAAAAATATTGAGCTGTAACATATGGAGTCAGCCCAAAAATTGTATACACACTGCAAGAAAAGAAAAATAGCATGATGATTATTATTATTGAAACAATATTAATAATATATTATAATAACAATTATAATTATAACATAACATATATAACATAATATATAACATAATATAAATTATAACAATTTATATCATATGGCAATAAATGTGGTATTAAAATAGTTGTACAAGTTTTTATTTTCCTGTTTTTTTGGGGTTAACTCTGTGAATACAAAAGGGCATTGCATTTGTTGTATTTAAAATACATTTCAATAATGTTTAATAATACTTGTATGTTCTTGGGCAAAAGATGGAATTTATACATCATACTATTTTTCTTTTCCTGAAGTGTGCTGACTCAGTAGAGCTGTAAAACCGATGAACCAGTGAGGTTCAACATACCCATTTAGTGATGCATATAAATAAAGGCACATAGTACATGTTAATTCTTACATTTATTACAACATATAGACAGTTGTTTACAGCTCGGTGGTGTACCCTGCCTCGTGCCCTAAGCCTCCTGGGATAGGCTCCAGGTCCCCATGACCCTGAAGACAGGATAAAGTGGTATAGGCGATAAGTGAGTGAGTAAGATGAGAGATATAAGGTTCTTGATATCAATTGTTCTTGCTTCTCCTCTGACCATTTAATTAGTGGGCAAATGGCCAATTTAATTTGAGGTATCATATTTATTTATGATGAAAATTTAATTAGGGCGTAATCACAATTAGTTTCCATGTGGATTAAAGAAAATATTTAAATAAGTTGAAACAATTATGTCTTTTAAAAATGACTCTAGGAACGTGGTTAATGAATTTGTCCTCACTGGATTTGACAAGGTGGAAAGACCACTGACTGTTGGTGTGGTCATGCTGATATTGTACTTGCTTGCTATGATTGCTAACATTGCAAACATAGGCTTTATTGTCACAGATAAGCGCCTGCACCAGCCAATGTACCTTTTTATCTGCCATTTATCAATTGTAGACATGGTCTACTGTACAAGTTCATGTCCAACTATGATTGGTATTCTTATTGTTGGCTATAAAAATATATCCTACAGACCATGCATGCTTCAGATGTTTGCTTTCCATTTTAGTGGAACAATGGAGATGTTTGCAATTGCTGTCATGGCATTTGATCGGGTTGTTGCTATCAGCACACCTTTGCGATACAATTCTCTTATGACAAATTTTCGATGTGTTTTAATCGCTATTTCATTCTGGTTGGTAGGAGCATTAGTTTTGTCTATGCTACCTGCTTCTGTTGCACCTCTACCAGTTTGTTACTCTGATGTAAAATACATGTTTTGTGATTATGCATCTGTTATAAGGGTAACTTGTGCAGACCCAGAGCCATATTTTAATAATGCATCTATTTTAACAAGTTGTCTAATTTTTGGAACATTCAGCTTTATCTGCTTATCTTATATAAATATTGTTATTGTTGTTTCAAAAATGACCTTAAACACAGACAAGAAAAAAGCCATACATACTTGTTTAAGTCACATGACAGTCATAGTCTGCTATTATGTACCGACATTAACACGAATAGTCCTCACCAGAGTTGGTATAGTTTTAACACTGCAGGAACGAAATGGATTGATGGTAGGGTCAATTATTGTTCCATCTTTAATTAATCCTTTTATATACTGCTTTAGAACAAAAGAAATTAGAATCAAATTATTTAAAATGGTTTTAAAAGTTTACCCATTTGTACAAAGAAAACAATAGTTTCAGTTAGAAATGACTTTTACTTTGATTTTATTCAAAATAAGTTTTATTACTTTCTTAACTACAAGTCAGTTTACATAATTCTGTAAGTCTGTAAGCCAAAAAATGTTTTGACAAAATTGTTACTAGAGCTTCAAATTTCTTTTTTGTACTTTATTGTTAAGACAAGAGGATGCTTCCATTTCTTTTATTGTATGTAATTTTCAAATAAGATTTTTAAACTAAGACTAACACTTTCTTATAACCAATAAGAAAATGCTATTTGAGTAAATAGCTATACGGTAGGTTTTTTACTTAATACAGAAGTGCAATTTTGTAATTTAATAGACTAAATACTATTCATAAAAAATTTATCAGGATGCAACAACAAATCACTTAAGTATTCTTAAGCATTCTTTTTTTTATAATCTCTTTTTTTATATTGTGACTCACAAACATTATTATCACTGGTGACTCCAACACTGTTATAAATCCCAAAACCAACCGCTCAAGTTCCTTTGACAACACCAGAAATTGGCCAAAAAAATAATTGTATTATCGTGGACTCAATGACAGGTAAAGAATAAATTATCCTTTTTTCTAGAGAATCCCAACCAGACTTTTTTCTAAATTGATCTTTTCCTCATAGGTAAGTCATTTACCCAACACATAATTGAAACCATGAGTCATCCAGTCATAATCAGTGTCCATGCCCCTATTTCCCACACACTACAGATTTAAGCTCATTACATGTTGAGCTTAAGGAAGGCGTCTGAGGCCTTTCTGAAGACCTGCAGTGATTCAGCGATTTTATTAAATTTGTGTAAATTTTAAATCTTTACCAATATATGTAGTAGCCAATAATTTTTCCCTTATTTATGTAAAGCACAAAATGGGCCTTCATAATGTGGCTGATGTAAATATGTTAGATTTATGTGCAACTTTTAAACTGTCAAATTGCAAACACAAAAAAATTTATTTTAAACCTTAGCAGAGAAGCAAAGAAAAAGAAGAATAAACAAACCTAGCAGATTTTTTTGAACACAGAACTGAGTTCATGAAAGTGTTCGGTGTGTGCACATAGCAAAACAACTAAATTATAATACTCAGACCTTTTTTTGGGAGTAAACTGACTTATGTGCCTAACTTTTTTCAGCAGAGACTTTGTTTAAATTCAATTAAATTTTATTGTATAGCGCTTTTAACAATTGACATTGTCGCAAAGCATCTTTACACAATCTAAAGAATTTAAGTTTGTATGAGATGTGAATGTGTATTATTCACAATGATAAGACCGTCCCTGATGAGCATGCCGAGGACGACGGCGACTATGGCAATAAAAAACTTTGCAGTTTCACTGAATCACTGAATCATCTAGGACTTGTGTAATATTTGTAAGACTGATTGACACCTGGCTCCGGTAAGACCAGGTTTCACCAAGACTCCTTTTGTATCAGTTGTTTACACCTATTCACTCAAATTTCTCACACAAAAACAGGGATTCTTTTGAGATAAACAAAAATAAAGAATGGTTTCTGAAACCTTCATTGAAATACAATTCTTATGCACACACACACACACCTCACAAAAAAAAAAAAAAAACAAGCAAAAATATATTAATATATTATGACTGAAATAAAGCAGCTCACAACATGCACGCAATGTGCAGCACAGCAAAGGCAGCACTTGTTTAGTGAATATAAATATGTGTTTGTTGTATTTCTGGGGGATTATATGAAGAAAAACTGAATTTAATTTAATCTCTTATAAATTTCCATATCAGCAAGCGTGTTTATATTCCTTTTGATCAAAACTCTGCAAAGTGAAAGCACCACGGGTTCACGTGAGCATTTTCCAGTCACTAAAATTGTAATGATCATGTGATGATTAATAATTATTAAAATCATGCTTTTTGCAGTTTGTGTCCAGCATTGAATAATTATTTGAAACTGAAACACTTTGTGTGGATTCATGCCACGTGTCAATTTTTATTTAAAAAAAAAAATTGTTTCTTCATTAAAGCCCTTCCTGCTCTGTTGAATATGGGCATGCAT
The DNA here is from genome assembly GCF_024256425.1 of Clarias gariepinus. Classification (NCBI taxonomy): domain Eukaryota; kingdom Metazoa; phylum Chordata; class Actinopteri; order Siluriformes; family Clariidae; genus Clarias; species Clarias gariepinus. The sequence continues at coordinate 8,206,621 of NC_071110.1, forward strand.
CAGCACATCACGTATGCAAAAAGTCTAAATGCACACCTCATCCCAGATAAACCCTTTCAGCAGAATTTTTAAAACGCTACTGGCAAAATTTTTCATCATTATTTCTCAGAGTAGTCCCAAAATTTTAAGCTACCTGAACTATACCAACACTCATGAATACAGCTGTCATGACATTTACACTTAAATAAGGACCCAATCCACCCTCTCAGTTTTAAAAATAATCAGCCACAGCAGCACTAGCCAAACCAGATTCATCAAAAATAGGAACCCCTCAGACAATGTCCGTAGATTATTTAACTTAATCAATCTTTTACAACAAAAATAAACCAAAACTATGACAGTAAAAGTAGATGTAGAAAAAACATTTAATAAGGTAAACTGGTCATTTCTCTTCAGCATTCTACACAAGTTTGGTTTCGGGAAGTCTTTCATCCATTGGATACAAACACTGTACAGATATGACCATTAAGAATGTGTTTCGAGGAATGGAATCTATCTGTAAGGGGCTGTCGTGTTTTAATCTCGGGTATTACGTGTCTACTAAAGCCAATAATGTGTTAATCTCTCTCAGGCACTATTGACAGCAAGCAACAGGGCTCATAAACATGTGAGAACCACATTTTTAAGTACTGCTTATGTATAGCTTAAACAGAAATAAAATATGAATTGCTTTTATACATGCATGTTATACACATTTGTTTTATAGAAAACATAAAATAAATAAAAATGTTTCAGTTTAACCCAATGAACTCAAAATATAACATACTGGTCACCTTATTTTTTTTTAATTGATCATACATTTATTTCGTGGCATTACATTGTAGTTCTTAGCTATTTCAATGTGCCCACCCTGATTATTAAAGAACTTTATACAGCCTATAGACTTTTTATGCATTTGGTTGCATTGCACTTCTGTAAGTTTTTTAAACCAAAATTTAATGGTAACAATTTAATCAATAGTATTTATAAATTCACAAAATATACTCATTTTGTTAAGAAAAAGGAAAAGAAATCTCTCCTTTAATTAAATATTCCTTTTTACCTATAGACAGTTGTATTATGTTTTCTCTGTTTACGGAAGCACTGCAATTAGTGCTGATTTCAAAACACACAACAAACTCCATTTGTTACCCTTTAGTACAGCTCACCAAACCCACAGTGCAACAAAATAAAAGAATAATAAATATCCAATATCTGGCATTTGAGGTAATTTTTGAGGCTACATTTAGCAGCCTAGGTGCACATTTAGCATGTAGCCTATATATTTGTGTTTGTTGCATTTCTGGGGGAGTATGTCTGCATTTCTATCTACGAACACATTTATCAGCTTTTTGATCAAAAATGCTGCTTTTTGTAAAGTGCAAGTATGTGCCAAGGGTTCATGCAAACTTTTTACATTCGCTCAAAGGAATATTCACAACCACATTTCAGCCATTCACAGACAACGTGCATTGTGCTATGTTGTTTATTTGTGATCTGAGTATTTTATAAGTAAAATAAAGCTGCTCACAATGGCATGCATTTTCACTTTGCAAAAGTCAGTAAAAAAAAGTTATTTAACGAGTATATATTCGTGTTTTGCATTTCTGGGAATCTGTACTTTACTGTAACCGTGTTCCCTGAAAAAGCGGGAACTAAATGATGCACGAAAGTGGGAGCTATAGAAAACGTTTCGCCGTGACTGATTGTGTCAAAATTTTTGGCATAAATAACCTCGGTCAGGTGACGTCATTCGACTAGGTGCACCTAGAGGTTATAAATAGGCATGAACCGGAAACATCCTCAGGTCAATTTTGTCTGAAGGATGTCCAGTCATGCATGCAGTGCGGAATTGGAGCGCAGCATCTTGTTCCCGTTTTTTTAGGGAACAGGGTTACAGCAAAGTAACCTGAGACAAAAAAGCGCTATGGGAACGAGAATACCCACTCCGCTGCACTGCAAGTGTCCGGACCGCCAGGGTTGTGTAGTGTGCGCACAGCCCCCTCAAGGAGTCTTACACATAATTCTGGGATGCTGACTCGAGGACCCGCGAGCCTGGCATCCAACTATGAGGCCTGACAGATGTTTTGCGGAAAAGGCAGCCTGCCGCATGACGTAATTGGAAACCCCTCTTGCCAGAGCAATTAATGAGGCAAGCTTCCTGGTCGAAGTGTGCCACGTGCTTCATAGGCTAGGACACTAGCATCTCTCACCCGATGGAGGCTGCCATTCGGCCGCGACCCCACGACGTATGAAACCCTGCTCTAATTTACGGCACTAGCTAATGCGGAGGTGCGCTGTAAATTAAAGAGCATGAGCTGGACAGAGCAAATGAAGTCTTACTGCTCCGGAGCTATACTGTAACTAGAGGACAGAAGGCCTCGACTGTGGAAGATAGTTGGTAAGAATGTAAGAATCTTTTTCTAGCCAATTGGTCTAAGCACGCTGGGGAGGCTGATGAGGTCCGCGAATAAGCCGGCAACTAAGGGTGTTTCCCACAAATCACATCACTCAGGACGTAGTCCGAATAGTGGCTCCATACGTTCTGAGTGTACTAGGGCACAAGCCCGAGGTTAGTGTTCCTGCAGAAACTTCCAGCACTGAAACAGTCCGGCAGTGGACTGGGTCTTTATGTTTTATGTCCCGGAATGTAAATGATCCTGAGGGACAAAATTTGTCCTGTCCTTAAGCAGAACCTAGTGCGCTAGTTTCCTTAGCTGCGCAAATCTAGTCTGCCCAGACGTAACCCTTATTACCTCTGGGGATTGGCCCTTGGATGAAATCCCCTGGCACTTAGCCACAATTGAAACCACTATAGCAGCGGTGAAGTTACCTCCTAGCCTATCTTGAACTCCTTTAGAGTGCTATGATGGATTCGACGCACGCAGGAGACAGCTGTGCCCGCATTGCGGTCGGATTCCGCATGACACTCAACGTCATACCTTGTGTAGGAAGGAGAACGCTTTCTGTGGCGTCAAGACTCCACCCTAAGAAAATGAGGTGAGCTAGGGCGACATGTTGACAAACGGCTCTGTTTGGGAGGGGAACATGTGCTATGGCCCCTTTTACCCTTTTATTGCCTGTGATTTTAAACAGAGGTGCTCACTGTGGTTTCACGGAAGTGGAAAACCCACACCGTTGAAACACAATGATTGAATCCTGTAGCCAGGGAGACATGCTTGACAGTAGCTTACACGCTGCCAGCTTCTCCGAAGGGGCGGTAGCTTTGTCGCTTAGCTAGGTGGAGGGGTGGTGGTGATGGTGGTGGCTGTTAGGTGTTAGGTGTTCAGTGTCCTTTAACATGGCAGGAGGAAACTGACCACCTAACACTTTGTCGGAGACCGCTGTCTTCCGTAACATCAGTGGCAGCGGGAATTGAACACCGGTCTCCTGAGGGTGCTGGTTTTCCACAGTGCTTCGTACCTAAAGAGACATACCTGGCAGTAGGTTGCCCGCTGCCGGCCTCTCTAAACACTGCACAAATTTTGACACTTCAGCTGCCGAACATCTAACACACCCACCTAGCTGAAGTGTCAAAATTTGTGCAGTGTTTAGAGAGGCCGGCAGCGGGCAACCTACTGCCAGGCCTAACATTTTGCTGGAGACCACTGCTTCCCGAAACACCAGTGGTGGCGAAGATTGAACCACGGCCTCCTGCCAGTGCTCAGCTCTCAGTAAGTCAGTCTGATATGTCTGCAAAGCCATTGCGTGCCGGACAGCACCAGCCTGACCCGCTGCCTAAAAAATCTTCCCCTACCAACGAAGATTTTAGTCTACACACTTGGTGGGAAATGTGGATTTTTCCCGGGAGAATAAGCTCCCAGGAGAGATATAGCCCACAAGCGTCATCACATCAACAAAAACACAGAATAAATACGGCTTATTCCATGAAAGAGTTAGCTCATGAAGGTCGCCAAGAAGGGAAGGGCTATCACTGATCTGTCGCAATTGTTGAAAAGGTGCAGTAATTCCGTTAGCGTGCGCTAATAAAAGAGGAGGAAGGTTTACTGTGTAAGATGAGAAGAGGTAGAGGGAAGAGTCTGATTGCTCATCTCCTCTTACTTTAGCTTTACACACACACACACACACAAACACAGTGGGCCTGCACCCATAAATGGAGACACTCATCTATCGGGATTTATTTTTACTTTTTTCAAGGGTAAAATGCAGGTTAATTTGTTTTATTTTTACTTTATATTTTGAATAAGTTATTTAAAATTTTTTTTTTTTGGGCTGTGAAACAAATAATTTGAGTTTCCATTATTTCTTATAGGACAATTTGCTTCGATTTATGAGTGTTTTGAAATACGAGCGCGCTTCCAGAACGAATTATGTTCCACTGTATATATGTAATGCTGTGAAAGCACGCGACAATGAGCAACCTTATTTTAGTCAAAATTCACAACCACATTCCAGCCAATTGTGGTCAAATAATGGATTAAATAATTATTCAATGCTAGAAACTAACAGCAGAAAGGCCTGACGAGTACTATTATAAAAAAAAAAAAACACTCAGAAGCTCTTCATTCGATTAGTCATTTTCTCAGGTAATGATTTTTATGTACATAAAATATAGAATATTTACGTGAAACTATTGAACATTTAGTATTTATGACATATATGCAGTTTTAAGCTACATTCCAGTGTGTCCACCCTGATTCTTACCCACAACTGGAACTTTAGGCAGATGTCTCCACCTAATTTTTTTTTGACAGCAAGAATTAATAAAAATAAAAATGTTTAATAGTAGCAATTAAATCAGACGTCATAGTTGGATTTGATACTTTTCAAGTGTAATTCATAAATTTACTACATATATTCAGATTTGGTAAGATAATGAAAACTGAAATTAACGTTTCCTTCATAGACCTTTTGTCCGCACAATAAACTTAAGCTCAGCATGTATTATTTCCTTATTTTATCTGTATTATTTGGGTAAAGAATATTTCGCATACAGATGTCGGCATTATGAACGCACGTTTTGAGAAAAGGGATCCCGCGGATTGCTGCGGCTTTGCAAGATCTTACTTTTCCAGTTCAGTCCTATTTAAAACCTGCAGGTGCACCTTATCAGACGACATCACCTAACTGAGGTTATATAAGCCAAAGTTTTTGCCATGTTTGACGTACACGTGCTTCAGGACTGGGCAACAAAGAGACGTTCCCATAGCGTTTTTACGCAGCATCTCGTTCCCACTTTTTCAGGGAACAGGGTTATAGCAAAGTAACCCGTGATGGTCTCTACCAAAACAGAGAACAGAGACACTTCTCATTGTTCAGGACTCATAATCTATGGTGGCATCTTGCATAAGTTTATTAACTTTGTAATAGCAATGATTCTAGTTTGTGAGCAAGGCAGTTGATAGACTGGGAAGGTCTCTCACAGTACAAGATGAAGAGGGAGGGGGCTAGTGGTGAACACCTCAGGTCGACTGTGGGGGGTGGGTGGTTGCAGGAAAACCGGTTCACATCTAACTTTATACAGCAATGCACTTAGTAAAATAATTTCCACTACGAAATCTAACTGAATAAACTACAGATCATTCATACCACTGTGAATACAAACTCTAGTATACAGTTTCACAGGCATATTTTATTTTCCTGTTTTGTGTGAAAACACTACATAGGGGAAATGGGTTAATGTAGCTTTGACTGTTAATTAGAAGTGTGTAATGTCATAATGCTTGTTGAATTTAAAAAAGAAAAATGGATAAAACATTAATTAAACCTTACTATCTTTGGTAACCTTCATATCTAATGTTTCATAGTATAATGCAAAGTTAAGACAGAACTTATTCTGTCTTACAGTTAGTAACAGTTCATTTATTATATATTGACAAACTAATTATCAAGAAGTATTCAACTCAAACTAGGACTTGCAATTGTAACCCTCCACATAAATAATCAATTATAATAAAATAATTTATAATAAATAAATAAAAAATACCAGAACCACAACCATGTCTCTTATTTCGGTTCCCAATGTTAGCAACCCATTACTTCTGTTGTCCCATTGCATCTGCCATAATACTAACAGTAGTGCATAAAATTATCATCTCACCAACAATCAAACATGATGGTATTAGTGTCATGGTCTAAATCAAAGCAGCTTTAGGACAACTTGCAATAATTTATATGAACATGAATTCTGCGCTCTACTAAAAATTCCTGAATAAGTATTTCCGACCATCAATTTGTGACCACTTGATTTGTGATCTCAAGATCAAGGGCACTTGGGTTATGCAGCAGGATCTGTCACAAAGATCGAAACATACCAGTAGGTCCACCTTTTAATGGCTTAAAAAAATACAAAATTAGGGTTTTGGGGTGTCTTAGTCAAACTTTAGACATTAGAAATACAATTAAGAACCTTAAACAGATTGGTCATGCTCAAAAATCCTTCAATACGGCTGAATTGAAACAATTCTGCAAAGTACAAAAACGTTAGAGAAATGTGTGTTTCACAGATGTACTTCATGATTTTAATTCTGTCTGAATCTGCCACGTCTGTCTTTCTCTCACATGACCTCCGTAAAAATTTCAGAGCAAATTACCTACTGTTTTTCAGCAAACTCTGCGGTCCTCTGAGAAATCTAATCCCGTCCGAATGTGAATGTCTGTGATTGCCGAAAATGTGTTTCCAAAACACGTTTTCTTTTGTGTTTTGGTCAACGTAAACTACCGGACTATCTCTAGCACGCAGGTATTTAAGTTTGCGCACCAATAATGGATGTAGAATCCACGCATCCTGGACATGTGGTCTTGTGCAACGCCCACATGTAAACACAGACAGTCCCACCTTCGTAATAAACATGGAGATGTTAGGCTCGTCAGAATGCATACATGAAATGACAGACATCGTCTGAAAAATATTTTTACTCAAATGTTGTTTGGAAAACTAGTCCCGTCCGAATAGGGCTTTAAACTTGCATAAAAGTATGTGTTTATAAATTAAAAAGTGGACCAGTCTAGTCAATTCTTAAGTGAAATTCAAAGTATTGTTCATGTATTAAGTATATCACGTGAAGTTAATTTATATAGCATAAAGTCGTTCTCCAGTAAGAACAAAGGTGGAGGATTGTGCATCTGCAGGCATTATTAGGACACAATGTTCCTCTGACATTGAATGTGTGACTTTAAAATGCAGACCTTTTTACACACAGAGAATTTACTATATTGTTATAACAGCTGTTTACATTACACCATGGGCTAATGCTAAGCTAGCACTGGAGGACCTGGATGAACCTTTTTATAGCCCGGTGAATGCATATCCAGAGAGAACTGTAATTGTAGCAGGAGACTTCAATCATGTGGCCTTAAAAACTGTAATGCCCAAACAAGCGTACATTTTCCAATCAGAAAATCTGCCTTCTCCCAAAAAGTTGGCAAAAAACGTTATGGTTAAAAGGTGAAAAATGTGTCCTAGGCCTTGTCAAAGCCCAGACTTAAACCCTATTAAAAATCTATGGAATGACTTGATGACTGCAGTTCACAAATGGACACCAATAAATTTAACTTAACTTAAACAGTTTTGCAAAGAAGAGGAGTTTAGTGTATTTTATTGGGATTTTATGTGATAGATCAACACAAAGTGGCACATAATTCTGAAATGGAAGAAACATGATGAATAGTTTTCAAACTCGTTTACAAATAAAAATATAAAAAGTGTGGCATGCATTTGTATTCAGCCACCTTTACACCTTTATAGCCCTAACAGTGGAACCAATTGTTAGACCAACATTAAGTCAACATTGTTAGACCAACATCCACTTTTATATATATATATATATAATATATATATATTTATATATATATATATATATACACATATGTGTGTATGTATGTATGTATGTATGTATGTATGTGTGTGTGTGTGTGTGTGTGTGTGTTTTATGTACTTGATTTGGTAACCAACCTTTATATGAGTTCCTGATGTGATGACATCATTGAAAGTGCCTGCTGCACTGGCTAAAGCAATATAATTTAATTTCCAACCTTGTGATTATCTACTGAATCAACCAACATTGGCCCAACATCGGAGCACTGACAAAAGGTTTACAAAATTTTAATACAGCTAAACAAAAAAACTGTCTCTCTGCAAAGCAACAAAATGTAATAATTTTAAAATGGGGGTGATTCTTTTACTTTACACTGTATGGTCATGTACTGTGAAGACTGACTAGACTAGGTACAGTGGGTGGAAATTTGTATTTGTTTATATTATTAAATATACATTACGTTCATATGTAAATTTCACATTTACAAATGTAATTTCTTTTTTATGTTTCTACTTATATGCACAAAAAACAATTATGAATGGGATTATGGCTTTGGATAATGACTTTATTATTATGCTGAATTATAGCTAAAATGGCCTTGGGAAAATCTTCTTGTCTAATTTTAGACTAGTCTATACACTGGGCATCGTGGGGATAACCAATAAATAGACTCCAACTGAGTTATATAAACAGCCTTACACAGTCAGTGTTAAATATGTATTATGGTCAGTTACTCTTCATTTGCTTGGACACAAAGGAACTGTTTTACACTCATAGTTTAAAAGGATGTCAAGATAAAGCATAAAAAAACTGGAGAATAAGTGGTTTGAAATTACCTACAGTTGTAGACTATTATAATTTTTTTAATATTAAAAATAGCTTGTATTTTGTGTTCAGTACTAAAACTTGCAGTCAGTTATGGTTCAAAATGTTTCCAGAAAAATCATCAATGAATTTGTTTTTACAGGATTTGATGCTTTAGAAAACCCAATAGCAGTTGGTATTGTCATTCTGACTGTATATATTCTTGTAGTGCTTGCTAACTTGACAAACATATGCTTGGTTGTTTTTGATAAACGTCTACACCAGCCAATGTACATCTTCATCTGCAATTTAGCAATTGCAGACATGCTCTACTCAACATGCTCATGTCCAACTACAATAGGCATTCTTATTGTTGGATATAAAACCATATCTTATGTACCGTGCATATTTCAGATGTTTTTGTTTAGTTTAGGCTTTAGCATGCAACTGTTTACTATTACAGCCATGGCTTTTGACAGATTAATTGCCATTGTCAAGCCACTGCACTATCATTCAATTTTGACAAATGTACATTCTATTCTTCTTACTTTCTTGCTGTGGATTCTGGGTTTTGCTGTATCAGCATATATGCCTGGTACGGTGGTTCCTTTGCCAGTTTGCTCTTTAGCTATAAAGTATATTTTTTGTGATTATCCTGCTGTTGTCAGAGCCACTTGTGCAGATCCAAACCCATATTTCGATTTGATATCAAGTTTGTCGTCTTTCCTGATGTTTGGAACTTTTAGTTTTATTTGTTTGTCTTATCTTAAGATAGTTATTGTTGTTGTCAAAATGACCTCTAAAGGTAGTAAGAAAAAAGTGTTTCATACTTGTTTAAGTCATTTATTAGTGATAATTTGCTATTATGGACCCACATTTGTCCTAATAATCCTGACTAGACTTGGGGTATCCTTATCACTTGAGGAACGAAATGGTCTGAGAGTCGGGGTAATTCTTGGTCCTTCTTTAGTAAATCCATTTATATATTCTTTAAGAAGTAAAGAGATCAGAAATAAAATATTAAGCATTGTTTTAAACGTTGAACCAACAGAATAACACTTTTTATTAACTTTGGAGCACCTGAGTATAAAAAAAAAATTACAAAGATCCTTGTTAAAGACATGACCCATATTAAATTTTGTTTTTATATACATGTTAAAAAAATGTATAAGGTTTGTCTATGTCCATATATTACAGAGAAAAATACACCAGATTTGAAGTATTTTTATTTGTTCTCTTGTGGTTTTATTGTGTTTTTGTATCATTGCTGTTTAAATTTAAGTTAAGCCTTGCCATGACATTGTTACTCACTCATAGTCTGGATTACATAAATTAATACAGTTTTCCCTCAATTTATATAAGACAGTCCAGTCAAACGGGATCTTTAAAAAACATTAACACCTAACAATATACCGTCACTAAAACAAGAAATGTTAAGCATAATACTATGAAGGGACTAAAGCAATAAATAATAATGATAATCTTATATTAACGCAACATTATTGATTCCTGTAAATGGACATCAGAAAATTCTTCAGATGCCATGTGAACAGTAAGCAAAGTAAGATGGAAGTAAGAGAAGTAACACCTGGCTGTAGTTAGTGATAAAAAAAAAAAGCAGCTGTCTAGCTGCTTCAACGATTTTAATGTTTTATGCTTAAGAATATGAACCAACTCAGTTTGAACTTGGATGTTGCACTCTTATTCTGCTGAGAAATGCTTGGTTACTTTTAGATTATACAGTAGCAAAAAAAGGATATGAACTTTATGGAATTTCATTGTTTTCCACATTAATTTGTCATAAAATGTGATCTCATCTTCATCTAGTCAAGAGTATTGACAAATATAATGTGCCTAAAATAACAAAAAAAATTTGATCTTTCATGTCTTCATTGAGAATGTTTATAAAAACCTCATTGTATATTAATAAGAATTTTCTGGCCTCATTATATGTAATAAACTCTGGTTTTATTTTATTTTTTATTTTTTTATTTTCCCTTTTCAATAAATTTTCATTGTGTGTTTTGATTTGGGTATTGAATCCTTAACAATGACTGTCGAATTTATATTTTTATTGTATGTCTGTTCGAAGATTCTCAACTGTGGCTTATTTGTGTTCATGTTTGTAATAGAAAAAAGAGAGTCAAAAAGTAAAATACATTATTTACTTAATTTTAAAAGATTCAGAGATGGTAATTATGTGCACTAATATTCAAATTCCTTTAAACAGTGGATTTTCAAACAATACACATACACAACTGACACATGGCTGTCAATAATGAATGCAACATTACTTTCAGCTGCATGTCAATCTCAATTGTGCTTCTTGTTATGTTAGAATCTATTACCTACAGTATATAATTTTTTGCCGCTAAACGTCAGTACAATGACCCTTTAATGAAGCTTCATGAAATGAACCTTTAGGTGAAACTATTGGCTGGGAAGACTTGATATCTAAGGCTTCCTCTCACCAATACTATAGGTGCATTTCAACTGGACTAAAGTACCCTGCGAAGTACACTACAAAGGGTGGTTACCATGTTAAGTGTGATTTCAAACTGCAGGGAGAGAACTGTGAAGGTTGTAGGGAATGAGGGAAAAACAGATGTTTACTTCATCTGAAAAGGAAATGAACAAATTTCGATCAGTCATTGCGTCTCGCTGGAGTGTGAAAAAAAATGAGCTTGAAAAAATATTTATTTATTTATTATCATTATTATCGAGGATGCCATCATATTAAAAAAACACAAAAATATACATTTTATTTTAATCAGGAAATCCTTAGTATTATATAGACTAGTAATCTTTAACCTATTATTATTATTATTATTATTATTATTATTATTATTATTATATAATTACTATAATGAATCAATAATTTATTTACAAGTTATACTTGTTTCGACTGTATGTTTTATAATGAATATTTAATATTTTATGTCCGTTGTGTCAAATTTCCACAGCAGCAGTGACCGATGTCCGAGCGGCTTATGTTACCATGGCAAATCATGGAAATGCGCTGGTGACATCGCAAGGTGTTCCTAATGGAGGAGTTTTGTTGGGGGAATTTCCCAACTAATCACAGGGTGCTCCCTGCTCCAAATGGAGCAGGGAGTACCCTGTGAAGTACACTTCAGAATGGAACGCAGCCTATATGAATCCTTAAGTTATTGACCTCAAAAAAGCTAATTGGAGTCAGGTGTTAGCATACCTAAAGTTTTGTTAAGAAAATGAGTTTGGAGGTGTGGAGTAGAGATACTTTGACAAGAAGAATACGCTTGTAAACCATGCTTCACCCAAAAGAGCTTTCAGAGGGTTGATGATCGAGAATGGTTGATTTACATTAAGCTGGAAAGGGTAACAAAGTAATTTCAAAGACATTTCGAGGCAAATCATGACAATTTGATAATCAAGATACTCTGCAGACTGATAAAACAAAAGTTTAACTATTTTGGGAAGTGTGGGTCCTAAACCTGGTGTAAAACTAATTCAGCATTTCATTAAAAAATCATACAAACAGTCAATATGGTTCTGGTAGTGTAATGGTCTTGCAGTTTTACAATGTCTTGGTATTAAAGGGGTCATCCAAACTCATTTTTCATTAAATGTTAATATGATCTTTAGGGTCCTAATGAAAAGTTTGTAATCTACTTTAATTAAAAATTCTCAAGGGTTGTGTAAAAAAAGCACAATTTTTACCTGGTAAAAACTAGCTCTGTTCTCAGCAACCTGTTTCAGTACATGCTAATTTAAATGCTCATGACCTCTGCTGAGCCTGCCCCCCCAGTTCTGTGGGGCGTGTCTTTACAACACACGTGTGGTATAGCTTTGACAACAGTTAAGAATATCATTTAAAGAAAGTATGGCAGCGGGAGGCTTTATAGACACATTGGTGCAACCATATCAATTTGAACCTGAGTCGGACCAGGAAGAAGATGACGCCCCCGAAGAAGTTCGGCAATTACGGCTTGGACAGGACGTATCTGAATGGTTAGTTTACTTAATGTCACTTTGATTTATATTTGTATGTAGATGTTCTTGTTAAGTAGCTGTTAGAATTATTTTATATATAAAGGAGTAATTTCTACTCTCTTGCTCTCTTCCTCATAGATCTAATATTAACGTGTTAAATCTTACCTGCTTCTATCTTCATGTCTCCTCTTGCATCTGCTCCTTAATGTGTGAACGCTCACACGCTCAACTTCCTATTCTCTCTTTTTGTCTCCCCTCCCCCCTCTCTTTCTCTCCCCCTCTGTCTCCTTCCCCCTCTCCCCCTAACTCGAGCCAACATCTTGTGATCTGTCTCTGGATGGACACCTCTCTATCTTCCTCTTCTTTGATTCTTTAGGATCTCACTAGGACATTTACAATGGTTCATGTTCTTTGTAGTAACATATGTCGATGGCGCAGGCGTTTGGTCAAACATATACACCCCATCTTTTGCTGTAAATAACCAGAGACCTTTCTGACAGACAACATGTGTGTGTGTTTGACTGAGTCTCTCCTGGCGCCAGAGAAGCTTACCGAAGCACGGCGACAGACCGAGCGACTCGCCTCTTCTACTGCGTAACTTCAGAAAAACATTACATTAGCGTACTGAGAGAGATACGAACGCGATGTGTTTACCAAGGTATAGTTGATTGACAGCTATATGTTACAGTTAATGGTCATGAACAACTTTTTTTTTCTTAGTAAATGTTGGCTTGTGAGTTATGCGTGTTAACTATGCAGTGCTACTTAAACAGTCATATTGACCGTAGGTCACTGCAAAAATAATGTGTCTAGCAGGGGTAGAAGGACACCTAAAAGTTTGTTGTGATGTATGTTAGTGAATAATTATTGTTTAAATATACAGGTACAAAGTTGTATTGCTTTCATGCAGTCATCATCTAAATATCTCAGGTCACTTATCTTTTGCATATTTCTAAGGTTGTAAGAAGATTACAACAACTGGAAAATCCACCACATTGTATGGTAGATCATCCTGGCCTAGAACCTGTTTGTTTAAATGTATTCTCCTTCCAGAATGCATTAAACATCTACAGGGCAGACTATGGCCCTTTAGGTCTATGGTGAATAGAAACGTAAGTTGTTTTTTGAAGCATTTCAGTCAATTTTTTCTATTGTAACATGTCTATGGAGTAAAGCATGAAGTTCCCTTTGGGACACTGTTCGTCTCTTGTGTATTTCTTTTTTAAATATCACATACCTACATACCATTTTATGTCAAATATCAATTATAGACTGAAACACAGAATACCATATATATATATTTTTTTTAATCATGTATTATACAAAACAGCAGGAAGTTTATAAATTATTTTCTACACAAACACCAAAAAGAAAATGAATAAAACAATTAATGTAATAAACTAAACAACATTTTTTTTACAAAAAAAAATTATTGTCTTCTTTTTATGTCTCAGTTGTTACAGGTTTTTGGCCTACAGGAGCTTTGTCAGCTGTTGTTGGGGCTTTCTGGGCCAAAGGATGGTGCTGCCCTCCTGTGTGGTTCGCCGCATAAGAGCAGAGTTCCCTGATTCTCAGGGAAGATACATGGGCTTTGGACCTTCCCTCGATTAAATCTACTGATGTGAATAGCTATCACTGAAAGTTTGTCTGGTTTGTGAAACTTGGCTGAGAGTGCTTCAGGATGTCACCCACATATGGGGTTGGGTCCACCAGAACTTTCTCAAAGATTAGCTCCAACAGCTTGTCCACATAGTCTAAAAAAAAAAAAAAAAAATCTGTGTCAACAGATCTTATTTTCAAAAGACTTTGAAGCAGTGTTGCACACTTGTCACTTTATAGTTTTATATTTAACAGTGTTTATATGGTTTATTTATGTAACTGTACTTTAATCTAAAAGTTATTTCTCTTCTGCTGGTGATATTACGTATGTACATACAATGTTTATTCTGCAATTAAATAAAAGCTTGTTGAACTCACAGAAGGTTGGTTCTGTCTTCACTGGATTTGCAGAGCATTGTCCTTTTTTGTATTTTGGAAAAACCACCTTAAATAGTGGCTCCCCAGCTGCTGTTGTGGCTTGGGGACGCCCAGCATTTTCATTGAAATGTAAAGCTGCCAGGTAAAGTCTTTAGAGGAAAAGTAATGGTTAAACATATGTTTGTTGACACTTGCAAATTATTTTATGCTTTTGAAAATATGTATACATTCCTTTCCAAATTAATAACATTGAGTTACCTGCATAACATTCCAAGAAAAGAGAAGACAACACTCTTGGGTGCAAAATGCAGAATTACTCTGTGGAACGCTTCGAGGGATGAGGTCTGACGGTGGGAGCTCAGCTTCTCAACATCCTTCAGAATCCTCTTGTTTGTGAGGACCTTCTCTAATCTGCAGAAGGCAGGTGTCCCTGGTGAATACAGTAGAACTTATTAAACTTTATAGTTAAAAAGAAGTAATCAAACAAAACAACAATAATTAAGATACAAATTAAAATTAAATTAAAAGGTAATGTCTGTCATATGCACATAGACACATGATTTACATTGACTGTGCGAATATGGTGAACATACCAGCTCTCAGCCATCACAGAGTAACTGCCATACTTGGCTGAATTACCTTTACAGAGAAATTTATTGTGTTTACTTTTTATTACATTCTGTATATCCTTTTTTTATTATTGTGTATGCTTCGCTCTCACAGTAATCTATAAACTGAGACAGTCGTTTAGCATTTACTACCTGGTAAATCAGCCCTCAAGTCACCGCCTAGCACAATGTTCTGTTCCTGACTGAGCTGCTGCAACATGCCCTCCTGTGCAGTGTTCCAGCTTTATACAATTGCAGGCTCTATGTACCTCTGGGCATGACTTCGAAAGGTGTTGTAATGGATCATTTTTAGCTGCATTGCCCTGAATATCTAAGGTCAGACAAAGAGGAGTCTTTTTTTTTGTATGACTTTAGGGATAGTAAGTTAATTTCTTTATGTTCAGAGTGGTTATTTGTGATATTAAATGCTACAGTAAATTGTAGACTAGACAGGGTAATTCTTATAAAACCTACCCTTTGAAGTTTGAAGAAAGAGGCACCATTGGCATACACTGCAACAGAAAGTTGGAGGTTCCCTGCAGGAGTGCTCCCTAAAAGTGGCTGACTATTCCATTTTCTAAAAACGTTACAGTATGGGCACCGTTGTTCCACCGCAAGGAATGTGCCAGTCGTTCTTTTCTGCACATCAGTAATGCGGTGACACACAGGACACTGCTCAAAGAGCTGCAGCAGGCAGTTTTTTATAAACAATGTATGTTGGTGTCTTATTAGCCGGCTGTGAATATTCCGTTCTATTAGAATAATAAACCCCACATTAAAAATTTACAACATTCACATATCATACTTAAAATATTTTGATGAATGCAATCCAACTGAATACAACATATCAAAATCTTGTCACTCACGTCACATCTGTTGGCTCAGTCAAAGTTGTGATAGAGTCAGCTGGATCATATGTAGAATCCATAGGCTCTCCCACATTTACACTTGAGCTGTCTCCAAAAGGGTCCTCCTCCTGTTCCAAGCGAGATCTCTTATTTGGCCTCTTTATTGGTGTTGATGATAGCAGTGGTTGTGAGGAGACAACACCAATATCTGGCCATAATGTAGTTGTGTGAAAGAATATACTTTTAAGAATTACATAATTATTATTGACAAGTAACACAGAAACTGAATAAATTTCTTTAAACTATGCAGGATTTGAATCAGCAAACCTGTGCTTTTGCGATGAGGATGTAGAGTTGTTATTGACAGCTGGGAGCCAACTGTGCACAGTTGTGGTGGGTCTGTCTGGCAGGCCACATGTTGCACCTTGGCCAGTACTTCAGATGTGCTCGCCTAAACAAGAGCAAATAAGTGATTGGTTAACATAACTAACCCCATCCTAATATTGAAATATATAATTTAGAGTAGTTATTGTATTCACTCAAATGAAATTGCGGCCTGTTAACCCTATTTTGCAGGTATTGCGTTAAATTTTCCATTCTTAAAAAGTCATGTAAAATTATTTGAAATAGTTTTGGATCAGTTATAATTGCATTTAAAGACTTAAAATAATTTTACATGACTTTTTAATCACTGACAGACACCGTTATAAACCATCTAACGTTACAAAGGTAAGCAGAATATAGTTTTCCGAATACGTACACCGTTTGCAACTAGACAATCACCTTAATGCATTGTTTACTATAAACGGGCGATTAGGGATTATGAGACGGATGTACATAGAGAAGACGACATAACCATGTTCTATGAGAGTATAAGTTAACTTACACTCCACATTCATCATGATTATTAGAAAAGGCGATCTGCAAAGGTTCATAGAAAAAGGAATTACACTCACCGAGCCTGGTGAAGATGAAGCAGGAACACGAAGTGTTGGTACAGATCCCTTTTTCAGGAGCAGCTTTGTAGTAAAACCTGTTTTATGACCCGCGTTTATAAAGCAGTCCGGTGAAAAATGATTAGCGCAAACATAAATGCATGTAAGTAGATCGGCGGGGACGTTAGCTTCAAAAACAAAATTCAGCCACAGTGTCAGGACACAGTGGCTCAGATGTCGGTAGTAAATGACGACTGCTGTGTTCGCTATTACACCCAACAACTGTACAACACACTCGCTTAGGCGCCATTTTGCTCCAGCGGCGAAAAACAATGGCCGACAGCTTCTTCTCACTCGGGGAAGGTCTTTGCTAAAACATGAGTGTCAATCAACTAGTGTAGGAGTGGCCTCTTTTGGTGTGGCGTCACACTGCAAGGCATTTGAGATTGGCCTGATTTCAGAAGGGGCATGTTATTGTAATAAATGAAAAGAAAACCACTGGGCGGCTCTTTATCATCGTAGAGTGGTTGTGTACACACTCTCCTAACACACAGTTCAGTCCAAACAGCTTAAAAACATGCATGTAGGCCTGTATGACCCCTTTAAGAGCTTCTTCCACTAGAACTATGGGACCAAGCCCAACTCTTGAAAAACAACCACACATCGTAACCCCTTTCAGCTAATCTGAAGGCCACATGAAGTTTGTGATTTTACATGGCCTACCACTTTATGGTTAAGTTGCTGTCATTACCAATTGCTTCCACTTTGTTATAATACCACAACAGTTGACTGTGCAATATTTAGTAGCGAGGGAAATTTCATGACTGGACTTATTGCACAAAGGGCATCCTATCATAGTACCATGCTGAAATTCACAGAGCTCCTGAGAGTGACCCATTCTTCGACAAATGTTTGTAGATGTGGTAGGTGCTTGATTTTTACACCTGTAACCATGGAAGTGATTGTAGCACTTGAATTCAATGATTTGAAAGGGTGCCAAATACTTTTGGCAATATAGTGTGGTAATCTTACATTGACAAACATATATATTTTTTTCTTTCTACATAGGAATATGCACAAATAAAATCTTTAATGGGATTATGTCTGTGAATAATGACATTATTATTATTATTATTATTATTATTATTAATAATAGCTAAGGTGACCTTGGAGGAATATTGTTGAATATTTTGGGACTAGCTCACAACATGGGGAAGGGTGAGGCTGAACCTATGAATAAATTTCAGCTAAATTATTGAAACAGGCTTACACAGTCAGAGAAATGTAACTGCACATAATATTGAGTTTCTATTTCTTGTGGGCTCGCTTGACACTCAAACTTTAAAGGACTTTAAAGGAAAAGCATGAAAAAAGATCAACAACAGTTGTAGATTATTATTAAATATTTTCATATTTAAAAAAAATTGTGTTCCTTACTAAAAGGTGCAGTCATGGTTCAAAATGTCCAAATCATTAATAAATTTGTTTTTACAGGATTTGATGCTTTAGAAAAGGAGGTAGCTGTTGGTATTGTCAAACTGACTGTATACATTCTCGTAATGTTTGTTAACTTGGCAAACATATGCTTTGTTGTCAATTGCAGACATGCTCTACTCTACATGCTCATGTCCAATTACAATAGGCATTCTTATTGTTGGATATAAAACCATATCTTATGTACCATGCATATTTCAGATCTATGGTTTTAGTGTAGGTTTTATCATGGAGATTTTGCTATACCATCATGACTTTTCACAGATTGCATGTAATTGCCATAGTTAAGCCCTTGCACTATCATCATTCAGTTCTGACAAATGTACATTCTATTATTCTTACTTTCTTGCTGTGAATTCTGGGTTTTGCTGTAGCAGCATATATGCCTGGTACAGTGGTTACTTTGCCAGTATGCTTCTCAACTATAAAGTATGTGTTTTGTAATTATGCAGCTGTTGTCAGAACCACTTGTGCTAACATTTTAAGTTAATATCAAGTTTGTCCACTTTCCTGATATTTGGAACATTTAGATCCATTTGTTTATCTTATCTTAAGATAATTATTGTTGTTGTCAAAATGATCTCTTAAGGAAGTAAGAAAAAAATGTTTCATACTTGCTTAAGTTATTTAAATCAATTGCTATTAATGACCCACATTTGTTCTAATAATCCTGACCAGACCTGGCGTATCTTTATTAGTTGTGGAACAATATAGTCTGAAAGTTGGCACAATTCTTGGTCCTTCTTTAGTAAATCCCTTTATATATTATTTAGGAAAGAAAGAGATCAGAACTAAAATATTAAGAAATGTGTCAAAAGTTAAACCAACAAAGTAACACTTTTTCAGCTTTACAGCACCTGAATGTAGAAGCTCCCGGATAAATTTTGTGTTCTCTGTACATGATCATAAAAACTTTCTTGTATAACAAGGGAAAAAATACACCAGATTGTAAGTATATTCTTTATTTCTCTCTTTTTTTCGCTGTGTTTTCTGTGTCATCTCTATCCATAATTTAATCCCTTGCCATCTCTTTGTTTTCATGTCCTCCCAAATAATTTACTGATGCATAGATAAACAATTTATTGTAAATGAATAAATATATGAAAAAAGGAAGGACGGAAACAATAGGTTTCACAGACTAGATCACATCAATTAATAGTTACACTGAATATGGTATATTAACATATTTACCCTTGTGTGTGTTCATATTTTTGTTATATAGCCAGTGTTCCGGGTCTGGTAGACCTGCTGCATTTTGTAGTTTTAAATTCAACACAATCAATTTATTTTATGTTAAAATACTCAACAGTATATATACTCAGCAAAAAAGAAACGTCCTCTGACTTTTAACTGTTTTTACTCTCAGTAAACTTAATGTGTAAATATTTGTATGAACACTAAAGCCCAATCCCAATTCTATTTTCTACCCCTTCCCCTACCCCTCGCCCCTTCTCCTTGTCCCTTGAAATGAAGTGGAAAGGGGAAGCGTTAAAATATTTCCCCTAAGAAATGCAGACATGCTCTACTCTACATTTACTACCTGGTAAATCAGACACCACTACAACACTGTTATACGTCATCATACGTATCCATTCATTTACATGTATGGCCGTAAGCAAAACAAACAATGCGTTATTAAATGCTCGGCAAACTGCCGTGCTACTGAACTTTTATATTTGTTTGTAGCAATCGGTGCTATCCGCTAGCAAACTTTAGCGATTTTTTTGCAAACGTTTCTTTACAAAACATCACCATAAACACAAACACAAGACTAAAGGTAATATACATATAATAAAAACGTGTCATAAAAATCCTTATTAATGGAAAAAATAGTTACATTTATGGGTCTGCTTGCTCGAGTGAGCAGCCATGTTGAAAATTTCGCTTAGCCCTTCGTTTGAAGTGAGGTCCTGAAAAATCTTCGTTTGGAGGGCTATCTGGCTCTTCCCCTTCCCCCTACCCCTCCAACCAAAAGAGAAATGAGACACCCCTATCCCTTCACATGAACGCGCCAAACGGAGGGGTAGGGCTAAGTGTAAGGGTAAGGGGTAGAATTGGGATTGGGCTTAAGAGTCTACACCATAAGACATAAACTAAAAATGTTTCACAATGTGTCCCTAAATGAAGGGAAACCCAAAATCAAAAGTACCAATCAGGATCTGGTGTGGCCACCAGCTGCTTAAAGTACTGCAGCCATTTCCTCCTCATGGACTGCCTATTGCGAACAGTCTGAGCACTGATGGAGGGATTGTGTGTTCCTGGTGTGACTCGGGCAGTTGTTGTGGCCATCCTTTACCTGTCACGCAGGTGTGATATTTGGATGTACCGATCCTGTGCAGGTGTTGTTACACATGGTCTTTCACTGCGAGGATGATTAGCTGTCCTTCCTGTCTCCCTGTAGTGCTGTCTTAGGCGTCTCACAGTGCGGACATGGCACTTTATTGCCCTAGCCACATCAGCAGTCCTCATGCCTCCCTGCAGCATGCCTAATGCACGTTCATGCAGATGAGCAGGGACCCTGGGGATTTTTTTTTTTTTTTTTTTTTTACAGCCGGTAGACAAGACTCTTTAGTGTCCTGCGTTTTTAGAACTGTGACCTTAAATGCCTACTTTCTGTAAGCTGTTAAGATCTTAACCACCATTCCACAGGTGCATGTTAATTAATTGATTATGGTTAATTGAACATGCATGGAGATATATATATATATAGTATTAAATATACACAGGGTATATGGTTAACATTTATGAAGTGCTGAATGAAAGAACCATGTCAGTCTAGCAAACACATCAGCCCCACTGAACATACTGACTTTTCAAACCAGCCTTTACAACACATGAGGAAAGAGTTTTACTGTGTACTGTACGTGTTGAATATATATTTCTTAATGCATGTACATAGTGTTTCTCTGTCCATCTTGGGTCCACGAGGCGCCTGGTCAGTTTGCAAGTATAAGTAACTGCAGTGTTTATGCTTTCTTTCATCCTTGGAGTTAATATCGTCGGGCCGACGATTTCAAAACTGGGGGGTAGAATGTAACTGGTTAGGTATTCATTTTTATTGGGTTAACTGCTTTGGGGTTTTTCTTTGTTTTTCTTTGTTGGTATTTGACTCGTAAGAAGACGCGACTATTGCCATGGAGCGCCATTAGGCAATTGAGTGCACCTAAATGCAATTAGTGATTTGAGACATGCTGTGTGGCTTAATAAAAGTGTTTTCAGTAGCGTACAGCGATGCTCCTCCTGCCAACGTTCCTGTTCTATGGGCAGCAATATTGGTTTCTCTCTCTCCCTTTGCTTTTTGTTTCCGGTGAGTCGCCTGATCTATTCCCTTTTTTGCATAGTCACAAGTGTGTGCATGTGTACCGAGTGCTAGTAGCAGAAAGTTTATTATAGTCTAAAGGTCTCACTTAGGAAGTAAGAGTTTATTTCTGGGGAACACAAAATTGAGCGTATTGAAAGATGCCTTATTTGTGTTTTTTAAATTTTTTATTTGTGTTGCAGGTGCGGCCTGAGAGCACTAGCTGCTATTTCCTACGAAGCTTTTATATTGCTGTTTCATTTCTTTGTGTTCATGGTGGCACCACTGAATTAAAGTGTATTTTAAGAATATTTTAGCATGTTGTGTTGTAGATGTGTAGAAGTTATTGGGTCTTTTATTTTTGCTATTACATCCAATTTAACTCGTCTGTGATCAGGTTCATTGAGGCAGCATGTATAGTTAAGATTTGTTGTGATTTCTTCTCTTGTTAATTTTTGTCAGAGAATTCCACATGTTAACGTTTGGTTAGCTGTGATAATGAAGCTTAACAGAAAAGTGTTTTTTTCCGGAACGAATTATGCTCGTAATATTACGCTCTATATATGTACACTCACCTAAAGGATTATTAGGAACACCTGTTCAATTTCTAATTAATGCAATTATCTAATCAACCAATCAATGGCAGATGCTTCAATGCATTTAGGGGTGTGGTCCTGGTCAAGACAATCTCCTGAACTCCAAACTGAATGTCAGATTGGGAAAAAAAGGTGATTTAAGAAATTTTGAGCGTAGCATGGTTTTTGGTGCCAGACGGGCCGGTCTGAGTATTTCACAATCTGCTCAGTTACTGGGATTTTCACGCACAACCATTTCTAGAGTTTACAAAGAATGGTGTAAAAAGGGAAAAACATCCAGTATGCGGCAGTACTGTGCGCAAAAAATGCCTTGTTAATGCTAGAGGTCAAAGGAGAATGGGTCGACAGATTTAAGCTGATAAAAGAGCAACTTTGACTGAAATAACCACTTGTTACAACCGATGTATACAGCAAAGCATTTGTGAAGCCACAACACATCCAACCTTGAGGCGGATGGGCTACAACAGCAAAGGACCCCACTGGGTACCGCTCATCTCCACTACAGATAGGAAAAAAAAGCTACAATTTGCACGAGCATACCAAAATTGTACATTTGAAGACTTGAAAAATGTTGCCTGGTCTGATGAGTCTCGATTTCTGTTGAGACATTGTTAAGTTTTTCTAAAGTTACGTTTAGGAGAGGCGAGTTGCTCGGTCTGTCCGCTGTGCTTCGGTAAGCTTCTCTGGCGCCAGGAGAGACTCAGTCAAACACACACACATACACACACACGTTGTCTGTCAGGAAGGTCTTTGTTTATTAACAACAAAAGATGGGGTTTATATATGTTTGACCAAACGCCTGTGCCATAGACATATGTTACTACAAAGAACATGAAACATTGTAAATGTCCTGGTGAGATCCTGAAGAATCAAAGGAGAGGAAGATAGAGAGGTGTCCGTCCAGAGACAGATCACAAGATGTTGGCTCGAGTTAGGGGGAGAGGGGGAAGGAGACAGAGGGGGAAAGAAAGAGAGGGGGGAGAGAGACATAAAGAGAGTATGGGAAGGTGAGCGTGGGAGCGTTCAGACCTTAAGGAGCAGATGCAAGAGGAGACAGGAAGATGGCAGCAGGAAAGATTTAACGCGTTAATATCAGATCTATGAGGAAGAGAGCAAGAGAGTAGAAATAACTCCTTTATATAAAAAAATAATTCGAACAGTTACCGCCTTAAATTCTAAAAGAATTTGTGAATGTCAATAAGTTAACATAGCCAAAGATATTAACGTGAAGAAGCAGAGATTCATAATTAGTAAAGTCAGCAAGAATACTGATAAGAAGGATGATAAAGAGAATAGATAGAATAGATAGAACAGTTATAGAAAAGATGGTCAGGATTAAATCACTTCTAGAATCACAATTAGAAATTAAATTAACAGTACATAGGTCATCAGGCGCTGGCACAAAAAGTAAAATAAAATGTGGAAAAAGAGCTAATACAAAGTTGAACTCATATGTGTATGTGAAAAGATGAGAAGCGACAAGAGCCCCCTTTTGAGGTGTCTTCAGGACGTGTGTCGCTCCACTAGCCTCTCGGTGCGGGCTAGGAGACCTTCTTCACACGGCTGGCGTGAATCCACTGTGGCTGTGAATCTGTGAGAACAGCTGTGCGAGTCACTGCAATTACAGTTGTAGGTGTACTGTAGGCAGCGTCCCCCACCTTCCTGGGATTCAAACTTTTCACCAGCACTGTATCACCTGGGATGAAAGAATGAGTAGGCTTATCTGTAGGCAGAGGGAGAGAAGCAGAGACATTACCATGAACACTGTTCAGTTTTTCAATGAGTGCTTGCGTGTAATCGCCGACAATCACGTCCAGATCACCTGTAAGGGAAACACCAGGGTTACCTTTTACCCAAGGGGTGGGGAATGGTCATCCCATTATAATCTCAAATGGTGAAAGTTTGGTTGTAGAATTGGGTGTCATTTTAATTTCACAAAGCACAGACGGTAACAGGTCAACCCAGTTCTTACCTGTATCCATCATGGCTTTGGTCAACCTATCTTTGATTGTTCTGTTCATCCTTTCTACTACACTAGAACTTTGGGGATGGTAGGGAATGTAAAATTTCCAATCAATGCTTAAAAATTTACACAATTTTTGTGTCACTTTGGAGACGAAGGGCGTGCCATTATCACTGTCAATAGATGTTGGAATACCATATCTAGGAATGATTTCTTTAGCCAGAATTTTTACTACTATTGTTGCATTTTCTTTTGAGCATGGAAATGCTTCTACCCATTTAGAAAATCTGTCCACAATTACAAGCATGTATTTAGGATTTCTGACAGGTGGCATGTGTGTAAAGTCCATTTGTAAACATTGAAATGGTGCAATAGGCATCGGCAAGGCATCATGTTTAACATGTTGTCCTTGTGTATTTGCACGAGCACAGATCAAAAAGGAATCTAATAGAACAAGTGTAGCCTGTTTAATATTGCGAATTCAGAATCTGTCCTCGATCATACGGATTACCCCCCGTTTTGCGACATGTAAAATACCATGAAAATGTCATCAGATGCTGGAAGAGCTATAGGGCCAGTCTCATCCCGAATTAGCATATCGCTGCCAGGTGAACACTTGGTCAGGTGGACCAAAAATGTAGATCTTCGGGTGATGAATGGGTTTGCAAGAAGGCTATGTCAATGTCAGATGCCAAACTTGGGATGGAGACATGGGACGTCAGAGAGAATACTGTATCCATACAAACCTGTGGGGACAAAGGTGCTTCTTTGGCAACTTCATCAGCTAAACAGTTACCCAAAACCTCTTCAGAGTCACCAGGTGCATGACCCTTGACCTTCACTATAGCCAATTGTGAGGGAAGAAAACTAGCCTGTAAAAGATGAGAGACAAGATTAGCATGTGATAATGTCAGCATTGTCAAATGAACCTTCTCTTGGATAATGTCTCCACTGAAAAGAACCCTCCGTCCATCTAGCCAAATTGTTAATGAAAGGTTGAACAAAAATTCCAAATCCTTGATTATACATCCAATCATTAGGAGTGTAAGGGCCATATTTCATTCTTGTGATTTGTTGTTATGTTTATCTTATTTCAGTTTATTAGTTAAGCATTAAGCATTAAGTATCATACTTATAATTTGTATTGTGACATCATTTCATGAGTTGTTCTGTGACATCATCCCACAGTTATGTAGTTTCATGTCTATCACACGTTAGTTGTTGTTATAGAGACATGAAAGAATACAGAAAGGTGTGGAGCACACAAGCTTTTGACCGTGAAACTGTGTAACAAAAGACACGCGTCAGAACTTGTGAATAACATGCACGTACATGTAAA
This sequence comes from Clarias gariepinus, assembly GCF_024256425.1. Classification (NCBI taxonomy): domain Eukaryota; kingdom Metazoa; phylum Chordata; class Actinopteri; order Siluriformes; family Clariidae; genus Clarias; species Clarias gariepinus. Next base: position 8,232,212 of record NC_071110.1, read on the forward strand.
GTCAAAAGCTTTTCTCCGCTGCAAAAATAAAGATAAGTAATTTAAAAGTGTGAAGAGCGCGCGTGCGATTTCAAAAATGCGCATCGACTGCCAACGAGCAACCGAAAGCGATAAAAGGACTTGCCTGCTTTAAAATTCACTATGTCAGACGCAAGGACAACGCTGCTGTCGCCGAACCTGAGCATGTGATGGCGACGGACGACAAGGAAGCCGCAGACAAGCTTCACGAACTGAAGAACGCCAGAGAAGGCAAGTGGAGTCAATTGACTGCATTAACAGGTGAATTAGAGTTGCTTATGTACGATGCCTACAATCTGTATGACGTTGAAACCAAATACCATACGAAATACAAGGCGCTACTAGAGAACTTTGTTGAAAGCAATAGGGATGTGCGATTGCACTTAACCGAAGACGAACGCGAACATGATCGGCAAAACTGGTATATGTCTAAATTGCTGTGCGCCACAGAATTCAGGAAAAGGGTAGAGACGTTGATTACAGAAACTCAGAACCACTCTAAGCCGCCTCAAACACTCGACGACAGAGTTTTACCAGAAGACAGTGTGTCAATGGTGGAATCAAGGACGCTCGCGCCCAACAAGCACGGAAGCGTAGTGACGGCAGCATTCAAAAGGTCCTCAACATCTACAGCATCCTTAGCTCGGCTAAAACAGGCAGAAGCTGACAGAGCATCCTTGCTGGCTGAAGCAGCAATCTTAGCGTTAGAAATAGAGGAAGCACAATTCCAAGCACGATTAAAAGGTTAAAAAGGAAAGGCTGGAATTCGAAGCGAAGCTTGCATTGGTTAATGCAAAAATAAATGTGTATCAGGGTTGTGAAAAACGACAAGGTCCTGCAAGACAGGACGTGACCATCGAAACGCGTGGTGCATGCGCTCCCGAACAGGAACACACACCACCACGACCACAGTTCGGCAACGGAATACCTCGAACTGCCATCACGCCTCCGAGCAACCCACTTTAGCATGTCAGTGAGTGCCAAACCCATAATGTCAAGCACCCTAATGGAACGGCCCATCCAAGGTAACGAACACTCACTTTACAACACTGACATAGTGGAGCCTCAGGGTAGGATGCCACTTCAGGCAGATCTTACAGAAATGTTTGCGAAGAGTCAGAGGCAACTTTCCTTACCTCCGTGCAACGTTCCTTCATTCGATGGTGACCCTCTTGAATTCACGTCCTTTGTAAGAGCCTTTAAACATGTCATCGAAACCAAAACTGATAACAATCTGGATAGGCTTTTCTTTCTTGAGCAGTATACTAAAGGACAGCCTAGGGACCTAGTGACAAGCTGCCAGCTCATGCCAGAACATCGTGGTTACGCAGAAGCTATGAGACTGTTACATGACAAGTTTGGAAATAGACAAATAATCGCTGATGCAAAAGGCACTCAACTGGCCGGAAATAAAGTCAGAGGACAGAAAGTCGCTGACAACTTTCTCCCTGTTTCTAGTAAAATGTTACAATACCATATCAAGCATCGATTACATGGATGAGCTAGACAATGCTACCAACTTGAGGAGTATTGCCTCAAAACTGCCCTTCAAATTGTGTGAAAAATGGAGAAGCCACAAATATGAGTACAAGGAGCGCAATCAGAAAAGAACTAAGTTTGTGCAGCTGATGAAATTCGTAGAACGAGAAGCAAAGGTAATGTCCAGCCCACTTTTTGGAGACCTGAACGTTTTGACTAGAACGAAAACACCTCAACAAATCCCCTCCAGGATTCAAGCAAAACATGAAAAGAAAGAGAGGTAGCAGCTTTGCAACCGGCGTAAAACAGGTTGGTAAAAATCATAAAGAATCAATTACAGTAAAGAGTAATGGTGCATTAGTTATTAGTGCCTTTACTAAACCCTGTGCATCCTGTGCGAAAGATCATACCCTAGATGAATGCCACCAGTTTAACAATGAGACATATTGGACTTTCTAAAAAGGAATGGATTCTGCTTTGGCTGTTTAGTAAAAGGACACTTAAGCAAAGACTGCACAAAGAAAATTACATGTCAGTTGTGCTCAAAGAAACATCTTCGCATGCTGCACATTGCAGCACAAGACACAGCTCAAGCGATCGTAAAGGCTGACGAAACTGAACCAGTTCAAACACTGCCTGTTTCAGTGAGTCACGAAACGAGTGTGTGTACTGGGGCTGGAGATGACTGTATTCTCTCCATAGTACCTGTTAAAATAAATTCCAAAAAAGGTAACAAGACAGTAGAAGTATATGCTATATGTTAAGCACCATGAACGCGAGGAAACAAGTAGAAAGTTACGTGCTTACTGACCTAGAGGTTAGTAGTCTGGAAGAAAACACCTTTGTTGAACTCCCCAAAGTGTTCACACAAAAGAGTATCCCAGTCTCAGTGGAAAACATTCCACAACAGCACAACATCGATAAGTGGCCATACCTCAGCGAAGTAAAACTGCCTCACATTAATGCTGGAGTTGAAATTCTCATAGGTAACAAAGAGCACAGGCTCCTAGAACCATGGCGAGTAATTAACAGCAGGCACAATGGGCCATACGCAGTAAAGACCTCTCTTGGATGAACCATAAATGGACCTCTTCGAGAGTCGGTCGAGGAAGGCACATGTGACAATGAGCAAGTGAGCGTTGCAGTCAACAGATTTTCCATCGAAAGTGTAGAACAAATGCTGATACAACAGTACAACCATGATTTTTCTCAACGAAACTGTGATGACAAAGCTGAGTTGTCACAAGAGGACTATCAGTTTTTAGGCTCTGTAACTGACTCCTTGCAGTTCACTGACAATCACTTCTACATTGGCCTACCACTTAAGAAAGCAGCTATTCAAATGCCCAATAACCGAAGCGCAGCCATGCAGCGCGCACTGAACCTCAAACGGAAGTTTAAGCATAACCGCTCCTTTCACGAAGAGTATTTAAACTTCATGAACGACATGTTTGAAAAGGGTCATGCAGTCAAGGTCCCCACACCTCACCTAAGTCGACAAGACGGGCAAGTGTGGTACATACCTCACCATGGTGTATACCATCCTCAAAAGAAAAAGCTTAGGGTAGTCTTTGACTGTGCTGCCAGCTATCAGGGAATATCATTAAATAGCGAGCTTCTGCAGGGACCCGACCTGACAAACTCACTCATTGGAGTGCTCGCACGCTTTAGACAAGAGGAAGTTGCCATGATGGCAGATGTGGAAGCCATGTACTATCAGGTTAGAGTTCCAGAAAAGGACACAGACTTGTTGCGTTTCCTGTGGTGGCCGAATGGAGACGTGAGTCAGGACTTGGTTGATTATAAAATGGTCGTTCATTTGTTTGGTGCAAAGTCATCTCCAAGTGTAGCTAACTTCGCCCATAGGAAAACAGCAGAAGAAAACCGCAGCAATGCATCTGCCGAGGCAGTCAACACAGTACTTAAAAACTTTTATGTAGACGACTGCTTGAAGTCTGTCTCTAGTCATAGTCAAGCAGTTGCGCTATATAGTAATCTCACCAAACTGTGCGCAAGTGGAGGGTTTCACCTCACCAAGAGGGCAAGTAATAGTCGTACATTACTAACTTCCATCCCTGAGAGTGAAAGAATCAAAGACATGAGGGACTTGATTTGAGTAAAGACGCACTCACTGTTGAGAGAGCTCTAGGGGTGTTGTGGTGTATTAATTTAGACACGCTCAAGTTTAAGATTAGTTTAAAAGAGCGGCCTGTGACTAGAAGAGGAATCTTGTCAGTCACTAGTTCAATTAATGACCCCTTAGGCTTTCTTGCACCAGTCATACTGCCAGCTAAGATCTTAATGCAGCAGTTGTGTAAAGAGAGACTCGCTTGGGACGATGACATTCCTGAACAATTTATAAGAAGATGAAGGGCCTGGCTACACGATTTGCATCAACTGTCTGAGTTTAGTGTAGCAAGATGCGTAAAACCAGTTGACTTTGAAGTTACAACTACAGCACAACTTCACCACTTCTCAGATGCAAGTGAAATGGGATATGGAGTTGTCTCATATATTAGGTTAGTAAATGCTGATGGACTCACACACTGTGCAGTCATGATGGGGAATTCTCGCGTAGCGCCCCTGAAACAAACTACTATCCCCCGAATGGAATTGACAGCGGCAATGGTTGCTGTAAACAACGACAAAAAAAATGTTGAAAGGTCAACTGGAAATAGAACTGCTGGACTTTGTGTTTTGGACCGACAGCACAACTGTCTCGAGATACATTGTTAATGAAAAACTTCGCTTTAAAACCTTTGTCGCTAAGAGAATCTCCATCATACGAGAGTCAACCAAGCCACAGCAGTGGAGGAATGTCAACACTTCAAAAAACCCAGCTGACGCTGCTTCCAGAGGAGTTTCCTGTGAAAAATTCATGAAAAACAACAATTGGATCCATGGTCCCCCCTTTCTTAAAAAACCAGAGAGTAAATGGCCTGAGAACATTCACGATCTGTCGACGTAGGAGGATGACATTGAGATTAAACACTCAGCCTCAGTGAACCTCGTAAAGACTACAGAGAGCACAGATGCCGTGAGTAAACTGATTAACTATCACTCTGACTGGTATAAGTTAAAAAGATCCGTTGCCTGGATTCTTTGCGTTAAAGACATGCTTAAACAGAGAACAAAAATGATTAAGGGACGGGCAAACAACTCAATAACAGAAAACCATAAGTCTCTAACAATTAAGGACTTTACAATGGCAGAAAACGAAGTCATTAAGTTCATTCAAAACCAAAAATTCAAAGGCGAAATTTTCATGTTACAAAAGGGTAATGCATCCGTAAAAAGAAACAGTTGTCTCTCCAAACTAGATCCAGTACTGCAGGATGGAGTGCTAAGAGTTGGAGGACGTCTTGGTAGGTCTGTAATGCCTGAGCATGCAAACACCCTGTCATTATACCCAAAGACTCACACATTACAACTTTAATCTTAAGAAACACTCACGAACAGGTCGGACATTGTGGAAGGAATTATATGCTTTCAAAATTGCGGCAGAAATACTGGATTCCGACTGCAAATTCCCTTGTGAGAAAGTTTCTGTCCAGTTGTGTGAAATGCAAAAAGATCAGAGCAAAGCATAGTGAACAAAAAATGTCAGAACTGCCACGTGATAGAATAACACCAGATCACCCACCGTTCACTAACGTAGGGGTAGACTATTTTGTACCCTTCGAGGTTAAACAGGGTAGAAGTAATGTTAAAAGATATGGCGTATTGTTTACTTGTCTGACAACAAGAGCCGTGCACATTGAAGTCGCGCAGTCATTAGATAAAGACTCCTGCTTAAATGCTATTCGACGCTTCATGTGCAGAAGAGGCCAGGTGTCAGTTATGAAAAGTGATAATGAAACAAACTTCATAGGCGCTGAGACTGAATTTGCGTAAAGCTATGCAACAGTGGAATCAGTCAAAAATGTAAGGTGTCCTCATGCAAAAGGGGATACAATGGATGTTTAATCCTCCTGCTGGGTCTCACTTCGGTGGAATATGGGAAAGGCAGATAAGGTCAGTAAAAAAAATCTTAAGGTCTGTACTAAAAGAACAAACACTAAACGATGAGAGCTTGCATACATTCCTGTGTGAGGTGGAAGCTATAATGAATGACCGTCCCCTTACCACCGCTACAGACGATCCCACAGACCTGGAGCCCCTGACACCTAACCACCTGCTGCTGATGAAAAAACAGCCAAACTTGCCTCCTGGACTTTTCAAAAAGGAGGACACTTACACACGTCGCAAATGGAAGCAAATTCAGTACCTTGCCGACCTATTCTGGAAGCGATGGTTGCGTGAATACTTGCCCTTGCTTCAGGAGCGCCAAAAATGGTCTCAGGTGAGAAAAAACCTCACGATCTGAGACGTAGTTCTATAATTGATAAGTCTTCTCCAAGAAATTCATGGGTCGTCGGACGGATCACGAAAGTGTTCCCTGATAAAAAAGGACTTGTGAGACGTGTACTGGTTAAAACAAAAACCAGCACCCTGGAAAGACCCATCGATAAGCTGTGCCTGATATGTAAAATGGACTGTTAATTACCTTATAAAGTAGTCATATAAGTCTGCGTACCAAATGAATGATAGTAGTTATTCATTTGGTGCACAGCGAAATATGAATACCTTAAGTTAAACCGTTAACAAATGTTTAAAGTGTTAAGAAAGTTAATTAAAATTTTAATCCAATAGTAAATGTTGTGGCCCAATTGTAAAAAAAAAAAAAGGAAAAAACAACAAAACAAAAAAATGTGTGTAATTGTCAGTCTTCCTGCCTGTCAATTAGGGGGCTGGAAATTTAAGGGCCATATTTTATTCTTGTGATTTGTTATGTTTATCTTATTTCAGTTTATTAGTTAGGCATTAAGCATTAAGTATCATACTTATAATTTGTATTGTGACATCATTTCATGAGTTGTTCTGTGACATCATCCCACAGTTATGTAGTTTCATGTCTATCACACGTTAGTTGTTGTTGTTGTAGAGACACGGAAGGATACAGAAAGGTGTGGAGCACACAAGCTTTTGACCGTGTGACAGTAAGCTAAAAGGAATACAGTAAAATGAGTTGTAGTAACTGTAATCTATCGAAGCTACAGAACAGAGCAAGCGACTTGTCGTGACTACAGTGGATTTATGCAAGAAACTGTAACAACTGTTGTACTTTGATGTTGAAAAAAAACAAGAGACAAAGAAATCAACGAAACGTCTGAAGTCGTCAGTAAAACTGTGTAACAAAAGACACGCGTCAGAACTTGTGAATAACATGCACGTACAAGGAGTAAGAGACTGTTTAAAACGACCATTACCCATTTTGTTAGTAAGTTTCAGTTAGTAAACAAACCAGGCTTATCGAAGTTAAGCGGACACTTTAAGCTTTTTTTTTTTTTTTTTAATTACGGGTGGTGTGACGTTCCAACAGAGTGTATCAGAATCTATTTGAAACTGAAGAATACTGTAATTTATAAGTGTATTATCAAAATGTACAATATCTCCGTGTTCCTGATAACAAATCTCACGTGCCTCTACACATTTGGAGATTATCCACACATTTATCAAATACCAATATAGTGAATTAATAAGGCATTCGGCCAATCTACCCTGTTTCTGAGAACACTCTCAGAAAAATTAACGACAGGTGCGCCGAGCTGAGTCCACACGCCTCTACGTCAGGAAAACAATAAAACTTATGCACATCCCACGTGTATAACTGCAACTACACGCCGCTCCCTGTTCCAAAGAACAATCTATGGAATATGGCTATAACCAATTAATTTATTTATTTTCTAACCACGCGCCTCTACGCCAGGGCCAGCATATACACAATGAGCACGCTACAAATGCCTCACTAAATTACTAATATTGTAATGCATAAATTACATCAACAACAAAACTTACTGAACGTAAAACTTTTTAAAACACACCCAAAATAGCGCGTCTCCTCTAATGGGACGTGGTTTGATGACGTAGGTACCCGCGACGACAGCGCTGTGTATGTTTTTGGCTTATTGCTAACAACACCAGTGCAGTTTCAGTTAAACACCTAGTTTTATCTATATCTTTCAATTATTACAATCACTACAGCCGCTGTAATTTTAATCACTAAATCATCACGAGTAATGCCAAAAACAATGCGAGACAAAAACAAATTAACACGCATAAAGTATCTTTTTCCAAAATATACCTCAAATATATGCCAATTTACTATGTAAAATGAACTATTGGTTCAAAAACTTTTCTGGCCAAGAAAGGAAGTACAAGTGCAAAAATAATGCTTAACTTACCTTCCTGGAGAGAAAAGGTTAGACGAGCCCCCAGATTGTAAAGTTTTTCTAAAGTTTCCTCAGATCTATGAGGAAGAGAGCAAGAGAGTAAAAATAACTCCTTTATATATAAAATAATTCTAACAGACATTCAGAGGGTAGAGTCAGAATTTGGCGTAAAGAGAACGAGAACATAGATCCATCATGCATTGTTACCACTGTGCAGACTGCTGGTGGTGGTGTAATGGTGTGGGGGATGTTTTCTTGGCACACTTTGGGCCCCATATTGCCAGTTGGGCTACCTGAGCATTGCTTTTTGACCATGTCCATCCCTTTATGACCACCATGTACCTATCCTCTGATAACTACTTCCAGCAGGATAATGCACCATGTCACAAAGCTCGAATAATTTCAAATTGGTTTCTTGAACATGACAATGAGTTCACTGTACCTAAATGGCCCCCACAGTCACCAGATCTCAACCCAATAGAGCATCTTTGGGACGTGGTGGAACGGAAGCTTCATGCCCTGGATGTGCATCCCACAAATCTCCATCAACCTCAAAATGCTATCCTATCAATACGGGCCAACATTTTTAAAGAATGCTTTCAGCACCTTGTTGAATCAATGCCACGTAGAATTAAGGCAGTTCTGAAGGCGAAAGGGGGTCAAACACCGTATTAGTATGGTGTTCCTAATAATCCTTTAGGTGAGTGTGTGTGTATGTATGTATATACTGTATATATATATATATATATATATATATATATATATATATATATATTAAGGTATATATTTGAATGTTTTCCAATTTATCACTTTTAATACATAATAAAATATTTTTTTATATATAATATAAAAAATAAAAAACATAATTAAGTGGTATAATAAATTCATACAATGGCAGTTGTGTTGTAATTACATCACTTTCTGAGCCATCCCATGATAAACTATAATTTGCATCTCTATAAATAATGGATACACACAAGTGTAACCAACAGAACAACACAGATAAGGTAAGAGTAAATTTTACTTTGAACCTAAATTTAAATTTGAACCTTATTTTGATGGTAAACCATTAAAAGTGTTGTAAGTGCAATTTATCCTTTAATATATATATATATATATATATATATATATATATATATATATATATATATATATATATATATATATATATATATATATTTCATTATGGCTGTCATTTCAGGTTGGAAAGAACATAAGCAGTTTAATAATCTACTTCATCATGAGTCTATTTAACACCAGTTTACTACAAAATGCATCATTTGTGCATCCAGAGTACTTTTTTATCATTGGATTTTCTGGATTACCTTTTAGCCAGTACTACTTTGTTTTTTTAATTTTTGTCTATATTACCTCACTGTGTGGAAACTCACTTGTACTTTACATAATATTAGTTGACAAAAGTCTGCATGTTCCAAAATACATGGGGATCTTTAACTTGGCTCTTTCAGAATTTGGTGAAGCAAATGCATTGACCCCTTACCTTTTTAGGACTTTTCTTTTTAACTCCCAGTATATATCCTATGATGCTTGTTTGACCAATATGTTTTTTACTTATTTCTTTGCGGGTGGACAGTATTTATCTCTTGTTGTCATGGCATATGATCGCTTTATTGCCATTTGCTTACCTTTGAGATATCATGCTATTGTAAATAACTCCTTTATGGTAGTAACTTTAACAGCAATATGGATAATTAATTTTATTATAGTTGCCACCATGGTGGGTTTAATTACACGGCTTTCATTTTGTAAATCTAATAAGATAAATAGCTTTTTTTGTGACCATGCACCAATTTATACAATAGCTTGTAATGACAATAGCTTGAATTACTTAATAGGAAGCATTGCTATTACAGTGTACCTCTATGTACCTTTGACTGCCATAACCTTGTCATATGTAGGCATTCTACTGGCCTTAATTAAGATTACAACTTGGGATGGTCGTCTTAAGGCATTTAAAACATGTGTGTCTCATCTCTTGGTAGTAGCAATATTTTTTATTCCTACATCAATTACAAATCTTGCAGATGCAATATACGCTCTTCCTCCTAACGCTAGGATAATTAATATTTCCCTATCAGTAGCAATCCCACCAATGTTAAATCCTATCATTTATGTTTTGAACACAAAGGAATTCAGACGCTTCATTATAAAAATGTTAAAAAAGAAAGCATCAGTTTCCCAGTTGCAGGCTTCAGCAATGTAAAACCAAACATTTTTAGTCTTTCAATGGTCTTTAAGGGTCATGTCTGCAAAGGACCAGTGTGTCCAAATTTCGTTCCAGTCAATTAGGAGTCACACCTGAAGGAACTCTTATTCAAATCATTTTGTGCAGTAATTAATTATGCTTAGAGTTTGTGGATGTGTGTGTATGTGTGTATACAAAACATAGAGCTGTATAAATGTCACATGAAAGTAGGAAAAAGTATAGTATTGTATTTTTGTGTTTTTCTAAGCCATCAACTTAAATGAGCCTTTTGCATTGTATTCATATTCTACAATTCTGTATTGTTTTATGCAATACTTTAGAGCGGGTGAGGTGTTGAGACCAAAAGGAACAATAAATTTAGAAGGTCCAGACTGAGACAGTCTGAGTCTCAGAAACCAGTTCTACTAGAAAAAATAAATAGGAATAGGATATATTTGTTTCCCAGTGAGAGTTTGGATTCCTGCTCTGATACACTGCTTTAAATGGCAAATATATGGACACATATCCATAACATGTAAGGGAAAACAGAGGTGTCCAAAGTGTGGAGGTGAACACACATTTGATAAATTTAATATTAGATAAAATTTGCATCTCTATAAATAATGGATACACACAAGTATAACCAACAGAACAACACAGTATACATTGGGTAAATAGAAGGTAAGAGTAAATTTAACTTTGAACCTAACTTTAAATTTGAACCTTATTTTGATGGTAAACCATTAAAAGTGTTGTAAGTGCATTTGTCTTTATATATATATATATATATATATATATATATATATATATATATATATATATATATATATATATATATATCATTATGGCTGTCATTTCAGGTTGGAAAGAACATAAGCAGTTTAATAATCTACTTCATCATGAGTCTATTTAACACCAGTTTACTACAAAATGCATCATTTGTGCATCCAGAGTACTTTTTTATCATTGGATTTTCTGGATTACCTTTTAGCCAATACTACTTTGTTTTTGTCTATATTACCTCACTGTGTGGAAACTCACTTGTCCTTTACATAATATTAGTTGACAAAAGTCTGCATGTTCCAAAATACATGGGGATCTTTAACTTGGCTCTTTCAGAATTTGGTGAAGCAAATGCATTGACCCCTTACCTTTTTAGGACTTTTCTTTTTAACTCCCAGTACATATCCTATGATGCTTGTTTGACCAATATGTTTTTACTTATTTCTTTGCGGGTGGACAGTATTTATCTCTTGTTGACATGGCATATAATCGCTTAATTGCCACTTGTTTACCTTTGAGATATCATGCTATTGTGAATAACTCCTTTATGGTAGTAACTTTAAGAGCAATATGGATAATTAATTTTATTATAGTTGCCACCATGGTGGGTTTAATTACACAGCTTTCATTTTGTAAATCTAATGAGATAAATAGCTTTTTTTGTGACCATGCACCAATTCATACAATAGCTTGTAATGACAATAGCTTGAATTACTTAATAGAAAGCATTGCTATTACAGTGTGCCTCTATGTACCTTTGACTGCCATAACCTTGTCATATGTAGGCATGCTACTGGCCTTAATTAAGATTACAACTTGGGATGGTCGTCTTAAGGCATTTAAAACATGTGTGTCTCATCTCTTGGTAGTAGCAATATTTTTTATTCCTACATCAATTACAAATCTTGCAGATGCAATATACGCTCTTTCTTCTAATGCTAGGATAATTAATATTTCCCTATCAGTAGCAATTCCACCAATGTTAAATCCTATTATTTATGTTTTGAACACAAAGGAATTTAGACGCTTCATTATAAAAATCAGGAGTCACACCTGAAGGAACTCTTATTCAAATCATTTCATGCTGTAATTAATTATGCTTAGATTTTGTGGATGTTTGTGTGTGTGTGTGTGTGTGTGTGTGTGTGTGTGTGTGTGTGTTTGCTTTGAATGGCAAAGATATGGACACATAGCCATAACATGTAAGGGAAAACAGAGGTGTCCAAAGTGTGGAGGTGAACACACATTTGATAAATTTAATAATGCACGAGTTAAATGCTGCAAGTGTGAACTGTATAATAAAGTTTGGAAGAAAGGACCAATTCAAACAAACCAACCATGCATTATACCACCAAAAACTAAAAGGAAAGGGTGCACCGAAACCAATAAAGAAAACAATATTTACAAAATATATACTATAACAAACAGAATGGGTGTGATTGTGTAAAATGTCCAAAGTCCAGGTTATTGCAAGCGTGAAAGAGAGAGTGGAATCGGTCTCACCGAAAATGATGGTATAATCCCAAGAGGCCGGTGGTGGAGTTAAAGAGTTTTGGCGAAGCAGTCCCGTCGTTGGTTATCCCGATGTAATGGAAAATCTGCAGGGCACAGTCCTCGTCTGTCTCTCAGTAAACTCTGTAATAATGAAAAGCATTCCAGCGTGCTGTACCTCCTTACTCCCTCCCCGAGTCCTTACCCGGGCCGGCTTTCTATCAGGGTCATATGACCAAGTGCGTCACTGTCTTCCCGAGCTGACCAGAAACACTGTCTCGTGAGGGTTCAAGCGGGAACAATACACATACTCATAGAGGCACAAAAGCTTTTAGGGCGCAATTAATAAGGCACCACAGCTTATTTTTAACATAGTGCCAGCTTACTCTCGCCCTATACAAGTGTCCATTATGTGGCGGTGCTATATAAACCCCCCTCTCCCCAGCTTCCAGCGTATGAGGAGAGCGTCCTTATTAACACATAAAAAAGACCACATTATGTTAAAGATTATGGTGGGTTGCTCCATGCCGTGTAATTTATTGGCCCTTTTTTCATTTTAAATTTTTGCTGGTCCCTCCCACTTGGGCGCTAGCTTAGCAGAGTATTTTGCCCAGTGGCATGTGCGTTTTGTGCCGCCAGGAATTCCTGGAGCTGGCCTTATTGGCTTACTTACTCTCGGCGTGTTAGGTTTCTTCCTCCGCTTGGTCTCTTGTGTTATGATGGATAGAAGTTGCTGCTTGGTCAGGAGTGGGTGGACAGTCAATGCATCAACCCAATGGGCCTGGGAGGGGGTCGCCCCATGATAGCTCTGCTGGTGTTGTCCCGGGGTTTCACGATGGGCAGAGCTAAGCGCATTGACGAATTCCCATACATCCTTGCACACGAAGGGCCACCAGACGCCATCTAACAGCCCTATCAGGGTGTTTTAAGCTGTCCCCTGTGGCCGCCTGATGGATATGTATGGTACTGGCGCAAGAACTGCTGGGTTAAAGACTGCGGGATCACCAGTTAGGCCCTTTCCCCTTGCGTTACCATAGCTCTTTGATATAGCGCCCCCTGATGTTGTACAAAAGCGCTCCTCTGGCTCGGCGTCTTCCCAGGGTACTCTCCAGCAGCCAGTTGAGCTATTTGTCGGTCGTCCTGCTGGGCTTGCGCTATCTTCTCAAGGGCGCTGGGCAAGCCAGCTATATGCGGCAAGCTGTGAAAATGCCCTTCATTACCTGTAGGGGGCAGTCGTGTTTCAGTCTGAAGTATTGTGTGTCTACTGAAGCCGAAAATGTGTTATGTGTTATGTCTCTTAGGCGGCCATTGACATCAAGCAACAGAGCTCATACACGTGTCAAGCTCAAACTGTAAATACTAATATGTATTTATTTTTCATTTTCCTTTTTCCTTCAATAATGATACTTCTTTAAGTGTGCTTTCCCCATTCAGTATTATTATTAGTAGTAGTAGTATTAGTGCTCCCACTGTATTATTATTATTATTCCTATTATTATTGAAACTTATTATTATTATGTGTATACTTCCGAATAGTTCCGGTTCCGGGACGAGAACGCTGTGCTGCCGCTTCGTACCTGGATTGTTTGTTTTTTTTGTTTGTTTGCGCTGTTTGTTTACTGCTTAGTATTTGGAGGTGCTGTTTCCTATTTAGTCTGCTGTTTTTGGTGAAGTGGCAGCTTAGGGGCTAGCGTTGTTTTTGCCCGTGTCAGGCAGTTTCTGCCTGTGTCTGGCTCTCACTTGCTCAATACTATAATGTCTTGGGCAATGTTTTTTCTTTTTTTCCTTCTTTTCTGCTCTCTTTTTTGCCTTATTTTGCACCTCGCCTTCGTAATGGATATTGGATATTTACCATCACAGCTAAGGGCCTTGAACTGCCATCTGCGTCTTGATTCTATGACGTATGAGCACTGCCAGAGTTTAGGGATTCTCCAGCGCCCACGGTACATCCACCGCTCATGGCGTGTGTTCAGAAGTACCTTTTGCTCTAAGCCCAAAACCCTTCCATGCATCTGGACTATCTATAAATGATCTGCTTACAAACAACCTCCTGCTGGTCGTACTGTACATCGCTCTCTAATTTATCTTACTGGTACTCAGCATCGTTCTGCGAATCTGAATTCTGTACATCGTCACTTTGCACTTCTGAACTGTCGGTCAATAACGGACAAAGCCCCTTATCTCAATGAAATTATCACTGACAATAAGCTTGATATTTTTCTTTTCACTGAAACCTGGCAAGCTCCGGAGGACTTTATTCAGTTAAATCTTCTTGCACCTGATGGATATAAGTATTTCACCCGACCTCGACTGCATGGCAAAGGGGGTGGTCTTGCTGTCATTTACCAGGAAAATCTTCATCTGAAACAACTTGATTTTCACAATACAAATTCATTTGAATACATTGTTTTGAAAGCTGACTGTCTCACAATCATCTTACTCTACCGTCCTCCCGAAGCCCTGTCTAGCTTTTTTTTCTGAACTCAGTGAACTGTTAACCCTTTCTTGCTCATTGTCATCTCCTATTCTTCTGCTAGGTGACTTCAATATTTATTTTGATACAGTTTGCCCCAACACCACCCAATTACTGTCTGTTTTTGAATGTTTTAATTTGACACAGCATGTTCGCGTTCCTACTTATACACATGGTCATACCCTTGATCTAATATGTACTTCAAGAGGGGACATCACATCCATTTCTGCTTCTGACACCGGTATTTCTGACCATAAACTCCTTGATTTTAGCCTCAATCTGCCGATGCACTCTAAATGCCTTAAAACTGTTATTTTATATCGTAATTTTGAAGCAATTGACACTGTATCATTTTGTACTTCTATTGTCTCTTCAAATCTTCCTGATGTCATTGATAGTTCTTCTCTATCCATGATACTATCTAATTACAATGCTACAATTTCTAAAATCCTACAGCAGTATGCTCCAATTAAGACCAGAGATGTCCCTGCCACGCACGCTTCTCCTTGGTATACCCCTAAGCTCCGTTTTCTTAAGGCTACTGGCAGACGGCTTGAACGTCTTTACAGGAAAACCGGTCTTACTGTTCACTATTTGGCTTTTCTAGATCAAACTGAAAGTGGTCTAAATGGTATAAATCCGCTCTCTTCTCAGCCCGCTCTAACTTTATCTCTGCCACAATCAATGAATCGAGCAACAGGCCAAAAGCATTATTTAATACGATAAATAAACTTACCAACTGCCAACCTCAGGATGCTCTAGTATCTAATGAGTTTTGCTGCTCTTTTTTGGATTATTTGCTTGAGAAGACTAATGCTGTCTACCAATGTTTCCCTACTAATACAGAGCTCAGCCATCCAACAAATCTATTACGTCAGTCTCTGTCTTGTTTTTCTCTGACGACCCCAGATTCTGTCTTTAAGCTAATCCTTAAATCCAACTCTTCATTCTGTCACCTTGATCCTGCTCCTACTTTTCTTCTGAAACTTTGTTACTCTGCCATTTCTGCACCTATTTCTCATTTCATTAACACATCTCTTACCTCTGCTTCATTTCCTTTGCCACTAAAAACTGCTACAGTTACACCTGTGCTCAAGAAACCCAACCTTGACTCCTCAGTCTTATCTAACTATCGTCCCATTTCTAATTTACCTTTCATATCCAAATTACTGGAAAGTACTGTTGCTGCCCAACTCCAGTCTTATCTAGTTTATAATAATCTCCATAATAAAAAGACAATTTTTTAGCCTGGTTTTTGCCCCCTCCATAGTACCATAACTGCACTTGTCTAGGTAGTGAATGATCTCCTTCTTTTTTGTGATTCTGGTTCCTTGTCTATACTGCTGCTACTTGATCTCAGCTCTGCCTTCAATACGGTTTTTCATGATTTGCTTATTTCTCATCTCTCTGGTCTGGGTATCTCTGGTACTGCTCTTTCTTGGTTTTCTTCCTATTTCTCAGATAGACAATTTTATATTTCTGTTAAGGATTTTCGATCGCCCACCGTCCCACTGAAGCGAGGTGTTCCCCAGGGATCTGTTCTTGGCCCATTATTATTCACAATTTACATAATCCCACTCGGTCTGATCCTAGAACGTCATGGTCTTAACTATCACTTATCTGCACACCTACTCCATCTGCCCAAATTGACAAAATCTCTGCTTGCGTGAAGGACATTAGAGATTGGCTTAACTTAAACTTTCTGAAACTTACCATGGACAAAACTGAAATAATTTTCATCGGAACCCCAGCACTCACCAGCAACATCTCCACCAATTTCACCTGTGAGATTGCTGGCTCTTACATTAAAACATCTACTTCTGTCAAAAATTTTGGAGTAATCTTTGACTCCGTAATGCTCTTTTAATTGGTCTACCTGCCAGCTCCATCTCCAGATTACAATATATTTAAAACTCTGCAGCTAGAATACTCACTCATAACAAACGCTCTGCTCATACAACCCCTCTTCAATGGGCGGCAGATGATTCAGTGCTATCGCTTCCAAACTTTGGAACTCTTTACCTCACTCTCTCCGTTCTGTTAACAAAATCTCCATATTTAAATCTCTACTCAAAACTCATTTCAGAATGTTACACTTGAATCCACCTGTCCTCTGCATGTTTTTTTTCCTTTCTCTTTCCTCATTGTAAAGTGTCCTTGAGCTCTGAAGGTTAGCTCTAAAAATTATTATTATTATTATTATTATTATTATTATTATTATTATTAATGCACCGGCGCGTGTGCAAAAAGATGAAGTACAACTAATAATACAAAAATGCATGATATGTTAGCCTTAAACAATATTGTTTTATTGTGTTTATGCACTTTAAATATACACTAAACAATAAACACTGCCTTGTGCAAAGTGAAAGTGAGTTGCGTGTGCTGCTTTTTGATCAAAAGGCTGATAAACGCATTCGCAGATATAAGCAGATTTATCGATGAAACAAACACAAAAAAAATGTGCTACGCTGAATACAATGCGACAGCACGCAGAATCCCCGGGCTTTGACTGAGCTTCCTCTATTTATTAGTAAAAAAAATCCTGCTGTTTTTTCGTAAACACGTTGGTGGGTTGTTTATGCTGGGTCAAAATTCTGTATTATTTCGGGTACTTTGATCACACTGTTGGGTTGCTTTTGCTATGAATACTAAAAGTGCTGCATGATTAAACTCAATGCAAAAAAACGGAAAAATAAACTTCTTTGTTTCCTCCCTTTTGTTCCCGGGTATATGCAGTAAACCCATGGGTGAACACGATGATTTAAGAATTTAATTGAACATAAATATATATAAGTGGCATTTTAATTAAAATCCATCATTTTAATGGTTAGTGATTGGTGCATGGGTGTCAACTCGCACGTTCTGTAATATTCCATTGTCATTTATACTGCCATTGTTTTAAAGCCCTTTACTAAAGCATTCTTTGGTTAGTTAGTAAGTAAGTAAGTAAGTAAGTAAGTAAGTAAGCAAATAAAAGAGATAATAATAAATAGTTTTAAATGGTACTTCAGCATAGTAAAAGTACCCTAGCATGAGTTTATATATAATGAAAATATAATGTATGAAGAAAATCTAATTTATATATTTGTGTTTAATTAAATTTTTAACATTTCAATGGTAAGTGGTTGTTGCAGACATTCACACTATTTTTGGGGAAGAGCTTGGCTTGTACAGGCCACTTTACACTAATCAGCAGTCAGCGCTCCGCTGTAACCAGCAGATCAAAGGAGCAGTTATCGGCTATGACACGTAGACTTTTGAGTTTGGAGGCCAAAGTTGGTTGGTTGGTTGGAAGTTTAAAGGAGAAGATAACGTCACAAACACGCATACACACCTACAGTACAGTATGATACGTGTGGGCGGACACACATAAACTCTCAGTGCACACACACACACACACACACACAAACTCTCCGTGAACACACACACAAACGCTTCACTTCGTAATACACCTGGCTATTAATAAAAATAAATATTTATGCCTAAAAAATATGTTTTAAAATTCATTCATCGGCGTGTATAAACCCGCGGCTCACACTTTCACTTAACAAAAGACAGCGTTTTGGTTAAAAGGATGATAAACGAGTGCGATTTATCGATAAAAATGCAGACATATCCCCCTCCAGAAAAACAACAAACACAAATATATGGGCTACTCGATAGATAAACGCTGACTTTTCCAACACGCCACCGCGCTACGATGTGAGACGATTTATTCAAGTCATAAATAACACATAGTAAGCATATTACGACTGTCCATACAGTAAATAAAAAGTATCAAATTCAACTATTAACCCTGATTCAGTTGCTATCATTAACCATTTTTATTTATTTATTTTATCTATTTTATCTATTTTAGCTGGAAACGTCCGCTCTCTTCTTAATTCATCTAAAAAAAAAACTACAGTATTTGCCAACAGCGCACACAGTTTGATAAATTTACACCTATCGTGAATGAAAAGTGAGAAGAGATTCAGTAGAATCTTCTGACACTATGCTTGCTCTGAAGGACTATACTCGACAAGAATATAGAGGATAAGAATCATATTTATAATAAGATAATTCATTAAATAATTAAATTATCAAGTAAGGACTTAATATGAAAGCCAGACCAAATTTCTCAGTCACTGCTGAGGTAGTTAAATATACTTATACTGTAGATACGTAAGTTACATTTTAAAAAGTACAATTGCAAGTAAATTACAAACTGCATGTAATGTAAAATGTAAATAAAACAGTATTAGACACAAATATATAATATGGTAGTGTATAAAATGAAAAAGCTAATTGAGTGCTCAAATGTAAAGCAAACAGAATTATTCATTTATTCTGTATATTTGACTTTATTCAGCCATTTAAGTTATATGAAAAATAACGTGCCTACCAGCCCACTATTATTTTCTGTTCAAATTTAATGATACAAAAGTAAATAATTTTTAATAAAGTTAGCCTAATACAATATTGTTTCCAATGCTGAAGCAAACATGATTTTGTTTTAGGCTATTCGCTGAATACAACATGACAGCGCGCTCCGACACCCAAAGAAACCAGTAACTGTAACCCCTCTTCTCATCTTTCATTCACAATAGGTATGAAGATATCAAACCGGTTTCGCTGATGGGGGAATTCACAGAAATTGGGGGTTTAAAACTATTTAACAAGACCGAGCAGACGTCTCTGCCTAAAATGTATTTTGCCTGCAAAACATAAAAATATTCTATATTTAATAAAACTGTATTTAAACAAAATTGTGTATTTTCCTTATCTAATATCGCTTCCAGGACATTGTTGTCCAAACGTTGTATGTATGTGGAAAACAGTGAAACCTAAGGACAAATAAAGGAATGTACAAAACATTAACACCTTTACCGTATTCAAATGAATTAAGGGGTTCTGCATTATGTTTCAAGACATCCTTAATTTACATTTTTCTGCTAATTATATTGTTACAGGGTGCGGGCCGCACCAAGAGATGTTTTACTGATTATAAGATGCCTGACGCAGGGCTTTAGAAGGGGGGTTAAGTGAAATAGGAGTTGTTGTGAGTGGGTATGACAGACACAGGAAGACCTTTCCGTTAGCATGGTATTATTAATTAAGAAATTTAAAAGGAAAGCAAAAGAAAACTGAAAACACAAAATATAGAGCTCCGCCGTCTATGCGAGAACGGACAGGATTCTGGAAAATAAAAAAACAAAAAACTAAAGATGCTCTCGGGGCTTATGCCCTTACCGAGGATTTATAGTAGTAAGAGAGAGAGTAGAGTTTGTGCTTTGTGCACTTTAACCCGAGAGCGCGCGGTAAAATGATGCGTGTTGCTCTCTTGCCCATGTCTTAGACAGACAGAGTTTAATTATTTAATAAGCAATATAAAAATCCCTGCCGGTGGGGGGGTTCTCGCACACGGGAGAGATGTTTTGCCATTCTGGAGCATGTTTTTCCCCCTTGGGGTGTATTATTTTTCCCATGTAAATGTGTGCTTTTTCCCGTGTACGTATATTATTTTTCCCGTGTACGTATATAATTTATCCCATGTAAGTGTAATATTTTTCCCGTGTAAATGTGTGCTTTTTCCCGTGTACGTATATTATTTGTCCCATGTACGTATATTATTTTTCCTCTGTAAATGTGTGCTTTTTCCCATATACGTATATTGTTTGTCCCATGTAAGTGTATTATTTTTTCCGGTGTACGTACATTATTTGTCCCATGTAAGTGTATTATTTTTCCCGTGTAAATGTTTGCCTTTTCCCGTGTACGTATATTATTTGTCCCATGTACGTATATTATTTTTCCTCTGTAAATGTGTGCTTTTTCCCATGTACGTATATTGTTTGTCCCATGTAAGTGTATTATTTTTTCCGGTGTACGTACATTATTTGTCCCATGTAAGTGTATTATTTTTTTCCGTGTAAATGTTTGCCTTTTCCCGCGTACATATATTATTTGTCCCATGTAAATATATTATTTTTCCCATGTAAATGTGTGCTTATTTCTTTTTTTTCTTGAAAATTCCCTTTGTGGTCTATGATTTTTTTTCTTTCTATGTGTATGACATTTCCCTTGTGTGTGTGTTTTTTTTGTGTATTTTTCCCTCATAATTATAAAATTTAAACACTTGCATGATATCCAATTTTTTTTTAGATAAACTGTATTTCAAATGTCTGATTAAAGAGCAGATGGCTACACGGGAAAAAAATCACATTTATAAGAGAAAAAAGGACATTTATAAGGAAAAAAAGCACATTTATAAGGGAAAAAAACACATTTATAATACTACGGTGGCCTTCTGGGCCGCCGTAGTATATGTATATTTAATAAAGTTAGCCTAATACAATATTGTTTCCAATACTGAAGCAAACATGATTTTGTTTTAGTCTATTCTCTTAATACAACGCGACATCGCACTCTGTAAAGCCTCTTGTCACCTTTACGATAGGTGTGAAGTGATCAAACCGGTTTAGCTGCTGGGGGAATTTGCAGAATTGGGGGTTTTAAAACAAATTAACAAGACCGAGCAGACATCTCTGCCTTAAATGTATTTCGCCAGCAAAACATAAACAAATAAAAAAATAGCTGGATTTAATACTTTGAGTGTAATTCATAAATTTAGCATAGTAAAAGTACCCTAGCATGAGTTAATATATACCTATATCAAATCAAATTTAATATTATACACACACACACACATTGATTTATACACATCGTGCAGCTCTTTCTCGCGCTATCCTCAGCGCGGGGATCAAGGGGCAGAATTCCAGTGTCCTTGTTTAAAGTCCCTGGGGCGCGTCATTGCCCCACTCACATGCGACTCTCCATAATATTGCATCTCTTTTCTACGCATATGGATGCGCAAGTGCGCCGCCGACAAAGAGTGCATGTTTATGTTACCACGGATGTGGATGATTCAAGATGTTTTTAAAGTGTGGAGAGGTGCATTACAGTTCCTCTGAATGTATAGGTGAGAACAGCTGATTCACATTTGGGGAGAGTGAATAATTAGCATTTGAATGTTGTCTGGCATTGTAAGGCGCAGTGACACTAAAAGAACAACAATTTAGGATTAATAGGAATAGGAGGCACTAAAGAAGAGGATTTTTATTTAGACTATAAAAAATTAACCTGCGTCTATTTTTAGGCATGCCAGCTGCCATCTTTTACTTAGAAGTTTTCAGTACAAATCTTATAATGTCCACATGACATCAAACATTCACCTTGTTAATATTTTAACTATTACCATCCGTGCCTAATTCCGCAGCCCCGCTCCTTCGCATATCTGAAGGGGAGGCCGCCTAACTAGAAATCGTTTATAAATTCTTTCCGACATGAGTTGGTCCGGTGTTATGCGCAGAGCGCCAGGAGATTTCCTGAAGCTCCGAAATCACTGGGACATTTTTTCTAATCATAATCATGTTTGCTTTAGCATTGGAAACAATATTGTATTAGGCTAACTTTATTAAAGATTATACACTTTTGTATTCTTTGTTCACACACGTGGGCTTCTTAAAATTTTTAGACATTGATCCTTACTCGATACTAAGCAAATTAATAATAATTTCCATAAATGAAAAGGAGAAAGAAAAGGTTACGCGAAAATAAGAAAAAGCTTTAGAAGCAAATGCTGTGAAATGCTTCAAATGAACAGATTATGCCTATAACAGGTCAGGGACAGTTAGGCTGGATCCAGCAGCGCCCCACATCATAATACATTGGCTCATTAAAGTGGAGATTCATTTTTAAAACTACTTACTAGTATAAACATACAACACAATACAAAAACATAAAAACAAAGTTTCACCGAACATATATTGGGTTATATTTGTAAAACAAAGGAAAGAATAATAAGACCAACAACATATAAAACTACAATATTTTCAGTGTCCAGAAGCACCAGTCTCACAGAGACCCAGGAGGCTTATAAAGAGTTTGACAGCAAAATGAGACATTTTGTCAGTATTTTGATGTTTTATTTATTCATGTATTTTAAAAGATGCAAGACAATACTGCCGAAATGTATCATTTACATGCTGTTAGAAAATATTCTTTGCATTGTCTCTTATTGAGTCACAAGGGTGTTAAAAAGCATTCATCATTCAAAGTTATTTATATCAGTGTAGTTAGTATGATTTCGAAAGCGCTATAACTCCACCTGGCAGTTTAATCCCAGTGAAACAATCTGGATACATGTGCAGTGCGATAAAAAAAAGTATTTGCCCCTTACTGATTTTTTTTCTTTGCATATTTGTCACCCTTGTATGGGTGGAATTTCACCTAAAACTTTTATAAGAAAAGGACAGATTGGCCTTTTTTTGTGAGTTATCATAATCATTTTGCATTTCGGACGTATCGTCTTGATGCATTGTAAGACATACCACTCATCAGTGATGATGAACCAGTGCCTGCTGATGAAGACCAACACGTCTCCCCTGATCTACCAGAGCCAAGTAAAAAGAATCGCAATGAAACTGAATAAAATTAGTAGCAGCATTAACTCGTGCTAGTCATTATTATGGTAGTCAATATTCATTCAAAATGATGTTTCTCAGCATAATTTTATATTAATATTGACTACCATAGTAATTAAAATAAGTAACTAGTTTACTAGCGTAAGCTAATGCTGCTACTGATTTTATTTTAGCGTACCTGTTCAGTTTTATTGCCATTCCTTTAAAAATATTGTCTTTATAGATTTATATGTTGTTTGTCTTGATGTTCTTTTCTTCGTTTCTTTGTTTTACTAATATGACCCAATATATGTTCAGCGATACTTCAAATAATATGTTTAAATAGCATTGATTTCTGTATTGTGTTATATTTTTATACTAGTAACTCGTGTTTAATTTATTTCTACATTAATGAGCCAATGTATTATGGTGTGGGCTACTGTGGGCCAGGAAGTCCAGGGCCACTTTTTGGTCCCAGTCCACCCCTGGTAATAACGAATGGAGAAAGTGCAGTCAAAGCCCGTGGATTCTGCGTTCAGCGGGGGCCAGTCGTGAATAGCTGACACTCAGTGACAGCCAATGAAATTTAAGCATTTTTGCGGCTTTCCACGTGGTGTGACGTTGCTTAAATAATAGTATAAAATCATCCAGACCCTGGTTTGAATCCCGCTCTGGGTGAAAATGTAATAAATGTGAATCCTTTGTTTTACACTTTTGCTTATGATGCTTATCATTAAATTATAGCAACTGTGAGGTGAGTGCTAAGGTGTTTCATAGCTTAAGAAAAAAAAATCTCAATTGCAAACATGCATTTAGTACTGAAGCATAACTTGATAATATAATGGCATGGTTATATTGTGGAACTTTGAGCACTGGCTGGGAATCGAACCCGGGCCTTCCGCATGGCAGGCAAAACAATAAAACAATTACAATAAGAATAAGAATAATAAATTTGGAGAACTACTACTAATAATAATAATAATTCTGAATGGAGAAAACGCAGTCAAAGAAGTACCATCATTGAAGGAGAGAAGAAAATGAAGAATAAATATATATATCAGTTTGAGCTTGACACGTTTATGAGCTCTCAGGTAATGAAGGGCATTTTCACAGCTTGGCTGTGGAAAGGAAAGGTGTAAAGGACAGTGGTGAGACCAGCGATGCTCTACGGCTTAGAGACAGTGGCGCTGAAGAAAAGACAGGAGGCAGAGTTGGAGGTAGCAGAGCTGAAGATGTTGAGGTTCTCTTTGGGAGTGACAAAGATGGATAGGATCAAGAATGAGTTCATCAGAGGGACAACCCAC
The DNA here is from genome assembly GCF_024256425.1 of Clarias gariepinus. Classification (NCBI taxonomy): domain Eukaryota; kingdom Metazoa; phylum Chordata; class Actinopteri; order Siluriformes; family Clariidae; genus Clarias; species Clarias gariepinus. The sequence continues at coordinate 8,256,685 of NC_071110.1, forward strand.
GTTAGATGTTTTGGAGATAAAGTCAGAGAGGCCAGATTGAGGTGGTTTGGACATGTTCAGAGGAGAGATTGTGAATATATCGGTAGAAGGATGCTGAGGTTGGAACTGCCAGGCAGGAGGTCTAGAGGAAGACCAAAGAGGAGATTTATGGATGCAGTGAGAGAGGACATGAAGTTAGTTGGTGTGAGAAAAAAAGGATGCAGAGGATAGAGTTAGATGGAGGCAGATGATCCGCTGTGGCGACCCCTGAAAGGGAACAGCCGAAAGACAAAGAAGAAAAAGAAGAAGAAGCGTGCGGAGCCGCGGAAAGTCGCTGGGTCCCTTTTTTCAAAATGTGTGTTTTCAATGGCCAGATCTGTAAGGATATTTTATTTTATTTTGTTTTATATATTTAATTTTTATTTTGAAGTTTCCCTTCCCTGAAGGATTGCCATCTTATTGTGGTCAGGGGGTTTGCAAGCCTCATCAGTGACCTTAAAACCTATACCAGCAGGAGCATAGTCTTCAAGTGGGACACCCAAGTTGGACAGGTCTGAAGGTAGAGGCCTGACAAAGTGCATTCCACTTCTCCAGGCTTCTGATGCATCTAACAACACAATTCAGCAAGGATAATACTGTTACTATAAGCACAGGGGAAAAAACAGTGCTCAAACATAATGTGTACACATGAAGCCCCCTTCACATTTCTGACTGCCCCCGCCATATATTCTGGTCTAGAACCGGCGCTGGACTGCATGATGTTTGTAAGTGGATCAATTTGGGGAAAGGTTTTAGTATGCGCTTGTCTCTTCTCGTCATTTCTTCCCCTAATGAGGTGCAAAATATAATTTACGTGTAAAAAACGGTTCGACCGGTGCTCAGACGATCTGTGATAACGCTCCACCAATTTTGTCATTAGTTAGTTTAATTAGTTTAATATGCTATTTTTCCAACTAAAAGATCAAGCTGAAGATGCTTTTTTCCTTATATTTCTATTTAATACAATCAGACCACGTTTTCATTACTGTAAAGTTTTTATTGAGTGGTTACATAAGCAGAAATACAGATTAAGACGGATTACACTTTAATTTGTGTTTTTTTTTTTTTTACATCCCCGTATGTCCACCCTGATTCGTAACCACGACTGGAAGAACTTTAAACAGTCTACAGTATTTATGTAGTTTTTACATATAGTATCTTTTAGTTCCCTTTCAAAGGCTACACTCGATGCTGCGTGAAAACGCTATGGGAAACATCTTGTCATGTTGCCGGTTGTGAAGCATGTGTGTATCAAACACGCCAAATTTTGGCTTATATAACCTCGGTCGGGTGACGTCATCTGATGAGACGCACCTGCAGGTTATAAATAGGAGTGAACCGGAAACATTCCTCAGCTCTTTTGTCTTCACTGACCTTGTTGTGTTTGCGTGTGTGTTTAAACCAGCAAAATAAGAAAGTGTTTAACTCACCGATATGGTAGAGTTTTAATTGAGATGTCCCTCCATGTGTATAATCCATATCGGAGGGCGATCTCTACACTTTACTGCTTCGATTAAGTGCATCCGGCAGAGCAGTGAGAGACGGATTTAAAACTCCTTTCTTTCGCGTTCTCATCGGATCGGGAAATCCCTCTGTCCGCTCGCAAGCGCGCGCCGCGCTTCTTGTGAATGGGCAAGGATAAACATCCTCTCTTGCTTTCGCGGAGATGATAATAGCCTCTAAGCACTTAAAAAAAAAAAAAAAAAAAAACATAGACGGCAGGTTCTGTCGGGTGGCCGGGGGCGGAGCCTCAACGATGCTCTCTCCCCTTTTCTTAGCAATCTCCATATGAGTTAACCCTTTCATGGAGTAAGCTGTATTCATCCCGTGTTTTCCTGCCATCAACTTATTTATTTATTTAAATATAATTGAGGTAGAAACGCGGAGTTATATGATGACACCCAGATAGAAGAGACGCTTCCAGGCTATCTCTCTTCTGGGACATCATCCTTCCTGAAAAGCTATTACTTCCTTTTAAGCTGTGTAGACTTTTTATCTTACCTGGAGGGAAAAGCTTTTCAGGCAGCAGGTCAGGTTGGCGCATTGCACACCATGGCGGTTTTGCACGCCTACCAGGCTGACCTGCTGAGAGACTTGAGTACTGGCGGGGCTCTGCAAGGTAAGGCGTATTGGATTTACGCCGGGCCACAGACTTGTCTCTTCGTGCAACAAAGCAGACGGCTCGTGCTATCGGCCGTTTTATGGCTGCTATGGTCTCCGCGGAGAGGCACTTGTGGTTGAATCTCAGGGGCATTAAGGAAAAGGATCGTGTATTCCTCCTCAATGCCCCATCTCGCCTCCCGGCCTACTTGGCGATGTCGTTAACTCGGTCGCCACTAGGTTCATGAGGCGAAGTTATATAACAAGCCTTCGGGAAATTCCTTCCCCGCCTTGCTCAAGAGTCGGGACTGTCGGCCACCCAGTCTCGACCGGGTCTGAGTGTTGCGAGGCATGAAACACACAAGGAGAGTGTTTTTGAGCTGGGCACCCCCTCGCAAGATTGGGGTGTGTCACGCAATCCGCCCCAAAAGAGGTCAGACTGGCATATTGTCTTCACAAAGAAGCCCTGAGGTTCATGTGCCCAGGATCGTGGGGGGTGGCCCCCCAATGGGGAGAGGCACGCAGAATTCCTTTTAAAGAATAAAGTGTTCTCCCTGGCACCCCCAGGAGGTTGGTGTTCTTGCTCCGCCACCACTGGTGTTTCGGGCAACTCCAGTCTCCAATAAAATGTTAGTTTGTCGGGTTTTTCCTGCCGTGTTTCAGGATGCCGAACATCTAACATCCCCCCCCCCCCCCCCCGTTTAACCAAGCCGCTGAGCTTTGCCCCTTTCTGAGAAACTGGCAGCGTGGAAGCTACTGCCAAGTATATCTCCTTGGGCACTAAGCACTGTACAGAGAAACTACAGGATTCAGTTCTCACATCACTCTCCGCGTTTCAATGGCGTGGTCTCCACTTCCATGAAACCGGAAAGTGCAAGAGGCACGGGGGGCTGCGTCCAATTTTTTAGATTTTGCGGGCTTTACCGCTATCTAAAAACAAATCAATGGAAATATTGCCACAACACAGGAGGTTCCTGAGGTTCGCTTTCGGGGGCGAAGCTTACCAGTATCGGGTCCTTCCATTTGGTCTACCTTTTTCACCCGCACGTACACAAAATACATGGATGTATTTCTGGCTCTTACGACTCCAGAGCATCCGTATTGAATTACATGACTGGCCGGCCCAGTCTCGGTAGCTAGCGTTTCGACATCAGCATGTCGTTCTAGCTAATCTTTGTTTCCTAGGATTGAGATCCAATGCCATGAAAGCATGCTCTTTCCTGTTTAGAGGACAACATGGAATTTGAGCGTAAGCGGGCACAGCTGTCTCCCGCTCGTGTCGAATCCATTCTCAACACCATCAAGGAAATCAAGCTAGACCAGAAAGTGACCATCACTTTCAGAGATCTTAGCTCTCATGGCAGCTGTATCCACGGTGACACCTTTGGACCTTCTGCACATGAGAGCATTTCAGTTGTGGCTAAGAATCAGGGGATTTTACTCTAGGGCCAATCCCCAATAAGGGCTACGCGCCAGGTGCTTCGTACCCTTCCTACGTGGTTCAGACCCCGGTTTCTGGGTCCCACTCTAAGTTCGTCTTGTCGTCGCAGATGCTAACGACAGACGCTTCCCTCATTGGCTGGGGTGCGGTCTTAAATGACCGTCCAGCCCAAGGTAGCTGGAGAGGCCATCTTTTTGCGCGGCACTCAATTGCCTCAAAATCATGGCTCTATTTCAGGCCCTAAAGCACTTCCTCCAGCAGTTGAGACTACCATGTCCTAGTGCGGGTGGACAACACTATGGCAGTCTCGTATATTAATCGCCAGGGCGGACTGTGCTCGCGTCGCTAAATAGCTAGCGCACCAGATTCCTGTCCCTCAGGGCGATTTACATTCTTGGAAAATTTCATGTAGCGTAGGTGGACCTCTTTGCCTCGCAAGATCAGCAAATGTCCCCTTTACTACTCTCTGACTCTAAGTCAAGCTGGTCTTCCAGCCAGCGTAATTAAGACTATTCTAAGTGGTGTTACCTCTCTAAGAGGATCGGACAACTATTGCCCTCTCCTAGCAGGCGCGTGGGCTCACTTCGCCTCTAGGAATCAGGGCTCATTCAACCAGGGAAATCGCCTCATCAATTGCATTAGCAAGAGGTATTCCCTTGCAGCAAGTATGTGACACGGAGGGTTGGTCCTCTCCACACACATTTGCCAACATACATCCTATTGTTTTTAAGCCTTCTGTCCTCCGCCTTTACAGCTTCGGAGCAGGAGAGACATCACTTACTGTGTCCAGTACGTGCTCTTCAGATTTACATCCACCGCATTAGCCAGTGGCGTAAGTCAGAGCAGCTTTTACATGTTTGAAGCCGCAAGCTGCGTGAGAGATGCTATTGCCCTCTCCTATGAGGCGCGTGGGTTCACTTCGCCTCTAGGAATCAGGGTTCATTCAACCACGGGAATCGCCTCATCAATTGCACTAGCAAGAGGTATTCCTTTGCAGCAAGTCTGTGATGCGGAGAGTTGGTCCTCTCCGCACACATTTGCCAATATGCATCCTATTGTTTTGAAGCCTTCTGTCCTCCGCCTTTACAGCTTTGGAGCAGGAGAGACTTCACTTACTGTGTCCAGTACGTGCTCTTCAGATTTACGTCCACCGCATTAGCCAGTGGCGTAAGTCAGAGCAGTTTTTACATGTTTTGAAGCCGCAAGCTACGTGAGAGATGCTATTGCCCTCTCCTATGAGGCGCGTGGGTTCACTTCGCCTCTAGGAATCAGGGTTCATTCAACCAGGGGAATCGCCTCATTAATTGCACTAGCAAGAGGTATTCCTTTGCAGCAAGTCTGTAATGCGGAGAGTTGGTCCTCTCCGCACACATTTGCCAATATGCATCCTATTGTTTTGAAGCCTTCTGTCCTCCGCCTTTACAGCTTCGGATCAGGAGAAACTTCACTTACTGTGTCCAGTACGTGCTCTTCAGATTTACGTCCACCGCATTAGCCAGTGGCGTAAGTCAGAGCAGTTTTTACATGTTTTGAAGCCGCAAGCTACGTGAGAGATGCTATTGCCCTCTCCTATGAGGCGCGTGGGTTCACTTCGCCTCTAGGAATCAGGGTTCATTCAACCAGGGGAATCGCCTCATTAATTGCACTAGCAAGAGGTATTCCTTTGCAGCAAGTCTGTAATGCGGAGGGTTGGTCCTCTCCGCACACATTTGCCAATATGCATCCTATTGTTTGAAGCCTTCTGTCCTCCGCCTTTACAGCTTCGGAGCAGGAGAGACTTCACTTACTGTGCCCAGTACGTGCTCTTCAGATTTATGTCCACCGCATTAGCCAGTGGCGTAAGTCAGAGCAGCTTTTACATGTTTTGAAGCCGCAAGCGGCGTGAGAGATGCTATTGCCCTCTCCTATGAGGCGCGTGGGCTCACTTCGCCTCTAGGAATCAGGGCTCATTCAACCACGGGGATCACCTCATCTATTGCACTAGCAAGAGGTATTCCCCTGCAGCAAGTGTGTGACACGGAGGGTTTTCCTTTCCGCACACATTTATTAGATTTTATAATCTGGATGATCATGCCACTCCGGGCTCACAGGTCCTCGAGTCAGCTTCCCAGATATAGTTCTGAGACCTTTTCGGCCTTGTGCGCACACGCCACACAACCTTGGGGTCCAGACACTTGCAGTGCGGCGGCGTTGGTATTCTCGTTCCCATAGCGTTTTCACGCAGCATCGAGTGTAGCCTTTGAAAGGGAACGTCTCGGGTTACTTTGCTGTAACCCTGTTCCCTGAAAAGGCGGGAACGAGATGCTGCGTCCCAATGCCGCACTGCCTACGTGACCGGACGTCCGTTCAGACAAATCAATCTGAGGAATGTTTCCGGTTCACTCCTATTTATAACCTGCAGGTGCGTCTCATCAGATGACGTCACCCGACCGAGGTTATATAAGCCAAAATTTGGCGTGTTTGATACACACATGCTTAACAACCGGCAACATGACAAGATGTTTCCCATAGCGTTTTCACGCAGCATCTCGTTCCCGCCTTTTCAGGGAACAGGGTTACAGCAAAGTAACCCGAGACGTTCTTTAAGGCAGGCTCTAAGCGGGAGCGAAGGTTTGTTAGGATTTTTAGGCTTTAGCTCCCCTAAATTTATGTTCAGCCCCCCTAAAAATTTTGCAATTAGCTCCATGAACTCAAATTTACTATCGTCTCTTTCCCCTTTACATTTGATCCTTCACGTCTTTCTGCGCATTTTTCAATCAGCTCAGCAGACAGCAGCAGTGCAGAGTGAGAATTGGAGATCAAGGTGTGTTTTTATGGATAAATTGATAGATTTACATCTGTTCAGTTGTTCACTATAAATACAGTTAATAAAATATTATAAGGGAGGATTCAGGTTTCCGTTTTGAGTAAAGTTTCGCTGCATTCGCCTGTCCTCACACAACTGTTTCCTCCAGAGATGAGATTAAACGCTGTTTGCCAACTTTAATGTAGTGAATATTTTTGAAAACACTGTTACAACAACAATATTATTATATATAGATATTTGATTTATTTCACATCAGTCCGTCACATAAAACCTGCGTGGCTCTGCTTCCGAAAATGCACACGACTTTGGCAGAACCCAACGAAGAAACTTGGTGTAAAATTCTGAACAAATATCAAACATATAAGAACTGTGTCTATTTGTTTAGAATTTATTGTAGCTGTTTTCACACAATCACGTTACATGTGCATATAGTCTATACTATAAACTGCAGACTTTGAATGATTTAACATATAATGTGCTTTGGCAGACTTCTTCCATGTGCCACCTGGTGGGAATTCTGTGAAGTACAACACTTGAATGAAAATTGCAAGGCGCGCACTCGCAGAATAGCGTGGCAGTCAGCGAGAAGAATTGCGTCATGCCGCAAAAAAAAAAAATGCTCGTTTTTAAATGCCCCATCCGTATAAACAACCAGTCAGGAAAGGAGGTGTGAGACACAGGGTCAGACCACCTGGTGGTGGTAAATATATATAAATATACATATATACCATCTATAAACGAGTAAAGTAAGAAAGCACAAGAACCGCCCAGTGAGCAAGATCAGGAACTGGCAAGTATGGTAGATTAGGGTCAGAGGCCATCCACAACTCTTCTAGGGTGGAAATGGAGTTGAGTCACCTGCTCGTGACAAGGCACAAGCTGGACCTGGCCCGACCCCAGAGGCAGTGAAGCAAGCACTCAGGAGGTCTAGTCAAGAATGACAGCCAGTCACATGGTTCACTTATAGCACATTAGGCCAACCTTCACGACAAGTAAACCCATCAGTCAGTGGTACAGAGGTGTATACCACACCCTACACCACACTTTGGGATGGGTACTCGTATTATTACATTTACATTTGGGCATTTGGCAGACACTCTTATCCAGAGCGACTTACATTTTTTTTTTTTTTTTTTTATCTCATTACACATCTGAGCAGTTGAGGGTTAAGGGCCTTGCTCAAAGGCCCAACAGTGGCAACTTGGTGGTTGTGGGGTTTTGAGCCTGGGATCTTCCGAACTGTAGTCCAATGCCTTATCCACCGAGCTACCCATGGCCCATTAGATACCAGTGTCACCAGTGAAAGAGGCATAAAAGGGGCATAAGTACTATTTAAAATGTTGAGTTTGGTTTATGTTAAGTAAATAAGGTACAAATAGAAATGTCAGGAGCCATTTTATTTTTGTTGGGGAGTGTGTGACACCCATCAATAGTTTGTAACAATTGTGTGTGTAAGGATTTACTTTGTGTTTTTCTGTATGTGTAAAGAAATTACCATTTTGGGTATGCACCAAAGTGAGCGCTAGTTGCGAATGCAGCCATCAGGCCTCTGTTTTTTAGACAGAGAACAGCCTGACTGAATGCAAGCCACTACAAGTTATTGTCTCTACTTTTTCCTGTCTGAAACAGGTAGCATGTTTAATTTCATCACAATGTACCACATAGTATGTTTAAAACCTGTGATATTGTAAGGTTTTATAATGTAGTAAGACAATGTAATTTAATAAGAAAATTCCTGTGCTCTGAGAATAGACCTCCCACTGTGCTTCGTGAAGGCTCATGCCTTCTGTGGTAACACCATCCAGACGAGGATACATCCAAATGGCTCCTGTCTGCTAAAATACTTTTGTTTAATCAGGAGTGTACGTGCATGTTATTCACAAGTTCTGACGCGTGTCTTTTGTTACACAGTTTCACTGACGACTTCAGACTTTCGTTGATTTCTTTGTCTCTTGTTTATTTTCAACATCAAAAACAACGGTTGTTACAGTTTCTTGCATAAATCCACTGTAGTCACGACAAGTCGCTTGCTGTGTTCTTTAGCTTCGATAGATTACAGTTACAACAACTTATTTTACTGTATTCCTTTTGGCTTACTGTCTCACGGTCAAAAGCTTGTGTGCTCCACACCTTTCTGTATCCTTCCGTGTCTTAACAACAACTAACAACTAACGTGCGTGATAGACATGAAACTGCATAACTGTGGGATGATGTCACAGAACAACTCATGAAATGATGTCACAATACAAATTATGAGTAAGATACTTAATGCTTAATGCTTAACTAATAAACTGAAATAAGATAAACATAACAACAAATCACAAGAATTACAAGGAGAATGTAAATGCATCTCCTCTCACCTGTCTGTCTCCGGGTCGCTCTATGACTGACATGTTAATGACTGGTTCTTTTGATGTTCGGGACGTAGCACCGTTTAAATGTGCTCTCTTTGCTGAGAATAAAGAGAGATCTTCAGACATCATGCCTGCATGTGTGTGTGTTTGTCTTTCCCGGTCGATCAGGCCCGGACCGGTAAGTGTATCAAGGTGCGGCGGGCACAACAAGAAACAACTTTTCTTCTCTTAGCTTAAAACTTACCTCGGACACACACTTCGTCTTCATTTAAAACCTAACAGATATCATTTTTATTTATTTATTATTTATAATGCTTTATTTTTTTCTGTAGATATTTTTGATTTCATGGCTTCTGAACATTTGTAAAATTATGTTAAATATTTAAAATAGATACTTCTGTTTAGTTAAATCTCATAAAGGAAAATTGGTGATGTAACTGATTTTGTTCCTGTTTTGGGTAGTTGTAAAGGTAATTGATATATAAATTTTTTTGTTAAATTTTAAGAGTATCCAGTGTGTTATTTTGTAGATGTTCTTGATATTTAATGTGTATAAAACAAAGAAAAGTGATCAAAAGGCTGAAACTAGACAGTAACAGGATTACTGATGCAGTAGTTTGTAAAAGCTAATATAATATACACTGTCATATTGTTCTGTTACACTTGAAAACCTACTTTGTCATTGAACATAATTAACCTTCGTCTGTTATGTACAGTATAAGAATCTGTGAGACTGAAATCACAAGTTAATAGAAGAATGTTAAATGAAGTTATGAGAAAATGGTGTACGTGAAAACAAACTGGAAGAAACAAAATAAAAGATATAATATATAAGCAAAAAAATCCTGTTTAATAAAGACAGAGAACAGCCTGACTGAACGCAAGCCACTAACGTCTCTTGTCTCTACTTTTTCCTGTCTGAAACAGACACCTAATCTGTCAACAGGTCATGGCGGCCTGAGGCCTGTAACAAATATATTTAAAAAATACATCAAACTTTAAATATAGAAATAACTGGCAAAATAGACTTTTAGAATAAAACATTACAATAACTCAAAAAAAGATGCACTAAAAATGCTGTGTTGTTTCTGTAAACACATTGTTGGGTGGTTTATGCTTGGTCAAAATTCTGGGGTATTTCGGGTACTTTTAACCCATTGTTGTATTGCTCATGTTGGGTCAAATGGAATGTAGTGAGTCATTTACAAATGAACACCTGGTTGAGTTATTTTGACCCAACAACTGGTTTATTCTTCACTGTAAACCCTAATAAGTTCACAGAACTCAAAAAATATTTAGTAACAGATTCCACAAAAATATTTTAGTGATTTTTTTAAATGTCTTAAGTTTACATAAATAAAAATTACATTTACAGTTTCCTTAAATTCTCTCAATGCTATCTTATAATTATTGATATTCCTCAACTTATAATTGGGGAGTAATTCACTAATAATTTTAAATATTTTTCTACCGATGGAAAATACACTCAAAATTTTTTATGATTTTTAACTCAAAATGTGGGAAATGCACTCAAAATAATTTCTAAAGTGAAATACTGATGTCTGCCCACTACACAATTATAATCAGCTAATTAGAAAACATAAAAGTGACACCACAGTGACAATTTAACAACTTTTTTTTTAAACACAATGTGCTTTTTAAAAGGCACAAATTAAAGGAGCTCAGTCAAAACAAAGTGCTTGTCATAAAGTAAATCAACAGGAAAAGGAAATGACTCCATAAAAACTAAATTTTTAAATTAAGTGTTAATAGTTCCATATTCTGGTAGTGATCATTGCTACAGAGCGTATATATTCAGTATTTTGGGATCTATCTCACATTATGATAAAAACTCACAAAGGATTCATGATAAAATTCAATAAGATTCTAAGTATAATCCATCATCAACAGCAATGACAACTATTAGAACGTGGAGCCGTTTAACTCAGTTTAAAAACCTTTTGGCACTTACGGTTCCTGGAAAAACACGAATAACATTTAAATAAAGTACTGGTTTCTACTGTGCCATTCTTTAACTGGCAACCTCAAGGTAGTGCATCAAGGTAGGCATTAGGCAGCAGAGCATTAAACTGTCATTAAAATACATTCAAATGTATAGTGCATAAATTGAACAGTCATTTCCAACGTTATTTCGTACAAAAACTTTAGCAATACATCAATGTTGTGAAATGTATCTATTAACAATCAATGTATTAAATCTGAGGTAAAACAGGCAAATATTGTCACATCTTAAATCTGAGGTAGAAGATGCAAATTATATTTGTAAAAAGGGGAACAAAAACAAAACAAAAAAATTTATTTAATACTCAGCTCAACAAATAATCCAATAATCCTCAAGACACACCACAACTTTTTGGATAAATATGATTGTAAGTTCAAGATTCTTTGGGTATTGTAGGTCTAGTGCATAGATGTACTGTACCTAAAGAGCAGGAGAAATGAGTCAGACAAATTTGTGGGACCACTCACAAGTATTTCATCCTCCATGACAATACAGATTGCCCTCAAGGCTGAAGAGGGAGGCATCAGTAGTGTCATTCATGATGACTGTCAGAAGAGCCAACGGAGTGTCAGTGAGGTCTGGACCATCAGCTGACTATAAAACACAAATAATACAAGAATGAATTCAGCCCCTCAAGGATACAAATCATGCTAATGATGTCTAGACATTACTGTCACTTAGCATTTAAACTGCAACTAAGCTACATGTTTCTACTTTTTTCTTTACATATTGCTTCTATCTCATGTTAGTTTCACACCGATCGGTTAACATTTTTTAAGGAACTGGAATGCTTTATACTTACCTTTTCATAATTTCTACATGTCAGTTTGTAGAATAAAAACTCAAGTGAACTTCATATTCAGTAGATATTTTAACTCGTAGTAGCTTATACCACTAACAGATGCTGTTTAACACACATCTAACACCTACCACCTAACATCCTGCTGAGTAGATGAACATAAAGTGCTGCTCATCTCCATCACGTCTGACAGAGGGTCCTGAACTGAAAACTCAAGAGTTTCACTTTACAGGGCAAGTATGTTTAAGTTGACTGGATAGCTAGGCAAAGGGATGGGATCGATAGTGAGGCCAGTACACTTACGTTACAGGTCCTGATGAACATGAAGGCATCTTCACGCAAGTAGACAGGAAGTGCACGAAGGACGAGGGCCCTTCTCATATTTACATCACATTGTTCCTAGATGGACAAAAAATATCCATTACAATAGTAATTACACAAATGCAATGTAAACACTTAAAAAATCTAAGTGTTAAATAGCTCCATATTCTGATGGTGGTCATTGCTATAGATGGTAGATAGAGTATTTTGGGTCACCATTTCTTCAGTTAAACATTTTTCAAATGAATAATTTTCTATTGTAAATACTTAAATAACTCACAAAGGAAAAAACTCAAAATTGTAAATCAAATTTTTACACATTTGGACTTTTTTAAATTATATCTCATAAAGTATCTTTTTAAGGTACCTCTTTCCGATAAAATACATCTTGTCATGACATTTATCTCTGATGAGATTGACAATGTTGTGTTTATGCCATAAACACTTAACCTCGGGGCACAGTCGATGCAATTCACACTATGGCTTCTTACAGTTGTCACAAACAATCTATTAGTAATCGGTTTCTGAATCATGCAATGTTAAAAACTTACCTGAAAGTCATAAATCCTTATGAGCTTGGCTAGATTCTCCGCGATTCTCCGTCTTGGTTGGCCGGTTGTTGATTAGGTGGAACTACCAAACACCTGTACATAGACAGAATTACACAGAAATGTATAAAGATGAATTAAGAACAGAAATGTAAATGTAATGTATTTTTAAAAGTTTTCAGTTGGCAGGTAACAAAACCAAGGGACATTCTGTTAGGGAAGAGTCAAAACCAAGGTCAAAATAGAAAGTTAATTGTCATTCTTTAATTTACAACAAGCTGTATAATGTTACCTAAAGGAAATCTAATAATAAACTTCTGTATATTTTGTTTACCGTGAATGGCAAAAATATGTCACAGCGTGATGTGCAGCACTAAATTTTCTTAGTCATCAAGTGGGGAGCGGGACCAGAATAACTTTCCATTTGTGTAAGTTAATGTGTCTGCTGGTGGTAGAGAGACAACAGAAGATCAACACAAGGTGTCTCATTCTCATGTAAGGAGGATGCCTCATAATCAGGGTCCTCCTCTGCATTATCATCAATCTCAAAAACGTGTCACTCTGTCACTTTCACTGTCAAAAAAATGTGACAAAATCGTATTAACAAAAAAACTTTGCTTAGAGGCCATAAAACATAAAGAGAGAGCCCAAAAAACACAAAGAAAAATTATTCAGAAGGCTTTGGTGTGAGCATTTATATGTTTGCTCCTCCCCAGTAAACCACAAAAATTATGTTTTGAATATTATACTGAATATATAAAATTATAGTAAATGTTATAAAATTATAGCATATTATAGTGTCCTCAATATCACCCCCAAAAAAGTGTGTAAACTTTTAAGATTTCTTATGTTTTATACATAAAAAAGAGCCTGGGGTCAAAGTGACCCGAAATACAGTACAACTGATGTGACAAAATGGGTAAATGGGTAACATGAAAAAATCATGTTAATTTTATGTTCTCAGAGTTGTCCTCATTAAATTAGGAAAAGTCAAAAAATTTTAAGCCAAAAAAATAAATGTTCATTATATTTTTACAGGCGTTAAACATCGCATGGGGTCAAATTGACCCCAAGGGTAACAAAAGGGGTAAATAAAGGGTTCAAGTGATCAACTGTGGACCCCACAGCTGAGATAAAAACATTTAAAGAAATTGTAGGTGCATGTTATTCACAAGTTCTGACGCGTGTCTTTAGTTACACAGTGTCACTGACGACATCAGACGTTTCGTTGATTTCTTTGTCTCTCGTTTATTTTCAACATCAAAAACAACGGTTGTTACAGTTTCTTGCATAAATCCACTGTAGTCACGACAAGTCGCTTGCTGTGTTCTGCAGCTTCGATAGGTTACAGTTACAATAACTTATCTTACTGTGTTCCTTTTAGCTTACTGTCTCACGGTCAAAAGCTTGTGTGCTCCACACCTTTCTGTATCCTTCCGTGTCTTAACAACAACTACAACTAACGTGCGTGATAGACATGGAACTGCATAACTGTGGGATGATGTCACAGAACAACCCATGAAGTGATGTCACAATACAAATTATATTTATGATACTTAATGCTTAATGCTTAACTAATAAACTGAAATAAGATAAACATAACAACAAATCACAAGAATGAAATATGGCCCTTACATTTCCAGCCCCTAATTGACAGGCAGGAAGACTGACAATTACACACATTTTTTTGTTTTGTTGTTTTTTTCCTTTTTTTTACAATTGGGCCACAACATTTACTATTGGATTAAGATTTGAATTAACTTTCTTAACACTTTAGAATTAACTTTCTTAACACTTTAGACATTTGTTAACGGTTTAACTTAAGCTATTCATATCGCTGCGTACCAAATGAAAGGAACATGACTACTTTATAAGGTAATTAACAGTCCATTTCACATATCAGGCACAGCTTATCGATGGGTCTTTCCAGGGTACTGGTTTTAGTTTTGACCAGTACACGTCTCACAAGTCCTTTTTTATCAGGGAACACTTTCGTGATCCGTCCGACGACCCATGAATTTCTTGGAGAAGACTCATCAATTATTAGAACTACGTCTCCAGTCGAGAGGTTTTTTCTCACCTGAGACCATTTTTGGCGCTCCTGAAGCAAGGGCAAGTATTCACGCACCCATCGCTTCCAGAATAGGTCGGCAAGATACTGAATTTGCTTCCACTTGCGACGTGCGTAAGTGTCCTCTTTCTTGAAAAGTCCAGGAGGCAAGTTTGGCTGTTTTTTCATCAGCAGCAGGTGGTTAGGTGTCAGGGGCTCCAGGTCTGTGGGATCGTCTGTAGCGGTGGTAAGGGGACGGTCATTCATTATAGCTTCCACCTCACACAGAAATGTGTGCAAGCTCTCATCGTTTAGTGTTTGTTCTTTTAGTACAGACCTCAAGATTTTTTTAACTGACCTTATCTGCCTTTCCCATATTCCACCGAAGTGAGACCCAGCAGAAGGATTAAATATCCATTGTATCCCCTTTTGCATGAGGACGCCTTCAATTTTTGACTGGTTCCACTGTTGGATAGCTTTACGCAGTTCAGTCTCAGCGCCTATAAAGTTTGTTCCATTATCACTTCTCATAACTGACACCTGGCCTCTTCTGCACATGAAGCGTCAAATAGCATTTAAGCAGGAGTCTGTATCTAATGACTGCGCGACTTCAATGTGCACGGCTCTTGTTGTCAGACAAGTAAACAATACGCCATATCTTTTAACATTACTTCTACCCCGTTTGACCTCGAAGGGTCCTCTATGACGCGCCCCTCTATCGAAGGGTTCACTATTCTTCGCTCTGATCTTTCTGCATGTCACACAACTGGACAGAAACTTTCTCACAAGGGAATTTGCTGTCGGAATCCAGTATTTCTGCCGCAATTTTGAAAGCATATAATTCCTTCCACAATGTCCGACCTGTTTGTGAGTGTTTCTTAAGATTAAAGTTGTAATGTGTGAGTCTTTGGGTATAATGACAGGGTGTTTTGCATGCTCAGGCATTGCAGACCTACCAAGACGTCCTCCAACTCTTAGCACTCCATTCTGCAGTACTGGATCTAGTTTGGAGAGACAACTGTTTCCTTTTACGGAAGCATTACCCTTTTGTAACATGGAAATTTCGTCCTTGAATTTTTGGTTTTGAACGAACTTAATGACTTCGTTTTCTGCTCTTGTTAAGTCCTTAATTGTTAGAGACTTATGGTTTTCTGTTATTGAGTTGTTTGCCTGTCCCTTAATCCTTTTTGTTCTCTCACCCTCAGGGATGGAAGCTAGCAATGTACGACTATTACTTGCCCACTTGGTGAGGTGAAACCCTCCACTTGCGCACAGTTTGGTGATATTACTATATAGCGCAACTGCTTGACTATGACTAGAGACAGACTTCAAGCAGTCGTCTACATAAAAGTTTTTAAGTACTGTGTTGACTGCCTCGGCAGATGCATTGCTGCGGTTTTCTTCTGCTGGGCGAAGTTAGCTACACTTGGAGATGATTTTGCACCAAACAAATGAACAACCATTTTATACTCAACAAAGTCCTGACTCACGTCTCCATTCGGCCACCACAGGAAACGCAACAAGTCTGTGTCCTTTTTCGGAACTCTGACCTGATAGTACATGGCTTCCACATCTGCCATCATAGCAACTTCTTCTTGTCTAAAGCGTGCGAGCACCCCAATGAGTGAGTTTGTCAGGTCGGGTCCCTGCAGAAGCTCGCTATTTAATGATATTCCCTGATAGCTAGCAGCACAGTCAAAGACTACCCTTAGCTTTTTCTTTTGAGGATGGTACACACCATGGTGAGGTATGTACCACACCTGCCCGTCTTGTCGACTTAGGTGGGGTGTGGGGACCTTGTTTGCATGACCCTTCTCAAACATGTCATTCATGAAGTTTAAATACTCTTTGTGAAAGGAGCGGTTATGCTTAAACTTCCGTTTGAGGTTCAGTGCGCGCTGCATGGCTGCGCTTCGGTTATTGGGCATTTGAATAGCTGCTTTCTTAAATGGGAGACCGATGTAGAAGTGATTATCGGTAAATTGCAGGGAGTTAGTTACAGAGTCTAAAAACTGATAGTCCTCTTGTGACAACTCAGCTTTGTCATCACAGTTCCGTTCAGGAAAATCATGGTTGTACTGTTGTATCAGCATTTGTTCTACACTTTCGATGGGGACTCTGTTGACTGCAACGCTCACTTGCTCATTGTCACATGTGCCTTCCTCGACCGACTCTCGAAGAGGTCCATTTATGGTCCATCCAAGAGCAGTCTTTACTGCATATGGCCCATTGTGCCTGCTGTTAATTACTCGCCATGGTTCTAGGAGCCTGTGCTCTTTGTTACCTATGAGAATTTCAACTCCAGCATTAATGTAAGGCAGTTTTACTTCGCTGAGGTATGGCCACTTATCAATGTCGTGCTGTTGTGGAATATTTTCCACTGAGACTGGGATACTCTTTTGTGTGAACACTTTGGGGAGTTCAACAAAGGTGTTTTCTTCCAGACTGCTAACCTCTAGATCAGTAAGCACATAGCTTTTTACTTGTTTCTTCGCAGTCAGGGTGCTTAACATGATGTCAATTTTTTTACCTTGTACGTTTAATCGCCTTGCTAGTGACTCTGTACAAAATGTAGCAGAGCTACCTGGGTCCATAAAGGCGTATACTTTTACTGTCTTGTTGCCTTTTTTGGACTTTATTTTAACAGGTACTATGGAGAGAATACAGTCATCTCCAGCCCCGATACACGCACTCGTTTCGTGACTCGCTGCAACAGGCAATGTTTGAACTGGTTCGGTTTCGTCAGCCTTTGCGATCGCTTGAGCTGTGTCTTTTGCTGCAATGTGTAGCATGCGAGGATGTTTCTTTGAGCACAACTGGCAGGTAATTTTCTTCGTGCAGTCTTTGCTTAAATGTCCTTTTACTAAACAGCCAAAGCAGAATCCATTCTTTTTTAGAAAGTCCAATTTGACCTTATATGTCTCATTGTTAAACTTGTGGCATTCGTCTAGGGTATGATCTTGCTCACAGGATGCACAAGGTTTAGTGAAGGCACTAATAACTAATGCACCACTACTCTTTACTGTGATTGAGTCTCTATGATTTTTACCAACCTGTTTTACGCCGGTCGCAAAGCTGCTGCCCCTCTTTTCTTCAGTTTTTTGCTTGAATCCTGGAGAGGATTTGCTGCTGTGTTTTTTACCACTAGTCGTTGTACCACTAGTCGAAACGTTCAGGTCTCCAAAAAGCGGGTTAGACATTGCCTTTGCTTCTCGTTCTACGAATTTCATCAGCTGCACGAACTTAGCTCTTTCCTGATTGCGCTCCTCGTACTTGTATACGTGGCTTCTCCATTTTTCACGCAATTTGTAGGGCAGTTTTGAGGCAACACCTCTCAAGTTGGTAGCATTGTCTAGCTCATCCATGTAATCGATGCTTGACATGGTATTGTAACATTCTACTAGGAACAGGGAGAAAGTTTTTAGCGACTTTCCGTCCTCTGACTTTATTTCCGGCCAGTTGAGTGCCTTTTGCATCAGCGTTGTAGCGATTATTTGTCTATTTCCGAAATTGTCATGTAACAGTTTCATAGCCTCTGCGTAGCCACGATGTTCTGGCATGAGCAGGCAGCTTCTCACTAGGTTCTTAGGCTGTCCTTCAGTATACTGCTCGAGAAAGAACAGCCTATCATGATTGCTATCAGTGTTGGTTTCGATGGCGTGTTTAAAGGCTCTTACGAAGGACGTGAACTCAAGAGGGTCACCATAGAATGGAGGAACGTTGCACGAGGGTAAGGAATGTTGCCTCTGACTCTTTGCAAACATTTCTGTAAGATCTGCCTGAAGTGGCATCCTACCCTGAGGCTCCACTATGTCAGTGTTGTAAAGTGAGTGTTCGTTACCTTGGGTGGGCCGTTCCATTAGGGTGCTTGACATTATGGGTTTGGCACTCACTGGCATGCTTAAGTGGGTTGCTCGGAGGCGTGATGGCAGCTCGAGGTATTCCGTTGCCGAACTGTGGTTGCAGTGGTCGTTTTGCTCTGGTTCCGAGGGGCGTGCACCACTCGTTTCGACGACCACGCTCCGTCTGGCAGGATGTTGTTTTTTGCGGTTCTGGTAAGAATTTAGTTCAGCATCGGCCATTGCAAGCGCCGTTTCCATTTCCAGCCTTTCCTTTTGTGCCTTTAATTGTGCTTGTTTAGCCTTTAGTTGTGCTTCCTCAACCTTTAATCTTGCTTTCAATTGCTCTTCCTCAGCCTTTAATTGTGCTTCCTCCAGCTCCAGCGCCTGCCGATCTCTCAAAGTTGCTGCTTTAGCCAGCAAAGCTGCTCTGTTGGCTTCTGCCTTTATTAGTCGAGCTTCGGATGCTGCTGACGTTAAGGACCTCTTGGATGCCGCTGACGTTACGCTTCCTTGCCTTTGGGGGGCGGGCGTCTTACGCTCCGCCATTGACACACTGTCGTTTGGCGAAACTCCATCGTCAACTGTTTGAGACAGCTTAAAGCGATTACTAGTGTCCGCGATCCACGACTCCACTCTTATCATGAATTCTGTGCAGCGCGTTAATCTAGGGTGATACCAGTGGTGCTGATCGGTTTCACGCTCTTCATCCTTTGCGCACGATCGCACTGTTACATTACTTTCAATAAAGTCATTTAGCAGCGCTTTGTATTGGCGGCGCTTGGCTTTAACGTCATGCAAATTACAAGCATTGTCCATAAGCGCCTCTAGTTCATTGTATAATACAGTCAACTGACTCCACTTGCCTTCTCTGGCGCTCTTCAGTTCGTCGAGCACCATCACCTGCTCAGATTCGGCGATAGCGGCGTTGTCCTCGCCGTGTGACATGGTGAAGTTTAAGGCAGGCAAGTCCTCTTCTCGCTTTCGGTTTCGGTTGATGCGCGTTTTTGAAGTCGCACGCGCGCTCTTCACAATCTTAAATCACTTATCTTCATTTCCACGGCGGAGCCAAGCTTTTGACTTTAATGTAGGTGCATGTTATTCACAAGTTCTGACGCGTGTCTTTAGTTACACAGTGTCACTGACGATATCAGACGTTTCGTTGATTTCTTTGTCTCTCGTTTATTCAAAAACAACGGTTGTTACAGTTTCTTGCATAAATCCACTGTAGTCACGACAAGTCGCTTGCTGTGTTCTGTAGCTTCGATAGGTTACAGTTACAATAACTTATCTTACTGTATTCCTTTTAGCTTACTGTCTCACGGTCAAAAGCTTGTGTGCTCCACACCTTTCTGTATCCTTCCGTGTCTTAACAACAACTACAACTAACGTGCGTGATAGACATGGAACTGCATAACTGTGGGATGATGTCACAGAACAACCCATGAAGTGATGTCACAATACAAATTATATTTATGATACTTAATGCTTAATGCTTAACTAATAAACTGAAATAAGATAAACATAACAACAAATCACAAGAATGAAATATGGCCCTTACAGAAATAGCGAAGAAATGTAAAATAAAACCAATTGTTAATAACACTATTTCATAATACATCCTACCTGAACTGTTAAAATGATTTCTATGTGATCTCATAACCACACACATGAGCCTACGAAGAAATACAAACACAGGTCTGGTTAGCATCATAACAACACACTGACATTATGTTCAAATTAAAATTTTATTTGTCACATATACATATACATGTTGTTTAGCATTGTTCATTTCACACTAGCACACACATACACACAGCTCAACAATGTAAAATCCAGACTGTGTAACGCATACACTTATTAAAACAAGTATACTCACAGCATGCATTACCGGCGAACAGCAATAACAACAACCGGCAGAAACCGGGAAGCAGGAATAAAGTTATGGTTCTGGCCCCCGCCAGAGAGTTCAGACTCGTGGACCTAACTCCAAGATCAGTGTCCCGGGCAAATTATTGGAAATGTAGTTCATACTGGAAACCCGCTGATAACATTTCACGTTGTAAGATTGTAAGACGTATTTGTCACATTCAACAACTTCTAAAGTTACAATTACTTGGATTTGTAAACTATTTACAAAAAAAATCACTGTGCACATTGGACAGATGTATTCTCAGTTCCAAATTTAAGACTATTTATCGAAAATAAAAACCTTAGCATTACTTACCAAATCAGGGCTGATGCTAAGACAGTGCTTAAGAAAATGAAGGCAATAAGACTAATGAAAAAAACTGAGGTGGAGGTGGTTTAAAGTGGGGGATAAAAGTATGCATTGCAAACAAACAAAAACCAATTAAACTATGTTCCACAGCCATGCGGGCTGGCCAAGACTTCCCACATCAAGGCAAAATTAACATGGCCCACCTACCAGTACGTTATGATGCTACTGTGCGGTTTCTAAACTTTTTGAGCGTTCCACACAAATTAACTATAAAAAGTTGGAGCCCTAATCAATTGAAGTGGCTTTAATCTCAACAGAGCTCAACACTTTATAGTTTGGTCAACTGCATAACGACATTTTACTGTTATGACCCTATTAGTTATGAGCTAGTACAACTGTTTGAGATTACAGTGTTTACTCTCTCCAAACGGCAGCCTGTGAAATGTTTTAAATATTACTGTTATTGTGTCACAAGTGTATTTTTCGGGGATTTGAGCTTTAGTACATCTCCCGGCATTCTGCGCATAACACCAGTCCATTGCAGCCTCCGAAATTTTTTTAAAAACATTTTCTAAATGTGGGCTACTGTTGTTTACTCAAAATATTTGTTAATTTAATTAGAATGACGTTTTGGCTTGGGATTTTTATTTGGTATTTGTAAAAGGTTCGAGCCTATTTGCACGAGCGGCTCCATAAAGCATGGACACGAGGCGAGGTCTCACAGGAAAAAGGATAATTTATTTAGGTAAAATAGGGAAGGAAAGGGTAAAAAGGGAGGGAGGACGGAAAGAAAGGGGAAAGGATGAAGTGCACGTGCAGGTCCGGGGGCAGTGCCATGCGGGCACATGATGTGGCAGAACGGAGCATGCGGAGGCAGTGCTCCTGCACGGAGTGAAGGCGCCGTGGGAGCGCAGGGATCAAAGGGCAGAATTTCAGTGTCGTGTTTAAAGTCCCTGGGGCGCGTCACATCGCCCCACTCGCATGCCACTGTTTCCTGCTTCACTGCCTCACGCACTTCTCCTTGCCTTGCTTTTATAATGCGAGGCGAATATAAACAGAGTTTTGGTTAATTTTCTGACGAGTTACCCGAAAACAATACAGAATATTTTACAAAATCATAACGTTTTTTCGTCATTGTGACGCCTACAATAGATGCAGGATTATTTTTTATAGTCTAAATAAAAATGCTTTTCCAAACGCAGGCTATTGTTGTTTAAACTACATAGAAAATTAAAGAGGAGGAGATAATCAGTGCTCAATCACACGCATAAAGTGTTTGAGAGCGCGGAGGAATTTTGTTGTACTAAATAATATGTATGCAGTATAATCAGGGTCTCTTATTCCTATTCATCCTGGGATGTTGTTCTTTTAGTGTAACTGTGTGTGCTTTACAATGGCAGACAACATACAAATGCAAATTATTCACCCTCCTCAAGTGTGAATCAGCTGTTCTCACCTATACATTCAGAGGAACTTAAATGCACTCCTCCCCACTTTAAGACCTGGATTCAGAAGACCTGCAGTAATTCGGGCATCTTTTTAAATTTGTGCATATTTCATCCTTTGAATTCTAGATTCTAAAATTGACATTCAAATTCAAAATTAAAATTAAAATTAAAATTGTATTTGTCACATACACAGTCATACACAGTACGATATGCAGTGAAATGCTTATACGACTGCCAGTGACCTTAAAGGAAAAATTGTAAAAGCTTATACATAAGAAATAATAGGAATGAAAGAAATACTTAAAAAAATAAAATTAACTAGTGCAATGTACTGTACAAAGTAAAAGTAAAAAATATACTTTACAAATAAGAACTAGATATCTATAAAAAGGATATATTAATTAAATATGAATATATCAAATATAAAAATATAGAAAAGAAAATAGAAAAAGAAATTTGTCAAAAACAAATTTAGAATTTTTAAATGGCTGTGGTGTGCAAGTATGCATAAAAAGTGACTTTGTAAAGTGTCTAAATAATGCACAAATCACTTTAAATAATGCACAAATCACTTTAAATAAAAGTGCAGGTCAGGGAGCTCGGTACGGATGGTGCACTCAGCTAAGCAAACTTGATGACGGTGGTGGAGTTGGTAGTGGCCACGCAGTCATAGGTGTACAGAGAGTACAGCAGGGGGCTCAGAACACAATCCTGGGGGGCTCCAGTGCTGAGAGTGAGGGAGGCTGAGACATGTCCACCCATCCTTACTGCCTGTGGTCTGCCAGTCAGAAAATTGGAAATCCACTGACACATTGAACTGAGTCCCAGGCGCTCCAGCTTGGTGGTGAGTGTGGAGGGAATTATGGTACTAAATGCAGAGCTGTAGTCGATGAAGAGCATTTTCACATAATTCCCCCTCCGAGTGTCCAGGTGAGTGAAAGATGTATGGAGGAGATGAGAGATAGCGTCATCTGTAGAGCGGTTTGGACGGTAAGCGAACTGTTGTGGGTCCAGTGTGTCAGGTAGTGAAGAAATGATGAAGTCTCTGACCAGGCGTTCAAAGCACTTCATTACTACTGAGGTGAGGGCTACAGGGCGATAA
Organism: Clarias gariepinus; assembly: GCF_024256425.1. Classification (NCBI taxonomy): domain Eukaryota; kingdom Metazoa; phylum Chordata; class Actinopteri; order Siluriformes; family Clariidae; genus Clarias; species Clarias gariepinus. Next base: position 8,279,755 of record NC_071110.1, read on the forward strand.
TCGTTGAGGGAAGCAGGATGAGGTTTCTTCGGAACAGGAACAATGATGGACTCTTTGAAGCATGTGGGGATCACAGACTGAGATAAGGAGATGTTGAATATCTCAGTGAACACAGGTGCTAGCTGGTCTGCGCAGGCTCTGAGGATACGACCCGAGATGCCGTCTGGTCCTGCTGCTTTCCTGGTGTTCACCCTCTTGAAGGCTCTCCTCATGTCATGCTCGGTGATGATGAACGCGCTTCTGGTGCTAGCAGTGTCTTCCTGTCTGCAGCCGTTAACGCCGTTAGCATTAGCATTGCTAGCGTCCTTTGCTGCAGCCTCGAAGTGAGCATAGAAAGTGTTCAGCTCGTCTGCCAGAGTCACATCCGCGTTCGTCATACCAGATGTTGCTTAATAATCCGAAATTGTCCTTAGTCCCTGCCAAAGGCTCCTAGAGTCACTCTGTTGGAGTTGTGACTCTAGTTTTCTCCCGTAGCGCTGCTTCGCCTCTTTCACCGCCTTCTGGACGTTATACGATGCAGCCTTGTATGGTTTCATGTCCCCCGACGCAAGTCCTGTGTTGTAGGCAGCGGTGCGAGATCTCAGAGCGTCGCGGATGGTTTTATCCACCCACGGCTTCTGGTTGGGAAACGTTCTGATAGTCTTTTTCTCCACAGTATCATCCGCTAGTTTCCCAATGAATCCCACAACTGCTTCCATAAACACGCTGACGTCATCGGAGCTGTTCCTGAACATGTCCCAGTCTGCGTCATTGAGTGCGTCCTGTAACGCGGCCACCGTTTGGTATGTCCAGTGCGCGACCTCCCTCTGAACCGGAACTTTCTGTTTTTCCCTTTCTTTGTATTATACAAACGGAGGGCGGGATTGTGCCTTGTAGCCGTCCATGACCGTTGTATAACAATGATCTAGTGCCCTTTCACCCCTGGTGGGGCAGGTGATCTGCTGATAAAAGTTCTGCGCTGCGCGTTTGAGGTTGGCACTGTTAAAGTCCCCCGCCACAATAAGCGCAGCATCCCGGTGCTGTGTCTGGTGCTGTGTGAGTGCCTCATGCAGCTCACATAAGGCAGTGTCCGTGTCCACTTGTGGTGGAATATAAATGGCGCTGATTATGACCGATGTAAACTTCCGAGGTAGATAAAAACGACGACACATGATGGACAGTAGTTCCAGGTTGGGTGTGCAGGAGCGTGTAAGAGGAACAATGCTCGCACTGTTGCACCAGCTGCTGTTCATTAAACACACGCCGCCTCCCCTTGACTTCCCCGAGTTCCGTGTCCTATCCATGCGGTTAACCGAGAAGAACTCAGCCGGCTGGATGGCGTAATCCAGCACCGCTGGGTTCAGCCATGTCTCTGCGAAGCAGAGGAGATTGCAGTCCTGAATGTCTCTCTGCAACTTTATCCTGGCCCTGAGGTCATCAAGTTTGTTCTCCAGTGACTGGACGTTGACGAGCAAGATGCTAGGCAGAGGTGGCCGGTGTGCACAGGCTCTCAGCCTGTTCCTGACGCCGGCTCGTTTCCCTCGTGGCCGCCGCTTCGTGTCGCGTCTATTGTTCTCCCTCAGGATCTCACTCGGCCAGTTTGGATCCGGAGTTAAAAAAGTCAAATTGTGAGTACATTGTACACCTATAGAAACAAGGGTGTCTCTATCATAACTAATGTACACAATGGTGGTATTTTGACTGGTTTTAAAATGCTAAAAACAGAGCTAACTTGAAAAAAAAACAAAAACAAAGAAAAGGTGGTTGGAGATGTCGTGACGGCAGCCGACCTCACCTGTAATGTGGTAATTTTTAATGTCAAATTTAAAAAGAGGCTAAAGCACCGAGGGTCTTAAAGTTGGGAGGGGTGGATTTAAGTTTTTCTAAAAATATATGTGAGCGCAGCTGATTCACACCTGGAAAGTGGTAAATTATTTGCATTTGAAAGTTTTCTGACATTGTAGAGCACACACTGTAACACCAAACAACCTAGAATAAATAGAAATAAGAGGCCCTGATTGTACTGCATGAATATTATTTAGTTCAACTAAATTCCTCTGCGCTCTGGAAAACTTTATGCGTGTGGTTGAGCGCCACAGATAACATATTGCTAAATGTGGACCTAAGATTTAATTTTTTCTTAACATTTTTATGATGAAGTTTTTAAATTCCTTTGTGTTCACAACATAAATGATGAGATTAATCATGGGTGGAATTGTTAATGAGAGTGAAATATTAATTATCCTAGCATTGGGATGGAGAGAGAATATTATATCTGCAAGATACGTAATTGATACAGGTAGGAAAAATATTCCCACTACCCACAGATGACAGACACAGGTTTTAAATGCTTTAAGACGAGCCTCCCATGTTGTAATTTTGATTAAAGCCAACAAAATACCTAAGTATGATAAGATTATGGCAGTCAATGGTACATAAAGGTATAGTACCACACAAAAGTTCCCCATAAAGATATTTATACTGTTGTCATTGCAAGCAAGTGTATAAATTGGCCCATGGTCACAAAAAAAGCTATTTATCTCATTATTTTTACAGAATGAAAGTTGTGTAACTAAAACCACCATAGTGCCAAATATAATAAAATTAAATACCCATATTGCTGTTAAACATGCAAACATAAAGGAGTTATTTACAATAGCATGATATCTCAGAGGTAGGCAAATGGCAATAAAACGATCATACGCCATGGCAACAAGAGTTAAAGCCTGTCCACCTCCGAAGAAATAAATAAAAAACATGTTAGCCAAACATGCCTCATAGGATATGTGCCGTGAATCAAAGACAAAAGTCTTCAAAAGGTTGGGAATCAGTGCATTTGCTTCACCAAATTCTGACAGAGCTAAATTAAAGATCCCCATGTATTTAGGAATATGGAGACGTTTGTCAACTAGTATCATAAAAAGGACAAGTAAGTTTCCACAAAGTGAGATAATATAGACAAACATTAAAAAGACAAAGTAGTATTGGCTGAAAGGTATTCCAGAAAACCCACCAATGAAAAAGTATTCTGGACGCACAAACGATGTATTTTGTAGTAAACTACTGTTCAAAGCAGTCATTATGTAGATTTTAATGTTGGTTAGTTCGTTTTAAGTCTAAAATGACAGATGTAATAAAGCACTTAAGTTTTATACTGAAGTTTTAGTAGTGTAGGTTGCTCTTTATTTTGCCCAGCCTATACCTTGTTATATTGTGGATTCCACATGTCCATATTCAGTGATATAACCATATGTTCCTTACAGTTCCTTAACCTGTTAGTATTGTTTGGTTTTCTAACCCCCCTTTATTTGTTCAGTTTAGATCCCCACTTTTGGGAATCAAGGGAATGTAGAATAAATAACACATGAGAAGAAACATGTTGGAGACCATAAAAAAAAGAAAAAAGTGCATTTGAATTTCAAATAATAATAATATTAATATAAATAATAATAATAATAATAAACCTTAACACTGAATAATAAATGATGAATATACAGTATGATAAAAATAAACTGGTCAGAAATTTAAATAAGACTTACAAAAAAAAATTGAAAATCTATATAAAAAATATCAATTACAAAGCCATGTTGAAGGATGTGTGGTAGCAGCAGTTCTGTCATCACTTAAAGTGTGGATATGCTCATGTTTATTTATGTAAATAGGTGAAGGATATGTTCATGTTTATTTATGTAAATAGGTGAAGGATATGCAAATAGGTGAAAAAGTTCACGGACTGATGTAGTTCTGTTTTAAATGGCAAACATATGTATGTCATATTTATGTCATAAACCATTGTAAATGTTCTGGTAAGATCCTTAAAGAATCAAAGGAGTGAAAGACAGGAGAGAAGACATAATGAGAGAATGAGAAAGTGAGCGTGGGAGCATTTGCATTAATATTTCTTTACCAGTATCAGTTCCACCAATGTTATATTCCATAATATATGTTTTGAGCACACGGAAATTCAGAAACTTTGTTGTAAGGAGAGTAAAATTAAAAACATCTGTTTCTCCGTTGCAGGTTTTAGCAAAGTGAGACATTTTAATTTTTAAGCATGCTTGCAGTGTGTCCAAATTGACTGCTCATGAGAGTAAGGAAAACATACAGTATAGTACTTCTGTATTGTTGTGTTTGCAAACTGTCACCTAGAATGATCCTTTAGAATTTCAATTTACTTCACATTTTTTCTATAATTCTGTATTATTTAATGCAATGGAACAAATATACAGTTGAACCTCTGCATACAAATAGCCTTCTTTATGCATTTTTGGTATACATACAAACATACTGAACTAAATGCCAGCAAAGTTGTTCATATATCCGGGAGCTATTAAAAAAAATAGGGTTAAGTAAGATTTAATGACTATTTATTTGTAATTATTTTACTTAATTTACTTTTGATGTATTTTCTAAATGTTTTATATGCAAAAATATGATTATAGTGTTGGAAATTGGTAATATTTTTGGTAGACTGGAACAAATTATCTGCAATTACATGATTTATTTTGAGAAAAGTTGTATTGCAATACAAAGTGCTCCTTTCCAAAATTAACAAAATTCATATGCTGACATTTTGCTGTACTCGTTTCCTACAATACATGCTCTTCCACAGAAAACACAATAGTCAAACATGAGATATTTTTTACAACTGTCAAGAATTAAGACTTTCTTTTTAATCATCAACTGTATTACTTCAAAACACTACATTGTCACAAACCAACAAAATGCTGTTTGAGGGATTTGTAATGTGTACAGGTTGCTGTGCTTTCTGTTAAACACATTTGTAAGGTTTTATAATATTGTAATGACATTATAATCTAATAAGAAGATTCCTGTGCCCTGGGAACAGCCCCCTCACTGTGCTTCCTTATTCCTTATGTGATAACACCTTCTATATCCTATATCCAGATAAATATACATCCAAATGGCTCTTGTCTGCTACAGTAGAACACTTTTGTTTAATCAGGAGAATGCAAATGTATTTCCTCTCTTCTGTCTCTCTCCAGGTCTCTCTATGACTGATTATGTTAATAACAGACATGTTAATAAAAGACATGTTAATCTTTTGATGTTCAGGACCCAGCACCACTTTAAATGTACTCTCTTTGCTGAGAATAAACAGAGATCTTCAGACAACTTGTGTGTTTGTCTCTCCTGGTTGATTGGACCTGGGCCAGTAAGGAAATCGAGGTGCAGCGGACACGACAAGCAACAACTCTTCTTCTTTTAATTCAGCTTAAATCTTATCTTGGATACACTTCCTCTTCTTTTAAACCTAACAAAACTATATTTTTATAATTTTTAAATAATCAAGCTGTATTTTTTTTTGTGTGTGTGCCTGCCCTTTATTTTCAGAGAGGGAATTTAATCACTGTTTTGGGGTTAGGGAGTCAGGGGGATTCCTGCATATTTATTTGCTTTTTGCTATTTGCTCTATTTGTTTTTGTTTTTATAATTTTTTGGCCTGGGATCATGCTGAAGCTGTCTCTAGTACCATTTGCCCCATTGATTTGTGTGCCTTTTACAAACTTGGGTAAACATATATGGTAAAGAAAATGCTTAAGTGTATCTGTCAAATTGTCTAAACGTGAGGTGCTACTTAGCTGTTATAGTGATGACGGAAGGGCTTGCAACATGTTCCCCTTAGAAGAAAAGTTAACAAGGCATAAAGGGGCCCATAACTTTAACACCCCAGCTTCAGAAAGAAGGACATGAACCATTTGTTCAGCAACATAAACATTTTGTGTAAATGCAAATAATATTTAATAAGCAAAGTAAGAGAAGAGGAAGTGCTGATTTTGGCTTGCTTTCCCATGTTTTGTTTCTCGATTTGGATTGTTGCTTCGCTCTTTGATTTCCCGTCTTTTATCTTGCGCTTCTTTGTTTGATCACAGCTTTTGTTTCACGTTTTTGGATTGTCATCTCGCTTTTTTTAAATTCCTGGTTATCGATCTAACACTTACCCTTTTGACTACATCTCTCTTTGTGATTGGGCTCTGACGCTCTGCCGATTGATTCTCCAGTGTTCAACCACCGCTCACGCCAGCAGGAGCTGATGGACAGAACTCGCATCTGCCCTGAGGAGCGATGGTGTTGCCGAGTGGAGGGGGCCTGTTTTTACTGTGGGAAGTCTGGCCACCAGCTTAAGAACTGTCCAAGAAAAGAAGTAGCCCTCTAGTTTAGCTGCGTGCACTAAAGGGCACAACTCCAAGAAGACTCCCAACACCGGCTCCTTCCCGTCTTCCTCATTAATGGACAATGGTCCTGGTGCAGGTGTTAATTGACTCAAGTTCAGTCAGACATTCATGCAAAACCATGCGCTTATTTTTTATATCTCACTCCAAGTTTTTCTGAAAAGTTGCTACACATATTTTAGGAATAAAAAATACATAAGAAGACTCCACAAAAGTGCTTAAAAATCAATAATGACCCAATAATTTACATTTACATTTACATTTAGGCATTTGGCAGACGCTCTTATCCAGAGCGACTTACAAAAAGTGCTTTAATGTTTACAACATTGGATACATACTTACACTGGGTTAACTAGGTTAATAACTAAGTACCATTAGTCCAACACAACTGAGGTTTTTTTTTTTTTTTTTTCGGGGGGAGGGGGGTTAGTCCAAGTACTGGAGAAACAGATGCGTCTTGAGTCGTCGTTTAAAGATAGTCAAAGTCTCTGATGTACGGACATCTAGAGGAAGTTCATTCCACCATCTAGGTGCCAGAACAGAAAAGAGCCTGGATGAATGCCGCCCTCGATCCCTGAGAGATGGTGGGATGAGGCGAGCAGTGCTGGAGGATCGGAGGCAACGTGGTGCAGTGCGTGGTGTAATTAGCGCAGAGAGGTAAGTGGGTGCTGGGCCATTTTTGGCTTTGTAGGCAAGCATCAGTGTTTTGAATTTGATGCGGGCAGCTACAGGAAGCCAGTGCAGGGAGCGGAGGAGTGGGGTGGTGTGGGAGAACTTGGGAAGGTTAAAAACGAGTCGTGCTGCTGCATTCTGGATCAGTTGCAGAGGACGAATCGTGGACAGAGGCAGGCCTACCAGGAGTGAGTTGCAGTAGTCCAGTCTTGAAATAACAAGGGACTGAACAAGCACCTGAGTAGCCTGTGAAGAAAGAAATGGGCGAATTCTTCTGATATTGTAAAGAAGAAATCGACAAGAGCGAGTAAGGTTAGCGATGTGTGGGGAAAATGACAGATGATTGTCCACGGTTACCCCAAGATTGCGGGCGGTGGTTGAGGGAGTGATTTGGTTGTTGTCCATGGATATCACAAGGTCTTGACCTGGAGATGAGTCACAAGGGATAAACAACAGTTCGGTTTTACTGAGATTGAGCTTCAGCTGATGAGCAGCCATCCAAAATGAGATGTCTGCCAGACATGCTGAGATCCGGGTGGAAACCTGAGTGTCAGAGGGAGGAAAGGAGAGGACAAGTTGGGTGTCATCTGCATAACAGTGGTATGAGAATCCATGCGATGATATGACCTTACCAAGAGACCGGGTATAGAGGGAGAACAGAAGAGGACCAAGTACTGAGCCCTGCGGGACACCAGTAGAGAGTCTACGTGGGGCAGATGTAGATCCCCTCCATGTTACCTCATATGACCGATCTTTAAGGTAAGAAGCAAACCATTGCCACGCTGTTCCACAAATTCCAAGGCTTGTAAGAATAGATAATAGAATCTTGTGGTTCACGGTGTCAAATGCAGCTGACAGGTCGAGGAGGATGAGGACAGATGAAAGTTTAGCAGATCTAGCAGCATGGAGCTTCTCAGTGACTGACAGAAGGGCAGTCTCTGTGGAATGTGCCACTTTGAATCCAGATTGGTTTGGGTCATTAAGGTTGTTCTGTGAGAGATAAAGAGACATTTGATTATAAACCGTTCTTTCAAGAATTTTGGAAATAAAAGAGAGCAGTGATACCGGGCGATAGTTGTTAACTTCTGATGGGTCCAGGCAGGGTTTCTTGAGGATGGGAATAACCCTCGCCTTCTTAAAAGCGGCAGGAACATGACCAGATGATATGGATTGGTTGATGATGGCTGTGGTGAAGGGAAGCTGTGGCTGTGGTGAAGGGAAGCATCAATAATGATGCTTATGAATCGATAAGGCATTACCAACACTGCTGAACGCGTCAGAATTCATAGCAAGCCCAAAAGAGACTGTAAGCAGCCATTACCGTCCACTACTGAGCTTTACAGAGATCATAAGGAATTTGCATCTGTCTAGATTGGGGAGCAAAATATGTCTCAGTGGAATGGGGGTATCAGTCTGTATATTATCGACTTATCTGTTTCTCAGAGCACTTTTTATCATTCCTACCTTGCTTTGCATTGTGCACACAACCCCCTTCTAGGTCTTTCTTCTTCCAACTGTTTCTGCCACCTTTGTTAAATCATGGTCTCTATTTACATTTAGGCCTTTTGGCAGATGGTCTTATTCAGGGCGACCTACAAAAAGAGCATTGAAGTTTTCATCTCTGAATAGATACTTACACTGGGTTAATGGGTTATTAACTAAGTGCCATCAGTCAAACACAACAGGGAAGAAGCCTTTTTTTTGGGACAGGGAGGTGGTGGGATAGGGGGATTAGTCCAAGTATAACAGATAAGTCTTGAGTTGTTTTTTGTCAGACTCTGCTGTGTGGATATCCAGAGGAAGGAAGTTCCACCACCTAAGTGCCAGAAAAGAAAAGTGTCTAAATTAATGTTTTCCTCGATGCCTGAGAGATGGTGGAACAAGCCGAGCAGTGCTAGAGGATTGGAGGAAACGTGGTGCAATGCGTGGTGTGATTAGGCCAGAGAGGTAGGTGAGTGCTGAACCATTTTTAACTTTGTAGGTGAGCATCAGGGTTTTAATGTGGGCAGCTACAGGAAGCCAGTGCAGGGAGAGAAGTGGGGTGGCATGGGAGAACTTGGGAAGGTTGAAAATGAAACGTGCCACTGGATTCTGGATAAGCTGTAGAGGACGAGTGGTGGACAGAGACCGACCTGCCAGAAGTGAGTTACAGTAGTCCAGTCTTGAAATAACAACAGACCAAACAAGCACCTGACTAAGCTGTGAGGTAAGAAATAGGCAGATTTTTCTGATGTTGAAAAAAAAGAAATTGACATGAGTGAGTATAGTTAGTGAAGTGTGAAAAAAATTACAGATATTTGTGCACAGTTACCCATGATTGTGGGCAGTGGCTGAAGAAGTGATCTGATTGTTGTCCAGGGAGATCACAAGGTCTTGACCTTGGGTTAAATCGCCAGGGATGAACAGCAGTTTGGTTTTACTTAGATTAAGCTTCAGTTGATGAACTGCATAACAATGGTATGTCTCTGCAATGTTATGACCTTACCAGGAGACCGGGTATAGAGGGAGAACAGAAGAGGACCGAGTACTGAGCCCTGAGGGACACCAGTAGAGAGTCTGTGTGGGCAGATGTGGACTCCTCTATCACCTCATACGACCTATCTTCTAGGTAGGAAGCAAACCATTGCCATGCTGTTCCACAGATTCCAAGGCCTGTAAGAATAGATCTTAGAATCTTGTGGTCTACCATGTCAAATGCAGCTGACAGGTCCAGGAGGGAGGGGACAGATGGTAGTTTAGTTGATCTAGCAGCACGGAGCTTTTTAGTTAGTAAGAAGGGCCGTCTCTGTGGAAGTGCTACTTTAAATCCTGATTGGTTGGGATCATTAGGGTTTTTCTGGGAGGGATAAAGAGATATTTGGCTATAAACAGTCCTTTTAAGAATTTTGGAAATAAAAGAAAGAAGCGATACCAGGCGATATAACTTCTGCTGGATCCATGCAGGGTTTCTTGAGGATGGGAATAACCTTTACCTTCTTAAAAGCAGCAGAAACATGACCAGACAATATGGAATGGTTGATGATGGTTTGGTAAAGGGCAGGAGGTCTTGAGAGATGTCCAGGAGCATTGTGGATGGGATTGGGTCTAATAACCAAGTGGTGGGAGTGGATGACAAGATGATCTGCTAAGAGAGGGGAGGAAAGGTATTGGTGTGAGAGTTGGGTTAGGGTTAAAGGACTGGCGGATTGCTGAAATGTGGCAAAGTCATCAGCAGTCAGAGAGTATGGGACAGTAGGAGCCGGTGGGTTGAGTCGTTAGAGGTGAAGATATTGTGGAGTTTGCCAGAATCATGTGCAGAGGCTTTTAGCTTTTGCCTGTAGAAGGCAGTTTTGGCAGAAGTCACGTCACATGAGAATTTGGGGAGAAGAGTCCGGTAGGAGACAAGATCTGTATCAAAGCAATACTTCAGATAGCCAAGGTGCAGGACAAGACGCCTTCCTTGGTTTAGAGGACAGAGGGCATAGGAGATTCATTGATGAGGAGAGAGAGAAGAGGGAAGTTTCAGTCGCAGTCTCTAGTGGTAGAGAGGAAACTGGGTCTGGGAGGGATGATAGGTTGCATAAAGACACAGAGGAAGGAGAGACTGAGTGAATGTTTCTGCAGGTAAAATAAAAATTTTGGTGGTTAGCTTTAGACAGAATAGCAAGAAGGATGGTGAAGGATACCAGGCAGTGATCAGATTTATGAAGAGGAAGAGTGGTGATATCTGTGACTGGGAAGGGGTGGCAGAAAATGAGGTCAAGAGAATTCCTTTCCTTGTGTGTGGAAGGCAACTGTTTAGAGTTAAAGAAAAGGAGTTAAGGAGAGAGGGAAGGAAAGAGGATTGGAGTTTGTTAGAGGGGAGGCTGAAATCTCCTAGAACAGTGAAAGGACTATTATCAGATGGAAAAAGACTAAGAAGCATGTCCATTTCATCCAAAACATTTTCTAGAGGGCTAGGAGGACAATAGATAACAAAAATGTGGAGGTTAATAAGAGAGGTTACTTTAACTGCATAAAATTCAAATTATGAAAAACTAAGATGAGACAAAGGGATAGGTGAGAAGGACCATCACTTAGACAACAGCAGACATGTACCACCACCTCTGCCAGTTTCTTGTGTAGAGTGAGAGAATGCATAGGCAAAAGATATGGCAGCTGGTGTAGCTAAGTTCTGAGGGGATATCCAGGTCTCACTTAGTGGCAGGAAATCAAAAGAGTAGTGGGTAGCTAGGGCAGAGATAAAATCTGCTTTCTTTACAGCAGATTGGCAGTTTCAGGGTTCACCTACAGATGTCACCATTAAGACTGCGCATGTTTTCCCGCGAGATGCCGCAATTTAGTAGGCATCTTGCCGCAGCAACATTCGGGAATTTAAATAAATGTTTTGTGCTTCACTGAATATCTGCCAGATGGCGCATGGAAGGACTTTATCTAAAAGCCAGACCAAGTACAACAATGAATTGTGTATAAAGTTAACCTAAAACAATATTGTTTCCAATGCTGAAGCAAACATGAATTTATTTTGTTTTACAATAGATATTTTATGATGAATGTGTGTATATGTGCTTTATATTATTTTCATAATGATGAAATGAGAAGCCCAAATTTGTGCTATAAAAGTTTCTTATATAGTTTTTGTAATGTCTTAACAGGGACAAAATAATGAAAAACATGGCAATGCCTCGGTTGAAATGGTATTAAAATTAATTTAATTTCCTGATAGTAGGCTATCTGATAGTGTTAACTATGCGAATTACCTGATTTGTGAATATGCCAACATATCTTATTTAAAACAGTGTTTACAGTATGTGTTTGTATGTGAATATATTATATAAGTATGTGTTTGTGCGCCCGTCTCATATGTAACATTCATATTAAATGCAATTCGTGATAAGTGTATGTTGTATTTGTGTATATGTAAGTAACGACGTGGCTAGGCGAGGGGCAGACTGTTCAGAACGGGCGGGGTCGTGATACTGCGACACTCATTCAGTCACACCAGTAAAAGGTGTCAGGGCCAAAGACAACGCGCAGAAGAAGACACAGGCAAAGCCAAAGCCTCTGGCTGTCTAAGACACCGGCGAGAAAGTGAGGGAGAGCGACATGCATCAGTTTAGCACGCGCTCTCGGGTTAAAGCGCACAAAGCACAAACTCTCTCTCTTTTCCTCTAAATCCTTGGTAAGGGCATAAGCCCCGAGAACATCTTTAGTTCCCTTTCAAAGGCTACACTCGATGCTGCGTGAAAACGCTATGGGAACATCTTGTCATGTTGCAGGTTGTGAAGCATGTGTGTACCAAACACGCCAAATTTTTGGCTTTTATAACCTCGGTCAGGTGACGTCATCTGATAGGACGCACCTGCAGGTTATAAATAGGAGTGAACCGGAAACATTCCTCAGATTCTTGTCTTCACCTAGTTGTGAGCGTGTGTGTCTAACCAGCAAAAATAAGTGTTTAACTCACAGATAATGGCAGAGTTTTAAACGAGATGTCCCTCCATGTGTATAATCCATATCGGAGGGCGATCTCTACACTTTACTGCTTCAATTAAGTGCTACGCGCGCGCCTCGCATTCCTAACCGCCGCGCATTCCTGGGGCTTGAACTCGTGCATCCGGCAGAGCAGTGAGAGGAAATCCCTCTGTCCGCTTGCAAGCGCGCGCTGCGCTTCTTGTGAATGGGCAAGGATAAACATCCTCTCTTGCTTACGCGGAGATGGTAATAGCCTCTAAGTACTTAAAAATAAATAAATAAAAACATAGACGGCAGGTTCTGTCGGGTGGCCGGGGCGGAGCCTCAACGACGCTCTCTCCCCTTTTCTTAGCAATTTCCATATGAGTTAACCCTTTCATGGAGTAAGCTGTATTCATCCCGTGTTTTCCTGCCATCAACTTATTTATTTATTTAAATATAATTAAGGTAGAAACGCGGAGTTATATGATGACACCCAGATAGAAGAGACGCTTCCAGGCTATCTCTCTTCTGGGACATCATCCTTCCTGAAAAGCTATTACTTCCTTCCAAGCTGTGTAGACTTTTTATCTTCCCTGGAGAGAAAAGCTTTTCAGGCAGCAGGTCAGGTTGGCGCATTGCACACCATGGCGGTTTTGCACGCCTACCAGGCTGACCTGCTGAGAGACTTGAGTACTGGCGGGGCTCTGCAAAGTAAGGCGTATTGGATTTACGCCGGGCCACAGACTTGTCTCTTCGTGCAACAATGCAGACGGCTCGTGCTATTGGCCGTTTTATGGCTGCTATGGTCTCCGCGGAGAGGCACTTGTGGTTGAATCTCAGGGGCATTAAGGAGAAGGATCGTGTATTCCTCCTCTATGCCCCATCTCGCCACAAGGCCTACTTGGCGATGTCGTTAACTCGGTCGCCACTAGGTTCATGAGGCGAAGTTATATAACAAGCCTTCGGGAAATTCCTTCCCCACCTTGCTCAAGAGTCGGGACTGTCGGCCACCCAGTCTCGACCGGGTCTGACTGTTGCGAGGCGTGAAACACACAAGGAGAGTGTTTTTGAGCTGGGCACCCCCTCGCAAGATTGGGGTGCATCACGCAATCCGCCTCAAAATAGGTCAGACTGGCATATTGTCTTCACAAAGAAGCCCTGAGGTTCATGTGCCCAGGACCGTGGGGGGTTTCCCCCCAATGGGGAGAGGCACGCAGAATTCCTTTTAAAGAATGAAGTGTGGTTGGTGTTCTTGCTCCGCCACCACTGGTGTTTCGGGCAACTCCAGTCTCCAATAAAATGTTAGTTCTTTGTTTTTTTCCTGCCGTGTTTCAGGATGCCGAACATCTAACATCCCCCCCGTTTAACCAAGCCGCTGAGCTTTGCCCCTTTCTGAGAAACTGGCAGCGTGGAAGCTACTGCCAAGTATATCTCCTTGGGTACTAAGCGCTGTACAGAGAAACTACAGGATTCAGTTCTCACATCATCCTCCGCGTTTCAATGGCGTGGTCTCCACTTCCATGAAACCGGAAAGTGCAAGAGGAATGGGGGGCTGCGTCCAATTTTTTAGATTTTGCGGGCTTTACCGCTATCTAAAAATAAATCAATGGAAATATTGCCACAACACAGGAGGTTCCTGAGGTTCGCTTTCGGGGGCAAAGCTTACCAGTATCGGGTACTTCAATTTGGACAAGCTTTTTCACCCGCACATACACAAAATACATGGATGTAGTTCTGGCTCATGTAATTCAATACGGATGCTCTGACTCCAGAGCATCCATATTGAATTACATGACTGGCTAGCCCAGTCTCAGTAGCTAGCGCTTCATCAGCATGTCGTTCTAGCTAATCTTTGTTTCCTAGGATTGAGATCCAATGCCATGAAAGCATGCTCTTTCCTGTTTAGAGGACAACATTTTTGGGTGTCACGCTGTCTCCCGCTCGTGTCGAATCCATTCTCAACACCGTCAAGGAAATCAAGCTAGACCAGAAAGTGACAATCACTTTCAGAGATCTTAGCTTTCATGGCAGCTGTATCCACAGTGACACCTTTGGACCTTCTGCACATGAGAGCATTTTAGTTGTGGCTAAGAACCAGGGGATTTTACTCTAGGGCCAATCCCCAATAAGGGCTACGCGCCAGGTGCTTCGTACCCTTCCTATGTGGTTCAGACCCCGGTTTTTGACTCTGGGTCCCACTCTAAGTTCGTCTTGTCGTCGCAGATGCTAACGACAAACGCTTCCCTCATGGGCTGGGGTGCGGTCTTAAATGACCGTCCAGCCCAAGGGAGCTGGAGAGGCCATCTTTTTGCGCGGCACATCAATTGCCTCAAAAATCATGGCTCTATTTCAGGCCCTAAAGCACTTCCCCTCAGCAATTGAGACTACCATGTCCTAGTGCGGGTGAACAACACTATGGCAGTCTCATATATTAATCGCCAGGGTGGACTGTGCTCGCGCCGCTAAATAGCTAGCGCACCAGATTCCTGTCCCTCAGGGCGATTTACATTCTGGGAAAATTTCATGTAGCGGAGGTGGACCTCTTTGCCTCGCAAGATCAGCAAATATCCCCTTTACTACTCTCTGACTCTAAGTAAAGCTGGTCTTCCAGCCAGCGTGATTAAGACTATTCTAAGTACTTGGACTGCCTCCCCTCAAATAGAATGTATTTGAAAGTTGGTGCATGACGAAGCAGGTAGACCCAGTCCACTGCCGAATTGTTTCAGTGCTGGAGTTTCTGCAGAAAAAATTTGTCCTCTGGCTTGTGCCCCTTGTTGAACCACTAGAGTCAGCGCCTCAGGTTTCTGACCCTTAATATGGATTTTCTAAATGGTGTTAACTCTCTAAGAGGATCGGACATCCCTATCGTTTTTGAAGCCTTCTGTCGTCTGCCTTTACAGCTTCGGAGCAGGAGAGACTTCACTCACTGTGTCCAGTACGTGCTCTTCAGATTTACGTCCACCACATCAGCCAGTGGCGTAAGTCAGAGCAGCTTTTACATGTTTCAGGGCCACAAGCTGCGTGAAAGATGCTATTGCCCTCTCCTATGAGGCGCGTGGGCTCACTTCGCCTCTAGGAATCAGGGCTCATTCAACCAGGGGAATCGCCTCATCAATTGCACTAGTAAGAGGTATTCCCTTGCCGCAAGTATGTGACGCGGAGGGTTGGTCCTCTCCGCACACATTTGCCAACATGCATCCTATTGTTTTGAAGCCTTCTGTCCTCCGCCTTTACAGCTTTGGAGCAGGAGAGACTTCACTTACTGTGTCCAGTACGTGCTCTTCAGATTTACGTCCACCGCATTAGCCAGTGGCGTAAGTCAGAGCAGCTTTTACACGTTTTGTTGCCGGAAGCGGCGTGAAAGATGCTATTGCCCTCTCCTATGAGGTGCGTGGGCTCACTTCGCCTCTAGGAATCAGGGTTCATTTAACCAGGGGAATCGCCTCATCAAATGCACTAGCAAGAGGTATTCCTTTGCAGCAAGTCTGTGATGCGGAGGGTTGGTCCTCTCCGCACACATTTGCCAATATGCATCCTATTGTTTTGAAGCCTTCTGTCCTCCGCCTTTACAGCTTCGGAGCAGGAGAGACTTCACTTACTGTGTCCAGTACGTGCTCTTCAGATTTACGTCCACCGCATTAGCCAGTGGCGTAAGTCAGAGCAGCTTTTACATGTTTTGAAGCCGCAAGCGGCGTGAGAGATTCTATTGCCCTCTCCTATGAGGCGCGTGGGCTCACTTCGCCTCTAGGAATCAGGGTTCATTCAACCAGGGGAATCGCCTCATTAATTGCACTAGCAAGAGGTATTCCCTTGCAGCAAGTCTGTGACGCGGAGGGTTGGTCCTCTCCGCACACATTTTCCAATATGCATCCTATTGTTTTGAAGCCTTCTGTCCTCCGCCTTTACAGCTTCGGAGCAGGAAAGACTTCACTTACTTTGTTCAGTACATGCTCTTCAGATTTTTGTCCACCGCATCAGCTAGTGGCGTAAGTCAGAGCAGCTTTTACATGGTCTGGGGCCGCAACGGGGGGTGGCCCCCACTACACTGGGCTATTGCCCTCTCCTATGAGGCGCGTGGGCTCACTTCACCCCTAGGAATCAGGGCTCATTCAACCAGGGGGATCGCCTCATCTATTGCAATAGCAAGAGGTATTCCCCTGCAGCAAGTGTGTGACACGGAGGGTTGTCCTCTCCGCACACATTTATTACATTTATAGTTTGGATGTTCATGCTACTCCGGGCCCACGGGTCCTCGAGTTAACTACCCAGACATAGTTCTGAGACCTTCTCTGCCTTGTGCGCACACGCTACACAACCTTGGTGTCCAGACACTTGCAGTGCGGCGGCATTGGTACTCTCGTTCCCATAGCATTTTCACGCAGCATCGAGTGTAGCCTTTTCAAGGGAACGTCTCGGGTTACTTTGCTGTAACCCTGTTCCCTGAAAAGGCGAGAACGAGATGCTGCGTCCCAATGCCGCACTGCCTATGTGACCAGACGTCCGTTCAGACAAATCAATCTGAGGAATGTTTCCAGGTTCACTCCTATTTATAACCTGCAGGTGCGTCCTATCAGATGACGTCACCTGACCGAGGTTATAAAAGCCAAAAATTTGGCGTGTTTGGTACACACATGCTTCACAACCGGCAACATGACAAGATGTTCCCATAGCGTTTTCATGCAGCATCTCGTTCCCGCCTTTCCAGGGAACAGGGTTACAGCAAAGTAACCCGAGACGTTTTTTGTTTTAGTTTCCAGAATCCCATCCATTCTAGTGTAGACGGCGGAGCTCTGGTTATTTTTATATTTTAAATTGTGTGTGTGTGTGTGTGTGTGTGTGTGTGTGTGTGTGTGTGTGTGTGCGCACGGAGAGTTTGTGTGTGTCTGCACGCGCGTCTCATATACAATGTATGTGCTTCATATTATTTTCATGAGGATGAAATGAGATTTAAAATTCATGAATTTTATGAAATTTCATGAATCTGCATTTGAAAAGTCTATATACAGTGGTGTGAAAAACTATTTGCCCCCTTCCTGATTTCTTATTCTTTTGCATGTTTGTCACACAAAATGTTTCTGATCATCAAACACATTTAACTATTAGTCAAAGATAACACAAGTAAACACAAAATGCAGTTTTTAAATGATGGTTTTTATTATTTAGGGAGAAAAGAAAATCCAAACCTACATGGCCCTGTGTGAAAAGGTAATTGCCCCCTGAACCTAATAACTGGTTGGGCCACCCTTAGCAGCAATAAATGCAATCAAGCGTTTGCGATAACTTGCAATGAGTCTTTTACAGCGCTCTGGAGGAATTTTGGCCCACTCATCTTTGCAGAATTGTTGTAATTCAGCTTTATTTGACGGTTTTCTAGCATGAATCGCCTTTTTAAGGTCATGCCACAACATCTCAATAGGATTCAGGTCAGGACTTTTACTAGGCCACTCCAAAGTCTTTATTTTGTTTTTCTTCAGCCATTCAGAGGTGGATTTGCTGGTGTGTTATGGGTCATTGTCCTGCTGCAGCACCCAAGATCGCTTCAGCTTGAGTTGACGAACAGATGGCCGGACATTCTCCTTCAGGATTTTTTGGTAGACAGTAGAATTCATGGTTCCATCTATCACAGCAAGCCTTCCAGCTCCTGAAGCAGCAAAACAACCCCAGACCATCACACTACCACCACCATATTTTACTGTTGGTATGATGTTCTTTTTCTGAAATGCTGTGTTACTTTTACGCCAGATGTAACGGGACACGCACCTTCCAAAAAGTTCAACTTTTGTCTCGTCGGTCCACAAGGTATTTTCCCAAAAGTCTTGGCAATCATTGAGATGTTTTTTAGCAAAATTGAGACGAGCCTTAATGTTCTTTTTGCTTAAGTGGTTTGCGCCTTGGAAATCTGCCATGCAGGCCGTTTTTGCCCAGTCTCTTTCTTATGGTGGAGTCATGAACACTGACCTTAATTGAGGCAAGTGAGGCCTGCAGTTCTTTAGATGTTGTCCTGGGGTCTTTTGTGGCCTCTCGGATGAGTTGTCTCTGCGCTCTTGGGGTAATTTTGGTCGGCCGGCCACTCCTGGGAAGGTTCACCACTGTTCCATGTTTTTGCCATTTGTGGATAATGGCTCTTACTGTGGTTCGCTGGAGTCCCAAAGCTTTAGAAATGGCTTTATAACCTTTACCAGACTGATAGATCTCAATTACTTTTGTTCTCATTTGTTCCTGAATTTCTTTGGATCTTGGCATGATGTCTAGCTTTTGAGGTGCTTTTGGTCTACTTCTCTGTGTCAGGTAGCTCCTATTTAAGTGATTTCTTGATTGAAACAGGTGTGGCAGTAATCGGGCCTGGGGATGACTACAGAAATTGAACTCAGGTGTGATAAACCACAGTTAAGTTATTTTTTAACAAGGGGGGCAATCACTTTTTCACACAGGGCCATGTAGGTTTGGATTTTTTTTCTCCCTAAATAATAAAAACCATCATTTAAAAACTGCATTTTTGTGTTCAATTATATTATCTTTGACTAATAGTTAAATGTGTTTGATGATCAGAAACATTTTGTGTGACAAACATGCAAAAGAATAAGAAATCAGGAAGGGGGCAAATAGTTTTTCACACCACTGTATATATATCGAATCTGTCTCTCTCTCTCTCTCTCTCTCTCTCTCTATATATATATATATATATATATATATATATATATATATATATATATATAGGACAGGTTATTTTACCAATATGTAAAATTTGAAAGACCTATTACAGTTAAAAAAAATAAATAAAATAAAATTTACAGTATTTTCTGTGTGTGTGTGTTTTTCAGCATAATTCTTTTATATTTGACAATTGAAAAGAAGATAATAAAGCTAGAAATCAGTAAATTATGTCTACAAGTAGGGTTAATGGTCTTCCATTAGGTATAGAATAAACTTGTAATAAGTAATGTTAAATAAAATTTCCTTTAAGATATTTACAATTGCTCAGATACTTATTTACATCACTGTCTGAGCTATCACGTGAGAAACAATGGTCCTACATTGGCAAATATAATGCACGTATATAAGTCAAAGCTACGGTACAAGTTATAAAATTTAACCAAAGATTTAACTGCCCTGCTTATATGTGTTGTAAATGTAGATGGATATTTTGTATTGTTCTGTTATAACTGTATTCTTTAAATTTAAACAAGTCAGGTTATGTCAAATGTGCATGCCTTTTACTTCATAGTGTATGCTCTTTTAGGCTGGTAAGAACATGAAAAAAAACCTTTAACATGAATGCTTTGAACTCAAGTTTATTACAAAATGCGTCATTTGTGCGCCCAGAGTACTTTTTCATCAGTGGATTTTCTGGAATGCCTTTCAGCCAATATTACTTTGTTTTCTTAATTTTTATTTATGTTTTTTCACTTTTTGGGAACTCAATTGTACTTTTCATGATATTAGTTGACCCTTCACTGCATATTCCTAAATACATGGGGATCTTTAATTTGGCTCTGTCAGACTTTGGTGAAACAAATGCACTGGTTCCTAGCCTTGTGAAGACATTCTTTTATGATTCACAGTACATAACCTATGATGCATGTTTGACCAACATGTTTTTTACCTTTTTATTTTCTGGTGGACAGTCTCTAACTCTAGTTGCGTTGGCATATGATCGCTTTATTGCCATTTGCTTACCTCTGAGATACCATGCTATTGTAAGTCCTTCCTTCATGCTTGCAATTTTAACAACAATATGGATATTTAATATTGTCTTAAATTGCACAACGGTGGTTTTAATTACACGACTTTCATTTTGCAAAACTAATGAGATAAAAAGTTTTTTTTGTGACCATGGACCAGTTTATACAATTGCATGTAATGACAACAGCATAAATTCTTTTATGGCAAAATTATGTACTGCAATATACTTTTATGCACCATTTATTGCCATAGTCTTGTCATACTTGGGCATTCTCTTGACGTTAACTAAGGTCACGACATGGGAGAGTCGTCTTAAAGCACTCAAAACTTGTATTTCTCATCTGTTAGTAGTTGGTATATTTTTTCTACCTGTACTGAGTACATACCTTGCTGCTTTAACTTTCTCTCTCCATCCTAATGCTAGGATAATCAATACTTCACTTTCAAGAACAATTCCACCCATGTTAAATCCCATCATTTATGTCTTGAACACAAAGGATTTCAGAGCCTTTATTTTAAAAATGTACAAAAAGAAAGCTACTATGATTTCCAAAGTGCATACTTTGTCAAAATGATACCATTCATGGTTGTGCTTTATATGTTCAGTGCTTAAATTTCAAAAGATTGTATAGTACAAATGTCTTTAAATATATCTGCAAAAGACCAGTGTGTCTACAGGTTTTAATTCCAGTCTGGAGCCTGCCTTATTAAATCAATTTAATAATTTAGACTTGATGCTTAAATGTTTGAGGTGTGTTAAATGTACCTAAAAACAAAACCTTTAGTTGTTCTCATATGTAAACATCCATTTACAACATTATTAAAAAAAATAAGTAGTAGAGAAGGTTCTTGTTTAATTTCTTTCTTCCTTCATGTCTTCCTTCCTTTCCTCTTTTTCAATCCTTGCTTCCTTTCACCCTAACAGAACTGTATTTAAAAAAAATAAATAAATAAAAAAAAACTAGTTTACTTTTATGGAAATTTCACAAGAAGTGCGTCAATTTGCTCTAAACTTAGGACCAGCAATAACAGGCTAAAAAAGTAAATGTGCTAACTATTGATTATTATTATGATTGTATCTAAACTCTTTTAATCACACCCAGAATGGTATTTTATGTTATTTAAAAATACATTGTCAACTAGATTTTACTTATATACGGTACACATGCATCAAGGTGACATAATTCATATTTTAATTTTTTATTTTGGTGGTGGTGTTTTTTCAGTTGTTCTTAGGGCTTTTGGTGTTTTTAAAAATTAAAACCTTTTATTTATAAAACTATGCAAAATAAAAACCTCTAATATATTTGATTGTTCCTTCTAATTAATAAAGGGATAATAAATTGAAAAAGATGGACTAATGTTTGTTGTCTGACATTAATGCACATTTGTATATATTTCCACCATGTGGAGCTTACTTACTGAAGTTACTGTTTAACACATATATTGGTCTTTTCCTAACAAAGTTGAAACAACACAATTGTCTCTAGTAGCATCATTTTTTTTATTTTACTGAAACTAACAGATCCAGACATATACAACCATGACGATGTTTAAACGTTTGCTATGGTTGGCATGGCAGAATTCAAAGGGTGCGCACAAAGCCATGACCTCAATTCCACACTGGGATAACCGGAAATCTGAGTCACATCCCAGTCCTCCTTGCTTGTTGCTGAATAGCCACAACCACGTTCCCAGATTAACTGGAAAATCTCCTCAGAAGATTAGACAAAATTTGTAAATAAATAAATAAAAAGAACATTTACATTGCTACTTTAAATAATCTAATGCTCCCTAAGGCTCAGTTTTAGACTCCCCACAGTCCAGACCAAAGTAATTAGCAAGGCTTCTAAATTTATGACTGAAACACACATATCTGTACAGGATATGAGAGCGTGTGAAATAATGTTACATTTGGCCTATTGTTGCCATCTTGTGGTAAGTCTTTTACATTGCGGCATGGTTCTCTATTTACGTGAAAATCAATGTATATTATATAAGGAAATTTGTGGGAGGCCTCTACTGACCATTATTTCTTTAGTACAAAGATATGCTATGTAAATCATACTACCATAGGTTTACTGTATTTGCAATTCTTTTAATTTAACTTTTCTTAAAGCATTAAATATGTCTCTCAGTTGGTGCTAACAGGACTATTTCTCATCGTATTGGTTACAATTATAATGAGAGCATTTGATAACATTCTGTAAAGCATTATGATAACATTCTGTATTTGTGCATTGTAGAAGGCTTAGGGAAATTAATTATTAGCAAAACCTTTTAAAGGTATGTTTTTTCTTGAAGTAGAAATTTATATACTGTCATTATATACTGTGTATAACACATATACCTCTAAGACAGTTTGCTTGTATAATGAAGTGTATCTGTAAAAATATGCATGTCTGTGTGCCTGAAATTTGCATGTTGTCAACATGTCTGGTGCATTTTCTCCATGTATTCCGGTTTCCTCCAAAAGTCCAAAGGCATGCAGATTAGGTCATTTGGCATGCCCAAATTTCCTGTTTTGTGTGTTCAAGATTGTGTGCCTTGTGTGCCTCATGCCCAGAGTCTCCTAGGCCGGGCTTCAGGGCCCTATAATACTGTACAGAAGAAGCAGTATTAAAAATAAATAAATGTATATGTGTGTAAATATATATACCATGAAACTTTGGATTGCGAGTAACTTGGTCTGCGAGCATTTTGCAAGACGAATAAAAATTTTGTTTGAGAGGAAGCACGAGAAATAGATTCAGCATATAAAAATAAATGAGAACAAGCGCAAGAGAGAGATTTAGCGTGCAAAAACGAGTCTTAAAGCGCATGCATGAAAGTAGTGCATTAAATAAACATAAATAAGTACATATAAATAAGTACATTTAAATTTAACTGAGAATATACTGAGACTATCATATACAGTGAAACCTCGATTGCGAGTAACGCAGTTTACAAGTGTTCCACAAAACGAGCAAAGATTTTTAATAAATTTTGAATTGGAAAACTAACAAGTCTTGGTTTACAAGTACCGAGTATCATGTATCACGTAGGCGCTTCTTGGTTTGATGCCGAGCGCCATGTGATCACAACTGAGCCAACATTTTTTTCTCTCTGTTGTGCTGCGGAATTGTGGGTAATCTTCTACCCTGCTGGGTCTTAGTCTCTTACTGGTAAAATCAACATCCATGCACGCATGTACTGTCCACTATAACACTGTGACCATGTGAGTGTGCATAAAACGTCTCCCTGAAACCCTGTTCCCTGAAAAGGCGGGAACGAGATGCTGCGTGAAAACGCTATGGGAACATCTTTTTGTGTGTGCACAAATGCCAAGGGGGTCTCAAAAGAATCTCTGGGAGGCTGACTCGAGGACCTGTGAGCCCGAAGTAGCATGAACATCCAGACTATAGAATCTCACAAATGTGTGCGGAAAGGACCAACCTGCCGCATAACACACTTGCTGCAGGGGAAACCCTCTTGCCAGCGCAATAGATGAGGCAATCCCCCTGGTTGGATGAGCCCTGATTCCTCGAGGCGAAGTGAGACCACGCGCCTCGTAGGCTAGGCCAATAGCATCTTTCCCTGATGTAATGAAAAAGGCTGCTCTGACTTACACCACTAGCTAGTGCGGTGGACGTAAATCTGAAAAGTGCGCACTGAAGATAGTAGGTGAAACCTATCCTGCTCTAAAGCTGTAAAAGGCGGAGGACAGATGGCTTCAAGGAAACTAGGTGCATGGTCAAGAATGAAAATAGTTCGGGTGAGGATGCTGAATGGCTCTGACTAGCCCAGGGGCAAAGTCTAGGCAGGAAGGGAAGCCTGCAGATCTCCAAAAGTGATTATAAGAAAAAACATCTTGAGGGTCAGAAGCCAGACAGGCACTGATTCTAGTGGTTTGGGAGGGGTGTCAGCCAGTCCCCATCCGTCAGAACATGACAGCCGAAATAGCAGCTACGTACATTCCGAGGGTACTAGGGCATAAGCCAGAATAACTACTTGCAGAACTCCAGCACTGAAACAATTCGGCAGTGGACTGGGTCTACATGTTCCGCCATGCACCACTTTCAAATACCCTCTCCTTGAGGGCATAAGTTCTTCTAGTGCGTTAAAGGTACCAGGGCTCCTAACTCCATATGCCATGAAGTGAAAATTGCCTTGAGGGACAGAAACTCGTCCTGTGCCCAAAGCAGAAACTGGTGCGCTAGCTTATTGAAGCGGCGCAGCACAGTACGCTCTGGCGATTATGTACGAGACTACCGAAGTGTTGTCCGCCCGCACTAGGACATGGTAGCCTCAACTGCTGGAGGAGGTGTTTCAGGGCAAAATAAAGCCATCATTCGGGGCAATTGATGTGCCACGCGAGAAGATGGCCTCTTCAGCCCCCTTCGGGCTGGACGGTCATTCAAGACGCAACCCAGCCCGTGAGGGAAAACGTCTGTCGTTAGCATCTGCCACGACAAAAAGACGCACATAAAGTGGGACCCAAAGTCAAAAACCGGGGTCTGAACCACATAGAAAGGGTACGAAGCCCTTGACGTGTAACCCTTATTTGCCTCTGGGAATTGGCCCTGAGTACAATCCCCTTGCTTTTAGCCACAACTGAAACAATCCCATGTGCAGAGGCCCAAAGGTATCGAGGACACAGCTGCCATGAGACCTAAAAATATCTGAAAGTGATGAACAGTCACTTTCTGGCCTAGCTTGGTTTCCTTCAGGGTGTTGGAATGGATTTGACACACGCAGGAGACCCCTGTGCCCGCATTGTGATCGTATCCTAGGTGACACCCAAAATGTTGTGTTCTGAGCAGAAAAGAGAACGCTTTTATGGCGTTGAGTCTCAATCCAGGAACAGAGATGAGCTAGGACTACATCCCGATGTCGAGGCGCTATCTCCTGAGACTAAGCCAGCATAGCTAGTCCTCTAATGTGCGGGTTAGCTAGACAAAATGGAAGGACCCGATACTGGTAAGTTTCGCCCCCGAAAGCGAACCTCAGGAACTTCCTGTGTTGTGGCAGTATTTCCGTGTGAAATATATGCGTCCTTTAGATCGATTGTCACAACCAATCCCTTGGTTGGATTGAGAGCAATCACTTTGACAGTCAACATTTTAAACCTGTCTTATCTTGGATAGCTGTTCAGCCCGCGAAGATCCAAAATCGGACGCAGCCCCCCCGTTCCTTTTGGGAACCAAGACAAAACCGACTGTAGTAGCCTGGCTCTCTGCCTGGTAGGGGAACATGTTCTATGGCCCCTATTCCCAGGAACGTCTTGTAACTCCAGAGTCAGCAGATGTGTCCTTTCTGGTTTGATGGAAGTGAAGACCAAGCCGTTGAAATACGGAAGGTGATGTAAGAACTGGATCCTGTAGCTCTCACTACAGTGCTCAAAACCCAAGGAGACAGGGAGATATACTTGGCAGTAGCTTTCACGCTGCCCGTTTCTCCGAAAGGGGCAGAGTCTTTGCGGTTAGACGCTGGACATTCTGAACATGGCAAGGAAAAACCAAAAAACTAACATTTCTTGGAGACCGGGGTTGTCCGAAACACCAGAACACCGACCTCCTGGAGGTACCAGGGAGAACACTACATACCTGAGAAAAAATTCTACGTGCCCCCCCATGGTCCTGGACGACCTCAGGACTTTTTCTTTGTGAAGGAGACAGTACATAGGTCGGACTTCTTCGAGGCTGATTGCAAAGCGTGGCGTGCCGCACCCCAGTCTTACGAGAGGGTGCCCGGCTCATAACGCTCTATTCCTGCGCTTAGCGCCTCGCGAGAGTCAGACCCAGTCGGGGCTGGGTGGCCGACAGTCCCGACCCTTGAGCATGGCGGGCAAGGACTTTCCTGAAGGCTAGTGCCGACGTTAACAGCGTCGCCAAACAGACCAGAAGGCGAGATGGGGCAATAAGGAGGAATGCACAATCCTTATCCTTGATTCTCCTGTGAGATTTAGCCACAGGTAACTCTGCGGAACACCATCGCAGCCATAAACAGCTGATAGCATGGATCGTCTGCTTTGTTGCACGAAGAGACAGGTCTGTGGCTCAGCGTAATTCCAGGAACGACGTTGTAGAGCCCCACCAGTGCTTAAGTCTTTCAGCAGGTCAGCCTGGTAAGCCTGCAAACCGCCATGGTGTGCAGTAGAGCACTAGCCTGATCAGCTGCCTGAAGCTCTTCCCCACCAGGAAAGATGTCAGTCTACACGACTTGGTGGGGAGTGTATGCTTCTTTTCAGGGAGGATGATGTCCCAGGGGAAATAGCCTAAGCGTCTGTGAGTTAATACATTTAAATTCGCTTGCACACATCACACGCAAACACAATATTCGGTCCTTTGAACACAAAAAGATCTGAGGAATGTTTCCTGTTCACTCCTATTTATAACCTGCAGGTGTGCTTTATCAGATGACGTCACCTGACCGAGGTTATATATGCCAAAGTTTTGCCTGTTTGACACACACATGCTTCACAACCGGCAACACAAAAAGATGTTCCC
Organism: Clarias gariepinus; assembly: GCF_024256425.1. Taxonomy (NCBI): domain Eukaryota; kingdom Metazoa; phylum Chordata; class Actinopteri; order Siluriformes; family Clariidae; genus Clarias; species Clarias gariepinus. The sequence goes on from NC_071110.1 coordinate 8,306,207, forward strand.
ATAGCGTTTTCACGCAGCATCGAGTGTAGCCTTTGAAAGGGAACAAATTTTATTTTTATGTCTGTATGCATATATGTAAAGTTAGTCTCATTAGACAGGTTAAAAATCCATTTTCTTTCTGTGCTTAAGACTCAACCTGCTCGATGTGTTTGTGTGTCATTGGACAGCATGCCACACACACACACACACACACAGACCCCTCCTACTTTTCCCTTCACAGACACACACACACTCTCTTTCTCTCTGCTCTACACAGAAACACTGCTATGTCGCGATTCTTTTTAAAGGTAAAAAGTTACTTTACTGTAAAGGTTACTTTACAACAGTGATTCTATTAGTGTTTCTCTCAATCGAGAGTCATTAGAGAGATTTCTTTTTTCTTTTTACGATAAACCAGTGTTTCTGTTGTGTGTGCGCGTATGTGAAAAAAGTGGAGGAAGGGTAACTGTGTAAGATGAGAAGCGGTAGAGGGGAGCTTACTTTAGATTCACACGCACACACACACACACACACACACACACACACACACACACACACACACACACATAAATTCTTCTTCTATTATTCTTTATTCCACATTCAATAACACATTTTCTCTCAGAACTGTTACACATGGAGAGGTATACAAGGCTTTGATAAATACAAGAAAGACTCTAGTTGAGGACAGTTGGATCCTTTGAATCAGTGTTTCTGTTATTACAGTACCACAGTTCCTTTTTTTTTATTTCACTATTCCTTCATATGCAGTTTTCTAAATATGGAACAATGTTTGGGGGGCTTCTATTGCATATACTGTAGGTCGAGAAATTTGTGACCTTAATGATAAGTCTTCCTACAAGTCTACCTGGGTCTTCAATAACTACCTGAACTCCATATTAACATCAATTAACATCAGCTATTATAGCTGAACTGCCTGCCACCCAACACACTGTATAAATGCAGATAATTTACTGCTTTCTGTTTCACCCAAATGAGGATGGGTTCCCTGTTGAGTCTGGTTCCTCTCAAGGTTTCTTCTTATTACCATCTCAGGGAGTTTTTCCTTGCCACTGTCGCCCTTGGCTTGCTCACCAGGGACAAACTGACCATTTTGATTTATACAAATTCACATTCCATACAAACTTAAATAATTCTTTTGATTGTGTAAAGCTGCTTTGCGGCAATTAAAATTGCTAAAAGCGCTATACAAATAAAATTGAATTGAATTAATGATAATCATTCAATTTTAGTGTCATTCAAACAAATAAGAACAACAATAGTCACACACTCTAAAATTTAATTTGGTCACCTTTTGCTTTTATTACAGCACGCAATATGGTGGCTGGTTCATAATGTTTGAGAATAAATCATCATACCTCCAGTAACACTTTTTCACTATATGAGTCCTGGAATATGGCTGTGCTAACAGGAGAGAAAATCTGACCTCATTTTATTTCCACATAACGTTGCTGACCACTATAAATGATGGGTGCATCGCTTCTTGCGCATCCTTTCTTACCCTAATGCACTAATTCCTAAACATTTTCAGTCATTCCCTACTTAAGAGGGTGGGCAAATTTTCAAGCCCCACTTGTCAACAAAATGATAACGAAATCAGCCAAGTTTACTATTTATTAAAATATCAATTTCTAAACCAATAAGATCAAATAACACCAAGTTCAAAACAGATAAAATACACATGCAATTGTTATAACAGGTTTACTTTGTCACTTATCTAGAGCTTACTTTCAAAGAAGTCGAATGGCTTATTAACGTGACTGGGGTGTGTTGTCTCTAAGTGTCTTCCTACTTTGTTGAGTCTCGTGCTGTCTGCTACCAGCAGTTTAAGACACAAAACACACAAGGGTCTCTCATCTGCCCCCACCATCCCTACCATGAATCCAAGCGCAACATAGGCTTCATCATGTTTTTCTTTCGGCTGGCTTTTAGGTTGATTAGCCTGATAGTGCTGAATCACCTGCTTTTTTGTGGTCCATGTAACAAATGTATTCATTGACGTTATTATGCTCACTACGTACAGTACGCTACTGACCCGTGATCCAAGATGGCGCTGGTGAGGTCGGCTGCCGACTGCTCCAACCACCTTTTCTTTGTTTTGTAAGTTAGTTTTCAGTGTTTTAAAATTGGCAAAATTACCACCATTGAGTGCATTAGTTATGATAGAGACACCCTTGTTTCTATTGGTGTACAATGTACTCACAATTCGAAGTTTTTAACTCCGGACCCGAGCTGGCCGAGTGAGAACAAAGGACACAACGCGAAGCGGCGGCCTCGAGGGAAACGAGCCGGCGTCAGGAACAGGCTGAGAGCCTGTGCACAACGCACACCTTTGCCTAGCATCCTGCTCGCCAACGTCCAGTCACTGGAGAACAAACTTGATGACCTCAGGGCCAGGATAAAGTTCCAGAGAGACATTCGGGATTGCAATCTCCTCTGCTTCACCAAAACATGGCTGAACCCAGCGGTGCCGGACCACGCCATCCAGCCGGCCGAGTTCTTCTCGGTTCACCGCATGGACAGGACACGGGACTCTGGGAAGTCAAGGGGAGGCGGTGAACAGCAGCTGGTGCAACAGCGCGAGCGTTGTTCCTCTCACACGCTCCTGCACACCAAATCTGAAACTACTGTCCATCATGTGTCGTCCTTTTCATCTCCCTCGGGAGTTTACATCGGTCATAATCAGCGCCGTTTATATTCCACCACAAGCGGACACGGACACTGCCTTATGCGAGCTGCATGAGGCACTCACACAGCACCAAACACAACACCGGGACGCTTATTGTGGCGGGGGACTTTAACAGTGCCAACCTCAAACGCGCAGCGCCGAACTTTCATCAACACATCACCTGCCCCACTAGGGGTGAAAGGACACTAGATCATTGTTATACATCGGTCAAGGACGGCTACAAGGCACAATCTCGCCCTCCGTTTGGTAAATCCAACCATGCCGCCATCTTCCTCATGCCAAAATACAAACAAAGGGTGAAACAGGAAATTCCAGTTCAAAGGGAGGTCGCGCGCTGGACGGACCAATCGGTGGCCGCGTTACAGGACGCACTCGATGACGCAGACTGGGACATGTTCCCAAACAGCTCCGATGGTGATGTCAGCATGTTTACAGAAGCACGTGTGGGATTCATCGGGAAACTAGCAGATGATACCATGGAGAAAAAGACTATTAGAACGTTTCCCAACCAGAAGCCGTGGGTGGATAAAACCGTCCGCGACGCTCTGAGATCTCGCACCGCTGCCTACAACACGGGACTTGCGTCGGGGGACATGGAACCATACAAGGCTGCGTCATACAACGTCCGGTGAAAGGACGTTACAAGGCGGTGAAAGAGGTGAAGCAGCGCTACAGGAAAAAACTAGAGTCACAACTCCAACAGAGTGACTCAAGGAGCCTGCGGCAGGGATTAAGGACAATTACGGACTATAAAGCACCAACAGCCGGTATGACGAACGCCGACGTGTCTCTGGCAGATGAGTTGAACACCTTCTATGCTTGCTTCGAGGCTGCAACTAAAGACGCTAGTTATGCTAATGCTAGCGGCGCTAACGCTTCAGACAGGAAGACACTGCCAGCACTGGAAACGCGTTCATCATCACCGAGCATGACGTAAGGAGAGCCTTCAAGAGAGTGAACACCAGGAAAGCAGCAGGACCAGACGGCATCTCAGGTTGTATTCTCAGAGCCTGCGCAGACCAGCTAGCACCTGTGTTTACTGAGATATTTAACATCTCTTTATCTCAGTCGGTGATCACCACATGCTTCAAATAGTCCATCATTGTTCCTGTCCCGAAGAAACCTCATCCTGCTTCTCTCAATGACTATCGCCCTGTAGCCCTCACCTCAGTAGTGATGAAGTGCTTTGAACGCCTGGTCAGAGACTTTATCATCTCTTCACTACCGGACACACTCGATCCACTACAGTGTCAGTTCGACTACAGCTCTGCATTTAATACCATAATTCCCTCCACACTCACCACCAAGCTGGAGCACCTGGGACTCAGCTCATCCATGTGTCAGTGGATCTCCAATTTTCTGACTGGCAGACCACAGGCAGTAAGGATGGGCGGACATGTCTCAGCCTCACTCACTCTCAGCACTGGAGCCCCCCAGGGTTGTGTTCTGAGCCCCCTGCTGTACTCTTTGTACACCACACGACTGCGTGGCCACTACCAACTCCACCGCCATCATCAAGTTTGCTGACGACACTGTCGTGGTCGGCCTGATCACAAACAACGACGAGACGGCCTACCTGGAGAAGATTGGAAATCAGGAGAACTGGTGCCAGAGGAACAATCTCCTCCTGAACATCAGCAAGACAAAGGAGCTGATAGTGGACTTTAGTACAAGGCAAGAGAAGAACTACCAGACCCCCATCAGCAACAGGAGCCCAGTGGAGAGAGTGGACAGCTTCCAATACCTCGGTGTTCACATCACGCAGGACCTGTCATGGTCCGGTCACATCAACACTGTGGTGAAAAAGGCCCGGAGCATCTCTACCACCTCACACACTTGAGAGACTTCAGACTGCCCTCTAAGGTGCTCAGGAATTTCTACTCCTGAACCATAGAGAGCATCCTGACGGGAAACATCACGACCTGGTTTGGAAACAGCACCATGCAGGACAGACGAGCGCTACAGAGGGTGGTGCGATCAGCTGAGCGCATCATCCGCACCAAGCTCCCTGACCTGCACTCGATCTACAGCAAAATTTGAATTTGACCCGGTTTGTGTCCACGGTGAAGTTAGTTTTATATTCGCATCTCTGAATTCAATAGCTGCGTAAATAAACCCGCAAATAAGATACCCACATATATTTCCCCTCTACATTGTCTTTAAGCTACATCCGCCTTAAATTATACATGTTTAAATGCATAAACACCATTATTCTCTATGGCGCAATGAATGATTTAGGGATCATCGCAAAATGCCGCACACCAACAAAAAGCATAGAATGATATTGATCTTCCCTTTTGTTCAGCGCCTGGAGAATCGAAAAGCAACTTTTTAGATTTTCGCGGGCTGGACTGCTATCTAAAAATAAATAAATACAGCCTCAAATGTTGACTGTCAAAGTGATTGTTCTCAAATCCTACCAAGCGATTGATTTGTGACAATCGATCTAAAGGATGCATACTTTCACATAGTAATATTGGCACAACACAGGAGGTTCCTGAGGTTCGCTTTTGGGGGCGAAGCTTACCAGTATCAGGTCCTTCCATTTGGTCTAGCTCTCTTACCCACACATACACAAATGCATGGATGCATATTTGAATTACATAGACGACTGGCTGGCCCAGTCTCAGTAGCTAGCGCTTCGACATCAGGATGTCGTCCTAGCTCATCTTTGTTTATTAAGGTTGAGATCCAACGCCACGAAAAGCGTGCTCTTTCCTTTTCAGGGGACAACATATTTGGGTGCCACATGGGATTCGATTGTAAGGCGGGCACAGCTGTCTCCCGCTCGTGTCAAGTTCATTCTCAACACCCTCAAGAAAATCAAGCTAGACCAGAAAGTGGCTGTTCATTACTTTCAGAGATCTTTAGCTCTCATGGCAGCTGCATCCATGGTGATAACTTTGGGCCTCTACACATAATAGCATTTCAGTTGTGGCTAAGAACCAGGGGATTTCACTTGAGGGCCAATCACCAATAAGGGTTACACGCCAGGGGCTTCGTACCCTTTCTATGTGGTTCAGACCCCGGTTTTTGACTCTGGGTCCCACTGTAGGTCACAAGATGCTAACGACAGATGCTTCCCTCACGGGCTGGGGTGCGGTCTCAGATGACTGTCCAGCCTAAGGGAGCTGAAGAGGTTTTCTTCTCACGTGGCACATCAACTGCCTTGAAATTATGGCTCTATTTCTGGCCCTAAAGCACTTCCTTCAGCAGTTAGAGGCTACCATGTCCTAGTGCGGGTGGACAACACTATGGCAGTCTCATATATTAATCACCAGGGCAGACTGCGCTCGCGTTGCTAAATAAGTTAGCACACCAGTTTCTGCTTTGGGTCCAGGACAAGTTCCTGTCCCTCAGGGCGATTTACATTCCAGGGCATATGAATGTGGGAGCAGTTGTGCTGTCCAGTCAAGCTCTGACACACGGGGAATGGAAACTCTACCCTAGTCAGTCAATCTGGAAGAGATTTCAGGTAGCAGAAGTAGACCTCTTTGCCTGGCAAGAACAGCAAATGTCCCCTTTACTACTCTCTGATTCTTCCGGCTCCCCAGGGTATGGACGCCTTGGCCCGTACGTGGCCCAGATTACGCCTGGATGCGTTTTTTCCGATAGCTCTGCTCTTGGGAGTCTTGGCGAGGGTCCATCAACAGCGTTTGCGCCTCTTATTGATAGCGCCCTGTTGGCCAACCACAGTGTGGTTCTTAGATCTAGTATCTTTCCTCGACGGCTCACTATGGGTGATTCCAGTGAGAAGGAATCTTCTGTCTCTGGTGCAGGGACAATATCTCATCCCCGGCCCGAGCTTTGGAACCTTCACGTTCGGCCCCTGAACGGGACCAACTAAGTCAACTGGCTCTACACCCATGGTGTCTCCTCCTGATCTTCGGGGAAATATCATGCCTGACTCCGGTAAGAAGTGCTAGTTTGGAGAGCGCGAGCAGCTGATCCCATGTGTAATTAAACACAGCGCCACTCTGCTGGACCCCACTCTTCGTAAAAAGTTACAAGAGCAGCAGAAGAACCATGACTTAATCAAATTAAGTGTGTAAGGAAAAATTTTAAATGTAATAATAATAATAATAATAATAATAACAATAAAATAAAAAGAGTTAAAACGTGGGAAAAAATGACTGACTAAGGAGCTGCTGTAACAGGCTTCTGCTCTCACTTTGCCAAGCAGGTATGTTACTCCTTTGTTTACTTTGTTACCCCTGGCACTATTTGTTTGGGAATTAACTAACTATTTGTTAGGTATAGGATCTAGTTAACAAGTTGATGATTTTGCAGCTGAGATGAAGACGAGTAAAATATATGAAAAAATTTTATATGGTTAATTTATAATCTGCATTAATGTTAATTGTTACTTGTCAGATTTTTAAACCTAAATCCAGATGGACCCTTAATCCTGAGTGTTGAGAACATCAAGGTGAAAAGGGAAGTGCATGAAGTGCGTATATCACCCACTGTACAAGCCTTTGGAGGCAGTGCAATAATTCAGGTTGCTTCAAATTCAGAATTTACAGTGGCACCCCTAGGTCTATGCTTACCATTTTTATATGGTCATCTGACTCCCTGATGTAGCTAATTTATAATTTGCCCACCATATTACATTCCATAATCAAAGCTGAAAATGGTCACATTGAATCTTAGTGTGCAGTAATTTGCATTGTTTGGACCAGGAGGTGTAGTTAGATTATTATAATACTTACTTATTATCAATTAGAATAAAATATATATTATAATATAATATAATATATTATATTATATTATATTATATTATATTATATTATATTATATTCATCACTTGTGCTTTTTTTATCAGTTCACAGATCTAGTCATAATCTTATATATTATGATAGTTTTTTACCATAACATACAGTATGTGCATAACTGTATGATTATATGTAGACTATAGGGAAGGGTGTTATTTATATTAATTTTAAATTAATTAGGAAAAGCTGTTACTTCCCTCTTTCTAGATTTATGGAACATCTAGCCACTCAAACCAGAAGTACACAATCATTATTTAGGGAAATATTTGACACCACATTTCCAACATGACATTATCAAGTTAAATATGTTACATGACATGATATCATTAAATACATGATTCCTTTGAGAACATACCTCTTTAAACAATTAATTCCCACATGAGTCATTATATTGGTTTACAGAAATGGTGGTGGGCTCAGGAGAGATGCCCATGACAACTGCATAAACAAGTTACAATAATTAAGTTAATGAACAACAAAAAATGTTATGCTGTTACTGTACATTAAATGGTTGTCAAGTAAGACTACCATTTAACAAGTCTCCTGTTGGTGGCATAATCACTGATGGTGTAATTTTGTTAAACAAAAAAAAAACCTAATTAGCGCCTATGATCAGTTTTCTGAGCACTGCCATTGTGTCTAATGTTTTCAATGTGTTTAATTATAAGCAACACTATTAAACAATTTATACCTCAATTCCACTAGAAACCTAATTTTTTATATATATAGGCCTATATATATATATATAAGGTGTAAAACAGTTTATTAGGTTATATATTCACTACAACTATAATCCAGGGTATGTATTTATTTTTACGATTTACTGTACTCCAAAATAACCATATATGCTTTCAATTATATAAAAGTAACAGCAATGTCTCTGACATCACTGAAAAAAAAAAATCTGTGATAATATCAATTATATCATTGCCAACCTACAGTACATAGCTTTGTTGTACTGCTGGTCATAATGCTATGTACATTACATTATTGTGTTTTTAAATACATAACTATGATAAACATTATGTCATTGTGGTATATGTAATGTAAATTTCAAAGAAAATATTTACATTTTTGGTAAAATATTAATAAAAACTAAGTTAAAGCAGAAGCAACTTAAAGGTTTAAATATTGGGGCTCTGGCCATGTTGAGAATCGACCTCCTGACTTTACGATGTACCACTTTTAATTTTTATATAAGCACATGAAAAGGTTTGAGCATTTAGTGAATTTATTTAGATCAGGACATACAGCTCTAAAAATGATCAACCCAAATTGCATACATAAATACACAGGCCATATGATATTGTATTTTTCAGTTACTTGTATGTTTGCTCACTAAGTGGATATGATATGAATTTTATTATGGTAACATGTGATCTTGTAAATCTGTTCAATTTCTTTGTCACATGTTTTTGCTCCTTCACGTATGTATAGTTGGTTAAAATGAAATACTATTCAGTTCATTATGTCACAATCCTGACTCATATATTTTATTAAAACATAATAATGAAAAGAATGGCTAAAATGCTCTGGGGTAAGGTACTCTAGCAAACAGTGCCATCATTTACATTCATCTTACTCACATATGGGTAGACGAAGGGGAGGGTTAGTAGGTTGGATCTCTGAAATGTGAAATTAATAGAAAATAAAATAAATCAAATAATGGTTTTGTGTAATATGTGTGTGTGCCGACATTACCTGCAGCACATGTGTTTGTGTGTGTGTGTGTGTGTGTGTGTGTGTGTGTGTGTGTGTGTGTGTGTGTGTGTTAGTTGTGTATACTGTAGTAGACCACATTTGTGTTGCTAATGCCGGCCCACTCTGCTGGCTACCACCGCAAGTATATGTGTCATATGTTACATCTATGACAAACACTGCAATGTGCAAATTATTTAAACTTTCTCCTTTAGAACTGCAAATATAAAGTACTCAATGAAGTCTCTTTTTTAATGTACCATGTGTTCAATGAAGCTATGTAGATATGTAGGTTGGTAATGACTAAACGCTATTACAAAATTGCTTGTTATTATTGATTGTAATAGATAAATGTTTTATTTAGCCAGTTTAGTTTGTTATTTTATTTATCTATTGTAATAGATAATTTTTTTCTTTAGCCAATCAGATGCAACCTTACAATTTAAACAATCAGAGTTCTCCAGGAGCTTTACCTACCTAGAACAGGATGTATGTGTACGTTATTACTTTATTTCATAATGGTTCATTTATGAACTTCATCGTAAATAACACAGCTAACCATTGTATTATCTTTATAAGCACTTCATCCTCATTACATAATTGTCAATCAAGACAGTCATAGTTACAGATTTTAATTTGTCAGTGGCATGACATGTTTGGAAGTTGCTACCCAGCCGAGTAGTAATGGGAAGTTTGAATACTTTTATTGACTCAGTTCTTTGAATCTCGTTCACCAAATGAACGAACGAAAAAAACGTTTCTACTTGGTTTCTACTTTTTTTTTTTTTTTTTTTTCAAAAATATTTTTATTTATTTTATAAAAGGGATATTACAGGGTAGAAATGTAATGTTAAAAACCTCCTTATAAATCCCTATAACACCCACCCCACCCCTCCCTAGCTCCAAGCCAGCTTTACAAGTACAAGGAAAGGCTAGACGCCAGGCACAACAAAGGAGAGAAACTAAAAAAAGAAAAAAGAACCTGGAGCTGGAAGTCTTTTAGTTTTGTGTACAACAACAAAAAGAGAAAAAAGAACAAACAAACAAACGATTAAATAGAAAAGGAATCAAACTATAGATGTATATGAAAAAAGCGAAGGAAGGGCCCCCACACCTGTTGGAATTTTAAGTCTGGATAATGGATTGAGTAGTGGATCTTCTCCAGGGACAGACAAGACATAATATCTCTGAGCCACTGGGCGTGAGTGGGTGAAGTGGCATCCTTCCATTTGAATAAAAGAGAACGCCTGGCCAGGAGTGTCGCAAAAGATAACAAACGCTGTTTAGCTGGAGTTAAACGCTTGTCTTCCTCTCCAGTGACACCAAAGAGAGCGATCAGAGGATCTGGTTCAAGGTTACATTTCAATATGTACGACAAGGTTTTAAAAACATCCCTCCAGAATTTTTCCAAATTCGGGCATGTCCAGTACATATGAATAAGAGACGCCTCTCCACTTTTACATTTCTCACAACAAGGATCAATGTCTGGGTAAAAACGGGAAAGTTTAAGTTTGGAGAAATGAGCCCTGTGTACAACCTTAAACTGTAATAAAGAGTGGCGAGCACATAAGGAAGTTGAATTGACAAGTTTAAGAATTGAATTCCAAGTATCATCTGACAGCGAGAGATTTAAATCTTTCTCCCAAGCAGTTTTAATTTTACTTAAAGGGGTGTAACTCAAACCCATCAATCCACCATAAATAGTGGATATTAGGCCTTTACGCAGCGGGGACAAACATAGGAGATTATCTATAATATTTGCAGCAGGAGCTTCAGGGAAGTTCGGTATTAAAGAGCGAATGAAGTGTCTTACTTGCAGGTATCTGAAAAAGTTTGAATTGGGTAGGTTAAACCTTTCAGAAAGCTGCTCAAACGATGCAAACTTATGGTCAACAAACAGATCTTTGCAAAGCTTGATACCCTTGTTGTACCATTCCTGAAACACTGAGTCATGTAAGGAGGGTTGGAAGAGATGGTTAGAGACAATAGGACTGGACAGAGAGAAGCCCAGAAGACCGCAGTGCTTTCTGAACTGAGCCCATACTCTCAAGGTGTGCCTAACAACTGAGTTATTGATTAATTTTATTGAGGGGATGGGGAGTGCAGATCCAAGGAGTGCAGAGACAGAGAGATTTTTGACAGACTTTATCTCCATTTCCACCCAGGCAGGCCGATTAGGTTGGTTATGAAAATATGCCCAAAAGATGACAGGTCGAATGTTTGCTGCCCAGTAGTAAAAGCGAAAATTAGGCAGAGCCATGCCACCATCTCTTTTAGATCTTTGAAGTAGGGACTTATTTAATCGTGGATGTTTACCTTTCCAAAGGTAAGAGGATATAATTGAGTCTAAAGCACCAAAGTAAGATTTGGGAATGAAAACAGGTACAGACTGAAAGAGATATAAAAATTTAGGAAGAATACTCATTTTAATGGCATTAATGCGGCCCACCAGGGACATGGACAGTGGTGACCATTTTTCCAAGTCCTTTTTAGTTTGGGTTAACAACCTAGTAAAATTTTCTTTAAAAAGGTGTTTATGTTTCCTTGTGATTGTAATACCGAGATAGGTAAACTGATTTTTCACTATCTTGAATGGAAAATTGTACATACCAGTTGTTACTGCTGTATTATTAAGCAGAAAAAGTTCACTTTTGCGCAAATTCAATTTATACCCTGAAAAGTAGCTAAATTCACTAAGCAATGACAGCACAGGTGGAAGGGAGGAGATTGGATTTGATATAAAAAGTAGAAGATCATCTGCATAAAGGGAAACTTTATGTTCTTCTCCCTGCCTCCAAATCCCAGATATATCCCTACAACTGCGGAATGCAATTGCTAGTGGCTCAATGGCAAGGTTAAAGAGCAATGGGCTAAGAGGACACCCCTGACGAGTTCCCCGCTGAAGGCTGAATGGTTGGGACTGCTGAGCATTTGTCAGAACTGAGGCAGTAGGGTTTGAATATAATAATTTAACCCAAGTAATAAAACTTGGACCAAAATTAAATTTTTCTAAAGCCCTAAATAAATACTCCCATTCCACACGATCAAAAGCCTTTTCAGCATCTAAAGAAAGGACACACTCAGGGATCCCCTCTGATGGTGTGTACAGGACATCCATAAGACGTCGAATGTTAGAGTAAGAAAAGCGATTTTTGACGAAACCGGTCTGGTCCTCAGATATAATAGAGGGTAAAACAATCTCTAATCTTCGAGCCAAGACTTTAGCAAGGATTTTAACATCCACGTTGAGAAGAGAGATTGGTCTATATGAAGAGCACTCTGTTGGGTCTTTATCTCTCTTTGCTATAAGAGTGATGCGAGCCTCATTAAATAACGCAGGCATCTTACCTTGCTTAAAAGATTCAGAAAGAACCAAAGCTAGTTGTGGTGCAAGGTATGAGGAGAAAGATTTAAAAAACTCTACAGGGAAGCCATCAGGACCCGGGGACTTACCAGATTGCAATGATGAGATAGCGGAACTAATCTCCTCTTGTGATATGGGCTCTTCTAATCTTAATCTAAAATCAGGGGACAGTGTTGGGATATCTAGTTGATTCAAGAAATTCTCAAGTGAATTACAGTCCTTTGGAAACTCAGAAGTATATAATCGAGAATAAAAATTCTTGAATGCATCATTAATTTTAGAATGGTCGGTAGTAATGGTACCATCCTCCATCTGAATTTTTGTAATGTGTTGTTGTGCTCTAAAACCTCTTAACTGATTAGCTAAAAGTTTCCCAGATTTATCACCATGAATGTAAAATTGGCTCCTACTCTTTAATAATTGGCATTCGATTACATGCGTCGAGATGAGTTCAAAATTAGTTTGCAATTCTATGCGTTTTTTATACAGATCAGGGTTTTTAAATAGAGCATACTGCTGATCGATTTCTTTAATTTGGTTGGTCAAATCTTTTCGTTCTTTATATGCCTTCCTTTTCATATTTGCAGTATACGAAATTATCTGTCCCCTGAGGTAGGCTTTTAGAGCATCCCAAACAGTTAAACATGACACTTCAGGTGTTTCATTTGTGTTCAAGAAAAAAACTATCTGGTCTTCCATAAATTTTTTAAAATCATTCTCTATCAATAATGAAGAATTAAAGCGCCAATGTTTATTAATTTGAGGAAGATTGGGGAGCTTTATAGACATAACAACTGGTGCATGATCCGATATCACAATGCTCTGATAAGCGCAGGAGCTAACCATGGGGATCAGTTGATTATCTAAAAAGAAATAATCAATTCTGGAGAAAGTATGGTGAACATGTGAGAAAAAGGAGTATTCTCTCTTTTTTGGATTAAGGAAGCGCCATATGTCAGAGATACCAAAACTGCAAAGATAGGACTGAAGTAGCATGGCGGATTTACTCAGAGGTATAGGATTGGGAGATGACCTGTCAAGTGATGGATCTAAACAGCAGTTAAAATCTCCCCCTAATATGAGAGAGTATGAGCTCAGATCTGGTAGAACAGAGAAGAAATGTTCAAAGAAGGAAACGTCATCGTAATTAGGGGCATATAAATTAGCCAACACTACATTAGTATTAAATAACTTCCCTGAAACAATGATATAACGACCATGTATATCTGCAATAATATTATGCTGCTCAAAAGAAATGTTTGGATTAATGAGAATTGAGACACCCCTAGCTTTGGCCTGAAAGGTCGAGTGGTAGTGCTGCCCTCCCCAACGCGACATAAGACGAGAATTATCGGAACTGCGAATGTGAGTTTCTTGTAAAAATGCGATGGCAGTGTTAAGTTGTTTAAGGTGTGAGAGCACCTTCCTTCTTTTGACCGGATGGTTTAAACCCTTAACATTCCAGCTCACAAAGTTTAAAGAACTATTCATTCTCCCTGAGAGGAGATGCAGGTAGATAAACATAAATAATAATGAAATGCCCAGCGTCAGTCCTAAAACAGAAGTGTAAAACACAGAGCAACCTATCAAAGATACACCGTGTATACTGAACTAACACAATACTGGCTTTGGAGAACCCCCACCCCTGCCCCACACACCCCTCCCCCACACACCCCACTACCCCCAAACAAACAAAGATAGCTGCTAGGAAACAAAGCAGCAAGCTCTTCCATCCTTCCATTTTCCACCTAACCAATCTTCCTGCCGCTAACCACACCATCTTCTGCTCCGACACAGTTTACAAAAACTAAGAATTAAATATATAAATAAAACATTTCCCCACTCCAATAATGAAATCTCTCAATAAGAGAAAAACACAAAACAACCCCCCTCCCCCCACGTCACATTGTAACTCTAAAAAAATAAACAGACATGTAAATTACACGTGACTAGAAATAGAGAAAATAATAATAGAAAACCAACAACAACTACACGTGTTTAACACAATACTCTTACCAGGAAAAAACGTAAAAATGGCTGGATTTAAAGTTAAAAAGGGTACTTTCCTGAGAATTGTAGTATTAAAAAGAAATAAAACTATAGTGCCCTAGGTAGTTTTCGGCAGACTGTCTATGTGTTTCTGCGCCTCTTCTACCGAGCGAAGCCACTTCTTCTGTCCGGTAGAGAGAGTTATCCGGAGCCGTGCTGGATACAGGAGAGAAGGCCGGAGTCCACGGTTGTATAACTCAGACATAACGTCTCTATACTCGGCTCGCTGGCTTAAAACTTCGGGAGCGTAGTCTTCCACGATACGAACCTGCTGACCGCGGTATTCCAGCTTCCCTCTCCGCCGAGCCTCCCGAACCAGAAGGTCTTTAACCTGGTACCGGTGCACACGGAGAATGACGGGCCGAGGTCGCTGACCTGAAGCGGGTTTGGATGCAGGTATGCGGTGGGCTCTGTCAATCTCAGGCGGGGAAGGGAGCGTTTCACTTCCAAACACCTCGCACAGAAACTTCGAGAAAAACTCGGTAGGGAGTCCACTCTCAGTACCCTCCGGAAGACCCAGGACACGCAGGTTCTGTCTCCTGCTCCGGCCTTCTAGGTCTACGACTTTGGCCGTTAACTTAGTGTTGTTTTCCCGAAGTCCGGAGCAGATGTTCTCTAACTCGCTCACACGCTGGCTCAGGTCATCTGTAGCGAGTTCTAACGAAGGTAAGCGCTGTCCATGGTCCTCTACTTGGGATTGAATTTGGTCCAGTTTACTTTCCAGTAAACTTAACGAAGATTTAAATTCAGCCACTAACGCTTCACGTTGTTTATCTAACAGCGCAGAGATGGCCTCGACTGTTAGAGGGGTCACAGTGTCGTCTTTTTTCCCGGCCTTAACACTCCTTGTAGCCATTTTAAATGTGAAAAGTATGTAACCGTGGGGAAGAGTACAAAGTTATTGTATCCTAAAGATTTAGTTTAGCATTTAGAAACGAATAAGGGAGTGAAGGAATGTAAAATTGTCGGAGCACCTAACTTACACGTCTACTCCATGTGGCTGCTAACCGGAAGTCCGGTTTCTACTTTTTAACTAAGCATTTGTTCTTTATTTCTACTGATTTACAGAACTGTTATTATTAAATATTGTTATTCACTAAATATAGTTATTCACTATGTTGCAAGCCCATAACACATAATTATGATTTCACAAAGGTCACACTGGCTTAAATGCAGTGCCACAGTTTAATTTATTACAAACTGCACTCACAATCCCTATGCTCATCTGTCCACGAGAGATTGCTTAGTAATTGAAAGCACCTTATGGGTGTCACAATCACACAGTTGGTAGCATTAGAGTTCCATGGTACAATTGTCACCCCTGAACATTTGCATGTTCTCCTAAATCTCTAAAAACACAAAGGTTAGGAAATTAGCTACACATTATTATTCAAAGATGTGTATGAGTATATAAATTTGTGCATCATGTGCCATGCAGACAAAAACTTTTTTTTTTTTTTAATGTCAAACAGTGTATGGTTACCACAAAATGTACGAAAATTACTAGGAAATGTATGACAATAAAAAAAATATATAATGTAAAAAAAAATTGTTGATCATATATTTTAACAATTATTAGTACATTAAAAAATAAACATACAGTGGAACCTTGGACTGCAAGCATAATTTATTCTGTAATATCTATTATGAAAACAATTAATACAAAATAAAAAGTACAAATAAAACAAATTAACCTGCACTTTACTTAAAAAAAAAAAAAAAGTGACTATAGTCAATGAGACCAGAAAAAGGAGAGGAGAAGGAGGGGGGTGAGCTGCTGTGTAAGACACACACACACAGTACACCTTGGCACGAGCAGCACACACACACACACACACACACCTCCATGCGAGAAGCACGCACACACATACAAACACAAAATTAAAGATGCTTTATGTGCACACACGTGGTCACAGTATAATAATAAACAGTACATGCGTGCACTGGTGTTGACTATACAAGTGATGCACACGCACTGAGACCAAGCATGGGAGACGATTACCCACAATTCCACAGTGCAGAAAGAAAAGAGAGAAAAAACATTAGCTCAGTTGTGATCACGTGACTTTCGGGGTCAAAACAAAAAGCGCATATGATACTCGATGATATTTGGTAAACGTACATCAAGACTCACATTTTTTTTTTCAAGTCAAAATGTATTCAAAAAAATTCCTTGCGAAACACTTTGAAACCGGGTTAATGACAATCCGAGGTTCCACTGTATAATATGTTAAATTGCTCAATGTGCTTATTTTCTTTAGTTTAGCTTTCTGTGGAAGATCCATTACCAAAAGAGAATCAATGTTTTTTTTTTTCATGCATTAAGAAGAACTGAATTATGGAATATGAATAAGTAAATAAAAATCCTGAAGGTTCATCAAAGGACATGATTTATTGAGATAAATTATTTTGACATTCTCTGATTGATTTCTGTGACTTATTTAACCAAAAAGCAAACAAACAACAGGACAACCAGAGGTATCCAATCTAATATAAAAAGGTTTTTCAGTTTCCAGTTCAATTTAATATACACCTAACACTTAATTGGTGTGGCTTCCTTTTAACTGGAATGAAAACATTTAGAAACACTGGATGCTTAAAGACCCATAAAAACATAAAAATGCGTATGTGAAAAAAAGTTTAAAAATATCTGATCTGATCACTTTGCTTAAACCAACAAATGAGAAACTGAAGTTTTCTTTTTAAATATTTTCACAAAAAAGTTTCTGAATTCCTTTGTACTCAAAACATAAATTATGGGATTTAACATGGGTGGAATTGTTATTGACAGTGAAATGTTAATTATCCTAGCAGTAGGATGTAGAGAGAATGAGTATGTAACTGACACAGGAATGAAGAATATTCCTACTACCAGCAGATGAGTGACACATGTTTTGAATGCTTTAAGACGACCCTCCCATGTTGTAATTTTAGTTAAGGCCAACAGAATGCCCACATAAGATAAGATTATAGCAGTTAGTGGTAAATAAAGGTATACTGCAATAGAGACATTTCCCATGAAAACATTTATACTGTTGTCATTACAAGCTAGTGTATAAACTGGCCCATGGTCACAAAAAAAGCTATTTATCTCAATAGATTTACAGAATGAAAGTGGTGTAATCAAACCCACCATAATGCCAAAAAAAATTAAATTAAATATCCATATTGTTGTTAAAATTGCTATCATAAAGGAATTATTTACAATAGCATGATATCTCAGAGGTGAGCAAATGGCAATAAAGCGATCATATGCCATGACAACAAGAGTTAAATACTGTGTGCCTGCGAAGAAATAAGTCAAAAACATGTTAGCCAAACATGCCTCATAGGATATGTACTGTGAATTAAATAGAAAAAGCTTTACAAGGAAAGGAATCAGTGCGTTTGCTTCACCAAACTCTGACAAAGCTAAATTAAAAATACCCATGTATTTAGGAATATGAAGACTTTTGTCAATTATTATCATGTAAAGCACAATTGAGTTTCCACACAATGATATAATATAAACAAACATTAAAAAGACAAAGTAATATTGACTAAAAGGTATTCCAGAAAATCCACTGATGAAAAAGTATTCTGGACGCACAAATGATACATTTTGGAGTAAACTGGAGTTCAAACCACTCATGTTAAAGTAGATTTTAACGTTGATTAAGTCCTTTTCTGCCTCTGAAATTATATAAGATATACAGAATTAGCCAGATGTTCTTGTGTGTGTGTGTGTGTGTGTGTGTATAATATGTATATATATATATACATATATATATATACACACACACACACACACACACACATATAATATATAATTATCTAAGGATTTTTTTATTTGCTCACCTTAAACCTAGTACACTAGTGCCTGCACTAATTATGCTGAACCATACTATTGAATCTTTTTATACTGTTGAAGTGATAGCTCAAAAAGTAGTGTGAATGCTGCCCATTGCAGCTAGTATTATTTTATTATATAGACCATTTTATTTATTTACTTTTGATACTTTCCTTTTGGGAATCTAGGAAAGGACAAATACACTACACAATTAACTAAACACGTTGGGGACCATCAGCAAAATAGGCAATACATAAATATACTATAATTATATGAAAACAATTAAACAAAATGTTTACAAGATATAACTGAAAGATTGATGTTTTTTACTTTTGGAAACATAATGGCCAAACTGTAGTGGCCAGCTGTATTGAAATTGCTTTACTTAATAAGGTTTACATGATCAGCTACTATTTTATTATTGGTATTTTAGCAAACTTGATTTTTAAAATGATTTAGAAAGTTGAATTGGCATGTGGATGCCCTTTTTTGTGGATCCTTTTTGAATGTTA
Source organism: Clarias gariepinus (assembly GCF_024256425.1). Lineage (NCBI taxonomy): Eukaryota > Metazoa > Chordata > Actinopteri > Siluriformes > Clariidae > Clarias > Clarias gariepinus. Next base: position 8,325,120 of record NC_071110.1, read on the forward strand.
CAAATTATTTGCCTGATAACATTTTATGTTATTTAAGATAGGTTCCAGGTGGTTGGGGTTTGGAAATTGGCAGCTACTAGAACATACTAAATGAATTACATAATTAATAATAAAATATATATTTTTTACAGTGCAGTGAAAAAGTATCCAGATTTTTAATTCCTGCAAAAATATGTACATGGCTTCCAAAAGCAAAACCAAAGTATTTTTTTTTTTTTTTAGCCATTCAGTGGTGGCCTTGCTAGTGTGTTTTGGATTATTGTCCTGCTAAATAACCATTGTACATTTAAGCTTAAACTCACAAAGTGATGTCTCCTTCAAACTGTAAAACCAAACAAGTTCAAAGTACTTTATTAACTTTATTAACTGATTACCTAAAAAAAAGTAAACTTTTATTTAAAAATATAGTTTCAGGTTACTCTTTTTCTTCATTTTTAAGTCATCCTAACTTATAATATTCATGCAGTCACGTTTCGGGTGTAATGGCGGATGTTGTCGCCGTGATGAGCAGGCATAAACGCAGAGGGGTTGTGTGAACATAAAGTCTTATAGGGTCAGTCACAGGATATAAATAATAAAGACACAAAACAAATAACGGAACAAACAATACTTAAACATAGGGTGACACATGGGCTCCCTGGCAAGACACCGGCTCAGGAATACAGACGGTTTCTAATACCTGTTAGACTCAGATATAAGCCCTATGGCGAAACACGGGGGTTATAGACACACACTAAGTCGGGAGCTGACACAGGACCAGACAAGACTAGCCACATGGAGAGACTAAAGACACGCCCAGAAATGAGGGAGACCAGAGCAGTAACACAGGCTAGAGATGGGACTAGGCTAAAGCCATGGCAGTCAGCTAAACAGGGTGTTTTAGCTACCCATGGCAATCAGCTAACTAACTTGCCTTTAGCCTAACAAAACACCTAGCTACACCTACCAAATAGCTAGACATCAAACGGATTACACTGACATGGGAGACTAGAGACAGGGCAGAAACTAGAGGCACAGAGAAACTAGGGCAGCTAGAAACACAAGGTGTTGGTTTGAAAGGTGATATGCATCGACAGTAGAAACACTGATCACAACCCCTTTGATTGGTTGACGAAATGGATGGAAAAAGAGCGGCTCAACTTTTTTGAGTGTTTTGCGCTGAAATGCTCATTTTTATGACAAACCCCTGAAAAATAAATGTGTTACAAAATAAATATTATACAAGAATTTGTATTAATGGTCTTGACGACTGTCCCATGCCTAAGGTTTATTATAATAGTAAGATCATATTTAATAACAATAAACCTATAAATTTATGGTCATATATAATATTTGATAGCGATTGTGTGTGGGGGGAGTCCATGGCATGGGGCATATACTTTTCTTTTTCCACGTGAGTCAGTCGTGCTCTTTAACCAATCAGATGTGACCTCGCCATTTCAACCAATCATAACCCAGCACAGGCTAAATCCTATTTACATGAAATAAACCTGCTCCCGAGCAGGTTCAAGCTTACGGATATGTTGCTATGACAACAATACTTACAAACACATTAAACACACCACACTTAACAAGACTGAGTCAGCTCCAAAACTTAGACACACACAGAAAATCAACATTAAACCTTGCCGACACGAGAGCCAAACAAAACAAAATACAAACTGACCAAAACAAAACAAAACGCCCACATACATGACAGTAGTACAGACTAACAATGCTCGACCAGACTAAACAGCTATTTATAGATAGTCTAATGGGCTACCTCGGCTCCGGTGTGCACTCGCATCACCTGACCGAGGTGCCTTCTGGGAAACTGAGTCAGCAAACTAAAACTACAAAAAACAAACAGCAACCTCTAGCGGTGGTCCCATATGCATCATTATTATTTTTTTATTTCCACATATAAAATGTATTTAATCTTCCAACACTAAATAAAAAAGTTTCAACAACTTAATCTTAACCCCAAAAACTATTAGTACACAATTTTTTACCTATGGGAAAATCTACTTAAAGAATAAAAGTGTGTTAAACTCAAAATGTCTAAATGTAACTGAATTTTTTAAATGCCAACTTTAAAAGCAATTCTCAACAGTAGGTAATGGGTTGGAATTAAAGATATTTATTCAGGTTTACACACAGCATAAACAACAATCCAACATTAGTGTGCAAGCTTTTTTCAACATCTTGTTGAACATCTCGGGTTACTTGACTGTAACCCTGTTCCCTGAAAAAGCAGGAACGAGATACTGTGTAAAAACGCTATTGAGAATGCTCCTTGTTCGACTGGTTGTTGAAGCATGTGTGTCAAACTCCAAAGTTGGCTTGTATAACCTCAGTCAGGTGACGTCATTTGATTATGTGCACCTGGTGGTTATAAATAGGCATGAACCAGAAACATCCTAGGTCATTTTTGTCTAAAAGAATAAAAATTTATAAATGTGTGTGAAGAGGACCAACCTGCCGCATCACACATTTGCTGCATAGGGACACCTTGAAGTGTGTAAAGTCTGACCACATGCCTCGTAGGCTTCAGCAATAGCATCTCTCACCCAATGTGACATTGTTTGTCTAGCATATAGCATATAAAAAGCTGCAACGACTTAAAGCTGCTCCGCTAGTGCGGTGGACGTAAATCTGAAGAGAATCTACTGGATACACTAAGTAAAGACTTTTCTGCTCCAGAGCAGTAAATGGCAGAGGAGGAAGGCTTCAAGAACAACTGGATTCATGCTTGAGAATAGAACTTTCGGAAGATAATTCGGGTGAGGAGGCAGAATAGCTTTGACCAGCCCAGGGGGAATGTCTAGGCAGGATGGCGAGACTGACAGAGCCTGCAAATCCCCAATCCTCTTTAGAAAAGTAATGGCCATTAGAAAAAACATCTTAAGGGTCAAAAACCTAACAGCGCTGATTATAGTGGTTCGAAAAGGGTATCAACCACACCCTTAAGCACATGAAGGGACTGCCGCTCTAGTGGGCGGCCTCAACTGTTTAGCTGCACGAATAAAGCAGGCAACTAAGGGTGCTTTCCCACAGGAACCCCATAAAACAGAACGTGGCAAGCCGAATTTGCGACCACATACGTTCTAAGAGTACTAGGACATATGCCTGAGGACAGTTTCTCCTGCAAAAACTCCAGCACTGAAACAATCTGGCAATGGACTGGGTCTACATGGTTTGCCATACACCAACTTTCAAAACCATTTCATCTAAAGGCATAAGTTTTTCTAGTAGAGGGAGCCCTAGCACTTAGAATAGTTTTTATTACATTGGCTGAAAGACCAGCATCTCCTAGTTGGCTGCCTCAGGGGCCAGACGTGAAGGTTCCAGAGCTCAGGCCTGGGATGAAATATTGTCCCCTGCGCCTGAAACAGGAGATCTCTCCTGATCGGAATCACCCATGGTGGGCCGTTGAGAAGAGATATTAGATCACTAGTCGGCCAACGGAGCATTATCAATTAGACGCGAAATCCCTGTTGACGGACCTTCACTAGGACTCCAGGGAGCAGAGCTATCGGAGGAAATGCGTAAAGATGCAGTCTGGGCCACGTGTGGGCCATAGCATCCAAACCCAGGGGAGCTGGAGGAGTCAGAGAGTAGTAAAGAGGACATTGTGTTGCCTCCTGCAAGGCGAAGAGCTCCACCTCTGGTACATAAAATCTCTCCCAGATTTGACTGACTACTTCGGGGTGGAGTTTTCATTCCCTATGTGTCACAGCTTGTCTGGACAGCAAGTCTGCTCCCACATTCATATGCCCCAGAATGTAAATAGCCCTGAGACAGAAACTTTGTCTTGTGCCCAAAGCAGAATCTGCCTCGTTAACTTGTTTAAGCGGCGCGGACGCAGTCTGCCCTGGCAATTTATGTAAGAGACTACCGTAGTGTTGTCCACCCACACTAGGACATGGTAACCTCTCAACTGCTAGGAGAAGTATTTCAAGGCCTAAAATAATGCCATCATTTCGAGGTAACTGATGTGCCATGCGAGAAGATGACCTCTCCAGATCCCTTGCGCTGGACAGTCATCTAAGACCGCACCCTAACTCATGAGGGAAGCGTCTGTTGTTAGCATCTTGCGATGACAACACGCACCTAGAGTGGGACCCAAAGTCAGAAACTGGTGTCTGAACCACATAGAAAGGATACTAAGTGCCTGGCACGTAACACCTATTTGAATCAAGGGATTGGCCCTTGGATGAAATCCCCTGGCTCTCAGCCACAACTGAAAGGGTCTCATGTGCAGAAGGCCCAAGGGTATCACCATGAATGCAGCTGCCATGAGACCTAGTATTCTCTGAAAGTAACGGTCACTTTCTGGCCTAGCTTGATCTTCTTTACGGTACTTAGAATAAATCCTTTACGTGCAGGAGACAGCTATGCCTGCATTACAATTGAATCCCATATGACCCTAAAATATGTTGTCCTCTGAGCAAGAGAAAGAACGCTTTTATTGGCGTTAAGTCTCAACCATAGAGATTTGAGATGAGCTAGGACAAAATACCGATTAGAAGCGCTAGCTCCTGAGCTAAAATCAGCCAGTCATCTATGTAGTTCAAAATACAGATGCCCTGGAGTCATAGAGGAGCCAGAGCTGCCTCCCTGCATTTTGTATATCTTCTGGTTGAATTTGAAAAACAATCATCTTGACTGTCAACATTTTGAACTTGTATTTTTAAGATAGCAGTTAAACCCAAGATCTAGAATTGGACACAACCATACTATAATAGCCTGACTTCCAGCAAAGTCTGCAATTCTTGTGTCAACAGATGCGCTCGTTCTGGTTTCATGGAAGTGGAGACCACGCTGTTGAAACGCGGAGAACGATGTGCAAACTGAATTCTGAAGCCTCTCTCTACAGTCCTTTGAACCCAAGGAGATATACTTGGCAGGAACTTCCACGCTGCCAGTTTCACTGAAAGCAGCACAAGTTTTAACACTTTGGCAAGATGGGGAGACTTTAGATGTTTGGCATCCTGACACGTGGCAGAAGGCGACCGAACACTTAACATTTCGCTGGAGACCACTGCTCCTCGAAACACCAGTGGTGGCGGATTTTTCTGTTGGAATTTTACGCGCCCCTCCCCAGGGGGAGACGCTCTCACGGTCCAGGGCGCACCAGCTTCAGGACTTCTTTTTGGAGGAAATGATGATTCTAACATCAGCAAAGATGTTAGTCTGCACGGCTTGGTGGGGAGAGTGGGCTTTTTTAATGATGATGATCTTCCAGGAAAAAGAAAACCCCCAAGCGTCTCTTCAATCTGGGGCATCATCATATAGCCCCGTGCCTTTGCATCAACGATAATCGAATAAATGGACGTCGATGGCATAAAGAGACGGGAGGAATAAGGTTTACTCCATGAACGAGTCACCTCATCACGGAGGTCCCCAAAGAAGGGGAGAGACTGTCACTAAGGTCCCTCCCCAAGGCCACCCGACAGAAACCTGACATCCAGCTTTAGGCGTTTGGAGATCACAGTGCTTGCATTCTCCCTTGGGTCCGAGGACAGCGTGCGTTTCCCAAACACTCAACGCAGAAAGCATGGTGATCATCTTTATCAAGAGGTCTCTCGCATGAACTTCGCCATTTTACTTTCGCTTTCTGCTTTCTTTTAACTGCCGTGCAGTATTCAAAAGAAAAACACACTTGCACACACTCATGCAATGCAGTCCTTGACGACAAAAAGACCTGAGGATGTTTCCGGTTCATGCCTATTTATAACCTCCAGCTGCACCTAATTAAATGACTTCACCTGACCGAGGTTATATAAGCCAAACCTATATAAAATATAAGCTAAATATATGTGTTTGACGCACATGCTTTAACAACAGGTCGAACAAAGAGCGTTCTTGTACCCAATTGCGTTTTCATGCTTCATCGACTGTAGCTTTTGAAAGAGAACATAAGTCTAGGGATAAATAAAAAAATATATATATAATCACAACCAAAACTTGATCTACATATTATATGCAATGCACAGGAAAACCACAAAATAAAGAGTAAACAAAAGGTTACATGTTAAACAAAAGAAACCACTCCTCAGACTCCCTCCCCGGATTATCCACAAAAGGATAAGTAGTTGTGGTCTTATTACCCCTTTTATAAATGTGAATTAACTTGGGACAAAAATAACCAATATCTTTAACAAACAACACACAATACTTCAACGAAAACAACAAAAACGCTCAACAAAGACAACAACAAAAAGTGGGCAACAGAATACAGCTACACACTATGCTTTAGTTCAAGGAACTTTTCAGAAGTGAGCGCGTGCTAAACAGACATAAAAGCCAGAAGACAATCCTCCCCATACAGATGTGGCCATTAAGACTGCGCATGTTTTCCCGCGAGATGCCGCAATTTAGCGCGCGGCATGCCGCGACTTGCCGTAAGCAACTTTCGTGAATTTAAATAAATGTGTTGTGCTTCACTGAATATCCGCCAGATGGCCCATGGAAGGACTTTATCTAAAAGCCGGACCTTTTGTACTGTACAACGAAGAACTGTGTATAATTACTTAGCCTAAAACAATATTGTTTCCAGTGCTAAAGCAAACATGAATTTTATTTTGTTTTACAACAGATCTTTCATGTTAAATACATACATCTTTGTAGTCTTTTTGCACACACGCGCGGGTGCGTTACAATAATAATAATAATAATAATAATAATAATAAATTCGGAGAACTACTACGAATAATAATAATTCTGAATGGAGAAAACGCAGTCAAAGAAGTACCATCATTGAAGGACAGAAGAAAATTAAAAACAAATACATATCAGTTTGAGCTTGACACGTTTATGAGCTCTGTCGCTTGCTGTCAATGGGCGCCTAAGAGACACAACACATTTTCGGCTTCAGTAGACACACAATACTTCAGCCTGAAACACGACTGCCCCCTACAGGTAATGAAGGGCATTTTAACAGCTTGTCGCGCGCAGTCGCGGCAAGTCGCAGGATCCCTTTTCTCAAAACGTGTGTTTTTAAAGGCCAGACCTGTACATGTTCCAGATACCAAAAACCAGGGAGTGTGTTTTATCTATCCTTATAGAGAAAAATAAAAAAGCAAGCACTCACCTGATTAGAGGTATCCCTGACAGACCGCCCAGACTGTAAGGATTTTTTAAATTTTGGTAGACCCCCTTTCTACTCAATGCTTAGCCTGTATTCTGCGTGTCCCGTTTGGATCAGGGAACCCCTCAATGAAACACACAGTTCAGTGCTCAGTGAGATGTTTAAAGTTTATTGTAAAAGACGAGTATATATATGCACACACACAAAAAGAACCAAAAAGGAGGGGTGCACACTATAAAAAAAAATATTTGTTGGATTAACATAAAAAAAGAAGTGTCAAGTGGTTCTACGCAAGTGGGTTAAGTAGTTTCTACAATTAACAATTTAGTTGTATGAACAACAGAAATTCAGGTAAAGTTGACAAAACATTTTAAAGTAAATCCAAACAATTCAGATTTGTCACTATTATTTGGATCAAATGTCTGTTGAAATTAAACAGGATACCTTCAAATGCTGCACAACTCCATGTCTAATATTTCAGATCCTTTATGCCAACAATTAAGGTAACATTAACACTGGCGTCTATTTTGGAAATGACCACAAACAGCTTAAATGTCCCAGTTTGTTAAAAAAATAAATTAAAATTCTAGTCAACTGCAAACATTCTTTCCAAAGTCAGACAATGTGCAACTGTCTGCAAATATTGTAATAAATAATTTTAATTAGAAAAATAAAACAAAAGGAAATTTTGTTTAAGTCAGGGAGCACACCATAAACATTATTTTGTTTTATAATTAAAATTTTTAGAAGCTTTGGTAAAGGAAACATTAAAACTGGCCTCTTTAAAACTAGACATTTTTTTTGTAAACAACTGCAAACAATTTTAACTTCACAGTTCCTAAAAACAATAAAACAACAGTCTGCTAAAGATAGGCAGAATGCTCCAAAAAATTGCAGAACTTCAAATGGCCATCAACAATGGAAACATTAAAACTGGCCCCTATTTTTTAAATCTACAGACAATTTAACTGTCACCGATCACGGAAAAAAATGAAAGAGAAATAAAGATGTGTTGATTCAATCAACACATTTGAGCACCTGCATTTTGTGTGTAAGTTTCTGTGCATCAAGTCCTAGTAAGACTTTTTGAAAAAACTCAGGTCTGGTGGATAGCTAAGATTCAAGCTGTATATGACTCCCAAAATAAGAGCACAAGCCTTGGTGACACCGCCAAGATTTTGAAAGACTTTTACTCCCTTAACAATGAGTCCAACATCCGATGGTAGTTCACTGACTTCTGCATCTTCAGGACTGTGTTGGCCATGTCTCTTTCTGCATTCTCAGAGTCTGCGTCCTATAAAACACAAAAACAGTAACACAGTTAAGTCATTTAAACTGAATCTTGCATCAAAAATGCAGGTTGCAAATTTAACATGGCTTAGCAGTGCATCCAGAAAAAGTAAATAATCAGAGAATTCTACGGTGGCCCAGAAGGGCAAATCATCTTTCCCGTATATGTGTGTGTGTTTTCCCTTGTAAGTGTGTTTTTTCCCTTGAAAATGTATGCTTTTTCCGTTATAAATGTCCTTTTTTCCCTTAAAAATGTGTGCTTTTTCCCTTATAAATGTGCTTTTTTTCCCCTTACAAATGTGCTTTTTCCCCCTTATAAATGTCCTTTTTTTTTCCTTAAAACCGTATGCTTTTTCCCTAATAAATGTGCTTTTTTTTCCTTGAAAATGTGTGCTTTTTCCCGTGTAATTGTGTGCAGCCATCTGCTCTTTCCTGTTTGTGCGCAACTACTTTTTTCCCGTGTGACAACTCTCTTTCTCCCATATTTTGCAAGCTAAAAGCTAAAGCTAATGCACAAAGGACTATGGGAGTGGGGTCAAAACGCAACTGAACACAAAACCTTTCCGGATATCAGCTCCAGGACTCAACATCATGGAGTATACAGTGAATTATAGCGTAATAATGTTATATTTTCACTAAATTTTCAAATGCACACACTTACCAGGTAATGTTTAATATATAAATTGCATTGGAATTCTGCTTTGGAAGTCAACAATGAAGGGCACATCCTCAATTACTTCATGTCTTCTGTAGGCAAATGTTCTTTCCATTTTTTGTTTAATACCTTAATAGTTGTTTTTTTGAAAAAAATTCATTCATTTTTCTGAATCTCATACAGCAATGCGATTCGTTCTTTTTCTAGGCTTCGTTTGTTCTCTCCAGCTGGAAAATCAGGATAGAAATTGACTTCAGCCTTCCTGGGCTTTTTTGCCTTTTTTGGTATTTGTATTTTCACCATGTTTGTGTTTTAAAGAATTTATCTTTACTTCGGGACAGCCTGCTGCTCGCAGAGTATGACGATAGTTTCTCATCTTCCACTGTAGACTGACTTTCCAGCCATAAACCCACCAACAGAACCTCTTTCCTAAAGGCTTGGATACTTTTTAATCAGAGATTTTGCAACCTCTTCATATTCTTCAGTCATTGAGTCGCCGATGCCACGTCGGAATTCTCCAACAAACCGTGAGTACTCACCTTCTTGGTTTAATTTCCTGATCGAGTGTGTATTTATAGGACGCGGGTTAGATTGTGTCTTTCCCTTACTCCCCATTCGTGAGAGTCCTTAGACTAAATAGTGTGATTATCCTGCCTACTCGTGTTTTTCCGCGTTTGGGTTTACCATTCACGCAACAAAGGGCTAACCGCTAAAGCTACGTCTTCTGGTCACTCCAGGTTAGTTCCTGACAGAATGACTGAGCGACGTCCGCGGTGAACCCAGCGGATTACGCGCACCTCTGCGATGTGGTAGATCAGCACGCCAAGCTCATCAACACGCTAACCGGGGAGATCGCTAATCTGCGCCAGGACCTCCATGACGTCGCAGCCTTGCGCCAACCTCCCCCCCTCCTTCTGATGTATTTCTGGCACTTCCGGATAAGTGGGATGGCACGGACGGGAAATGTAATGTGTTTTTAACAGCGCTTGATCTGGTGTTTGAGTTCAATGCCACCAGATACTCCACCGATCGGCTACGCATCGTGCTTCTGGTCTCGTTGCTATCCGGGCAGACAGCTGATTCTCCAATGTAATTCTCCAATTTGGCCACAAACAAGTTCGAAGTACTGCATTCATCGATTCCGGTGCCGCTGGTAACTTCATTGACTTAACTTATGCCAAAGAATTGGGGATGAAGATCGAGGCATTATCCCAGCCGGTTCAAATCACTTCAGTCGACGGTCGGCCCCTCTCATCCAGCCCTATCACCCACCAGACCCAACCAATCACATTCATAATCAACCAACACCAGGAACAGCTCCAACTTTACCTCACCTCCATCTCATCTCCTCCCATCATCCTCGGATACCCCTGGCTGCTGCAGCACGACCCCCTTATCTCCTGGAACCAAAACCGTATCATCACCCCCACAGGACATTATGAAAGCTTGGTCATCCCATTTGGGATTCAATGTGAGCTGCTACGGTATCCGCAAAGGTCCAATTTAATAACCCTGAACATAGCTTATACTAAGAAATGTGTTTGCTGATAGCGCAGCATGTTGAGGTTAAAGATAGAAAACACTTTGTTCTCATGCACACATAATATCATAAAACACACCAAAAATTGAAATATTCCCTACAGGCGCAAATATAAATGGACAGTTGTCAGCATCACTGAGATGTACCACTACATTTGGATCATATTTTAAATGGCCATGGTGAAGTTGTCCTCCATCACAGACTTCTGGAGACAGAACAGTATTTTGGGCAGCACCTTTTTTAGCTACTGTTACTGTATGTCAAGGGACAGATACCGGATGATATCTTTGGATGTGCACATGAGTCACCCAAATTCAGACAAAGAGAATGACAGGAAGAGGGCCACATCCGAACATGATCGTCTGTTTAGGGTTAGACCTCTTAACGACCCTATCCGTCATGCTTGCAAATCTATCTATCATCCTTGAAGAAATTTAGCTGTGGATGAGAAAATGCTGGCATGCAAAGCACACACAGGAATGACACAGTGTATGAAAGTCAGGCCGACTAAGTGGGGATTCAAGTTGTTTGTTCTTGCTGATTCCTTAAATAGGTACACTATGGACTTTTCTGTGTAAACAGGAAAAAAACAACTTTCCCACAGGCCATGGCTTATCATATGATGTGGTGACGTCTATTTTGGACTATAAAGTTCTGGGTACAAGGCTCTGGGTACGATTTCTACACAAGACCAAAGCTGCTGAAAGACTTGCTTTCCATGAAGTTTGGTGCATGTGGGACAGAGACAAGAGAAAGGACTGCCCACGGAATGCAGATAATTTACTCTCTAAAAAGTCTGCCAGGGGATCTGGCAGGTGGATTCAAATCTCAAGTTCATGTTCAAGTAGGCTTTATTGTCATTACAACCATGTACAGTTAGTACACAGTGAAACGAAAAAACGTCCCCCCAGGACCAAGGTGCTACATGCAACATAAATTTACAACATAAATTAACAGAAACACTAAACTAGCTAACCAAGAGGGCTAGTTAGCTGGCTAGCATCTTTTGTATTTGTGAGGTGGATTCGGGACCTCTTGTATTTTTGAGGTGGATGGACACACGAGAAGTATCTGTCTGTTCTACCATCTAGTCTGCTTATATAGGAGACACGGTGAAGAAAAGGGTAAAATTACAAGGTACATGGACTACGAAGACATTTCCATGTCCTGCATCTGTGACTGCATACAGTACAACCAGCATATGGGGGGCATTGATCTCTTTGATCAGCAATTACAGTACTACACACAAAAAAAGGAAGTTGGCTACCTGTTACATGTACTAAAATGTAATATGTGTTTTGTACATAATAATTTCATTTTTCCAAGATGAACATAAATAAATTATGTTGTATTTGCATGACATTCAACAACTTAACATGCATTCGATTCAATCATGTTAAAATAAACCAAAGAGATCTTGTCACTATGAAAACCGGACATATCAAAGCAAACATTGCGAGAATATATCACGAGAAGAGAACACAGTTTGTGGAGAAGACAAACGTTAGGCGGGCATGTGGAAAAGGTAAGCAGGAATTAATTCCCATCTTTCTAAATAGAAACAAAATACTGAACATAAATGTCACCTGCTGTTTAGCAATGTTTAGTCACGTTATTTTGGTTTGAGCTATTTCTTGTATTTTTAATCACACTTAAAATACTGATGGTTATATGCACGTGCTTAATCTGCGGTTCGGTTCTGGTTTCGGTCTGTTCTTGTGAGTTGTGAAGCGATAAGAAGAAAGTATAAATATTTTTAATTTGCTAAATTAAGTATCGTTAACTGAATTAACTGAATATCTATCTCTGTATTTTTTCACAGCAGTTTGTGACTGAAAAGTGTCCTGTTTGCATCTGACTTCAGGAGTTTCCTGACCAACCGTATTTAACTGTCATATTTAAAAGTCATAACGTACAGTTATAAAGTACAAAACATTTCTGTTGGTGTTTAATTTTTTTCTATGAATAATACTTATTTGTGTTGTTTTATGTTTTGCACATCTTTTTAAATTGAGACCTCATTTGTAAGTTGCTGCTGGTGTATAAATATACTTGAGTTGGATTAACTTAATTTACAACTCAAAAATTATTCATTTATGTTAACACTATTAAATTATGTTGGACGCAGCTGTAGTAAATAAGTTAAATGAGCCTAATAAAATTAATATGACAGATATATTTTTTTTTATTACATTAAATATTTGAATAATGTAAGCACTATAAGAACTTGTCCCATAAAGAGTTTATGGAACAGCTCATCAAAGAGCTTTGTGGTGTCTCACAGGAAGTAGCACCAAAACGGACAAGTAGTGACCATGTACAGTGGTTACTCACGCGGAATGTCTATGACTGCCACACACTCTGTTGCAGCAAATGGCAACAGCCAAAATAAATCAGTCGCAATTCAAAGTAATTTGTGAAATGAAAGCCAGGTGGCGCAAAGGGACATTTTGCAAACGGCTGCAATTAATTTTATTTAGACAGACTCTATGTTTCTATCTGTCTATTGTTATTGTTATTATAAAAAAACAAACAGCAAAAACAACAGCTTAAGTGCTTGTAAGAACATTTTTATTTTAAATGATAAAAATGTCAATTTTGGAATCCACAGACGCTTAGTGGTCCGAACACAACGTAATAATCTTTGTATGATAAAATGACTCGTGGCATGAATCTACACGGAGCACTTCAGTTTTAAGTAATCATTCAATAACATGATAATAATAATCAAAAGTAAAATAATATTGTTCTTTTTTCTGTTTATGTCCACCATTTAATAATTATTTATTAGCCGCCTTCCTATCTCAGTCATAATATACAAATATGTTTTTGCTGTGTAGTGGACCGCGCGCGCACAACCTCTTGCTGGCGAGGCTTTCTCTGAATACGCCGTTTTAACGGGGGTGGGGATAAGAAACACCGCATCAGCAGAACTAGACTAATGATTATGAATGCGTCTGGGAAAACAGCAAGGAAACTGACTGGCCATTTTTAATAATTCATTGATAAGTTGATGTCTTTGGTTTCGGTTGTGAGTGGATGCGCTGTAGTAATCCACATTTCATACGAATTACATAAGTAGATTTTTTTTTCATTAGTTTATATAAAAGCAAACATTTTGCTTTCTGTAAGTATATATTTTTCACATCTGTGAGGCGAGTATACACGGAGTTTCGGTTTATTTTCTGACCGCGCTCAAGTTCACAGAAACCGATACAGAATAGCGTTGTTTGCCTTTATTATTTTACAACATCATAACGTTTTGTCCTCATTGTGCGTGCACTTAAATAAAAGTAAAGTCTTATAAAGGCTATGTAGCTTGTATAGGTTTATTATATAGTTTATGCCCATTAATCTGACAACACTTGTGACTTACCCACGTTTTCTGATACACACAGGCAGAGTTTTCTGGCTACGCGAGTGTTACACATGATAAAATATAAAGGCTTACTGTGTTAACATTTACTTTGCTTAATTTCGATGGAACTAAGAACCCCCTATATTTAAGTTCTAAATTTGTACTGTAATTTCAGTACTGTGATGATAAATTTGTTTAATGTTTCACATGTATTTTCTAAGGTTTTTGCCAACGGTGATACAGCGCAACGGGGGTGCTGGGATGTGAAAATGTAATTTGTTAAAATGTTTTTATCATTTATTAAAGAACATTATGATGATCATAACAGCCTACTGCATTCAATTCTTATAATAACGCAAAAACACATCGACATCTGCTGACGCAGTAGCACGGCCTGACAATGTTTTAATTTTTATGGCAATTTATTTTCGTTTATTTCGGTTAATAAATCTACTACAAATTTAAAAAACACAAAATATAAGATGACGAAAACCATACATGCGTAGCTTTTCTAATTACACATGATAAAATCTAAAGGCTCACTGTGTTAACGTTTACTTTGCTTAAATTCGATCCTAATAAGATTTAATTAAATTTAAATTCTACATTTTGTACTGCAATTTTAATACTGTGATTATGAATTCGTTTAATTACAGCGTTTCACTTGATTTTATCCGCTACTATGTGCAGCTCTAACAGAGCGCGACTCATTAATCATTGAGAGAATGAACTGATGCCCGAGGCGTCAGTCTATAGTTATATAGCGCCACTCAGCGGTAGAAGCCAGCAAATGCACAAACTCAAATGTCGCCACAATGAGGCGTGGCGGTAAAACCAGAATACTGCATGAGTAACATCTGTACCAGTTCCAGTAGCTGAGTTGACCTTGGATGCCAAAGATGTTGCCACTGCTGGTCACAGAGTACATGCTCATTGCAAAGCAGGGCATGGCAAGCGACAAAAAACACCTTGGAATGCCAGATATGCAATGTTCCTTTGTGTGTTCAGTTAAACAGGAACTGCTTTCAACTGCTTATGGTTTGTATAGTTGTGTGACTAAATCATACACCCATTTTATCTTGTACTGTTCCTGTTTGCATTATTTGCCTTTAAATTTCTGTTTTTTTTTTTTTTTATTTTGCATTGTTCCTGTTGGAGTTTTACCCTGCTTGTACATTTTTTGCACAGTTTATATCCTACACTGTTTTTGGTTTGCACCATTTACCCTAAATGTTTGCACTTTTTATTTATTTTGAACTGTTCCTGGAATTTTTGCAAGTAAAATTTAAATGAATGTACTGTTCATTGTTTCTGTAAATGAGTGAGCGAGATGATTGTCACTCCATTTTAAAGTAAAACTTCTACACTACAAGATCCATGTCACAAAAGTCTTGTACACAAATGTTATTTCAGTGACTTATTTTTTTTGTTGTTTTCAATAATTCAATTAAATTTTATTATAGTGTTTTTAACAATTGTCATTGTCGCAAAGCAGCCTTACACAATCAAAAGAATTATTTAAGTTTGTATGGAAGAAGAGTGTGCATGAATCAAAATGGTCAGATAGTCCTGGTGAGCAAGCTGAGGGCGACAGTGGCAAGGAAAAACTCCCTGAGATGGTAATTGGAAGAAACCTTGAGAGGAACCAGTTTTCGGGTGAAACAGAAAGCAGGAATTGATCTGCATTCATACTATGTGTTAGGTGTGTTAGCCAGTTCAAGATTCAAGATGGCGGCCGACAAAAATGCAGCTCTGTGCGGTAAGACTCACGGTGGCGGCTTGTGTGTTTACATCAACACGAAATGGTGGTGCAAGAACTCTGTGCTAGTTTCTAGTTATTGCTCATCGCTGGTGGAGTTTGTGACTGTTACAGATGTGGCCATTAAGACTGCACGTGTTTTCCTGCGAGACGCCGCAATTTAGCACGCGGCGTGCCGCGACTTGCCGTGAGCAACATTCGGGAATTTAAATAAATGTGTTGTGCTTCACTGAATATCCGCCAGATGGCGCATGGAAGGACTTTATCTAAAAGCCGGACCAAGTATAATGAAGAATTGGGTATAATTACTTAGCCTAAAACAATATTGTTTCTAATGCTGAAGCAAACATGAATTTTATTTTGCTTTACAACAGATCTTTCATGATGAATGTGTGTATATCTGCTTCATATTATTTTCATAATAATGAAATGAGCTGCCCAAATTCATGCTTTAAAATTCTTAATAAGTTTCTTATATATTTTTTGTAATGTTTTAACAGGGACAAAACAGGGAAAGACATGGCAATGTCTCGGTTTAAATGGCCTTGAAATTAATTTAATTTCCTGATAGTAGGCAATCTGATAGACTTAACTATGCGAATGTCCTGATTCGTGAATATGCCAACATATCTTATTTAAAACGTAAAAATGTGTCGACATCATCAGAAAACATGAATGAACTATATATATTATATTATTAAGTAAATATTATTTTATGACCACGAACTTCTTCGGGCTTTTTATAATAATCATCATATTTGCTGTTTGTGTCCAGCATTTAATAATTATTTCATCCATTATTTGACCACGGCTGGAAATAATAGCTGGAATGTGATGTGATTGTGAATTCATAACTGAAATAAAGCAGTTCGTCTTTTGTAAAGCACTTTCACTTTACAAAAGGCAGCGTTTTCATCAAAAGGTTGATAAACGTGTGTTGTACAGTATATACACCGCGACAGCGCGCTCAGTTACTCACTTCTCACCTTTCATGTAGGTCTGCTCTGACTTATTAATTCGTTTTAAACCCCTTAAAAATGCGTGTGTACAGCTCAAAACCTCCATCAGTTATTAAGATAGCATCTATTTAGAAAAAATGCCCCAGTGATTTCGGAGCTTTAGGAAATCTCCCGGCGCTCTGCGCATAACACCGAGGCAACTCATGTCAGAAAGAATTTATAAACGCTATTGTTTTTTTACCTATAATTTTGTTAATTTAATTTAAATGAGGTTTGGGCTCAGGACTTCGATTCGGCATCGTGATTCGTCTCTTTAATTTACTACATAGTTTTAAATCAGCGCTCAGCCGCATGCATGAAGTTTTCCAGAGCGCACCGGCAGAAGTAGACTAATGATTATGAACGCGTCGGGAAAACAGCAAGCAGACTGACTCTAACCATTTAAAAAAAAAATGTTTGCGTTCATTTTCTGACGCGCTCAAGTTCACCAAAAACAATACAGAACAGCGCACCTTATTTGCTTTCAAACATTTACAAAATCACAACGTTTTCACAATGAGGCAGGAGCTGCTGTCCGCGGATGGCCGTCGTACTCGTATTTTATAGCGCGGTGTGCAAACAGCATGCTCAACAGCATGTTGTGTGGACATTATAAGATTTGTATTGAAAACCGTGGCAGCTGGCACGCCTAAAAATAGACGCAGGTTAATTTTTTATAGTCTAAATTAAAATCCTCCTCTTTAGTGCCTCCTATTCCTATTAATCCTATTGTTCTTTTAGTGTCACTGCGTGTGCTTGCAATGCCAGACAACATTCAAATGCAAATTATTCACTTTCCCCAATGGTGAATCAGCTGTTCTCACCTATACATATTAACCTATACGTTCTCACCTAAAGTGTTTAGGTGAAATTCCACCTATACAAGTGTGACAAATATGCAAAGAAAAAAAATAGGAAGGGGCAAATATTTTTTCATGGCACTTCACATGTAGTCAGATTGTTCCACTGGGCTGAAACTGTGGCAGGTGGAGTTATAGCACTTTTCAAATCACACTAACTATACATTGATATGAATAACTTTGAATGATGAATGCTACGTTAATATGATCTCGGGCTTGCTCCACATTATAAAAGCAAGGCGCGGAGTTTAGTCCGAGATCAGGGACGTACGTGATGTGGTGTAAAATAGGCAGTGGCGGTTCTACACTGAATTGCTCCCCGGGCGAGACTCCCTCCCCGCGCCCCCGTCAGCGCCAGGTTCTAACCAACCAAACCCCCTCTCTGACGTCTGCTCGGTCTTGTTAATTTGTTTTAAAAACCCCAATTCTGCGAATTCCCCCAGCAGCGAAACCGGTTTAATGACTTCACACCTGTCGTAAAGGTGAGATGGGGGATTACAGTAACTGTGGGTGCGCTTCACCTCGGAGCGCGCTGTCGCGTTGTATTCAATGAATAGACTAAAACAAAATCATGTTTGCTTCAGCATTGGAAACAATATTGTATTAGGCTAACTTTATTAAAGATTATACACTTTTTTATTCTTTGTCCACACACGTGGGCATCTTAAACTTTTTAGATATTGATCCTTTCTCGATGCAGCGAATTTTCTGAGCATAATAATAATAATTTACATGAATGAAAAGCAGGAAGAAGAAAAGGTAACGCGAAAATAAGAAAAAGCTTTAGAGAAAATAAGAAAAAGCTTTAGAGGTAAATGCTGTAAAATGCTTCAAATGAACAGATTCTGCCTATAACAGGTCAGGGACAGTAAGGCTGGATCCAGCAGCGCACCACATCCCACATCATAATACATGCTGATGATGACCAACACGTCTCCCCTGATCTACCAGAGCCAAGTAAAAAGAATGGCAATCAAACAGAATAAAATTAGTAGCAGCCTTAACTTGTGCTAGTAATTATTATGGTGGTCAATGTTAATTGAAATAATGTTACTCAGCATCATTTTGTATTAATATTGACTACCATAATAATTAAAATAAGTAACTAGTTTACTAGCGTGAGCTACTGCTGCTACTGATTTTATTTTAGCTCACCTGTTCAGTTTTATTGCCATTCCTTTTAAAATATTGTCTTTATAGGTTTATATGTTGTTTGTCTTGATGTTCTTTTCTTCATTTCTTTGTTTTACTAATATGACCCAATATATGTTCAGTGATACTTCAAATAACATGTTTAAATAGCATTGATTTCTGGATTGTGTTATATTTTTATACTAGTAACTGGTGTTAAAAATGTATCTCCACATTAATGAGCCAATGTATTATGGTGTGGGCTGCTGTGGGCCAGGAAGTCCAGGGACACTTTTTGGTCCCAGTCCGCCCCTGTAATAACGAATGGAGAAAGCGCAGTCAAAGCCCGGGGATTCTGCGTTCCGCGGGGCCAGTCGTGAATAGCTGACACTCAGTGACAGCCAATGAAATTGAAGCATTTTTGCCGCTTTCCATGTGGTGTGGCGTTGCTTAAATACAGTTAAACCTCGGATTACGAGTAACACGGTTTACGAGTGTTCCGAAAGATATTTAATAAATTTTGACTTAAAAAACGAGCGTTGTCGTGGTTTACGAGCTCCGAGTATCATGTATAACGCATGCGCTTCTTGTTTTGACACCGAGCGTCGCGTCATCACAACTGAGCCAACGGTTTTTCTCTCTTGCGCTGCAGGTATTCATCTCCCCTGCTGGGTCTTAGTGCTCGTCTCTCTTACTGGTATAATCAACGTGTGTACTGTTTACTATAACACTGTGCCTACGTGTGTCTGTAAAACATATTTTATTTTGTGTTCGGAAGCGCGTGTGTATAGCGCGTGTACTGTTTGTTATAACACCTGTGTGTGCGCGCGAGTAAGGCAAAAGAAATTCTCAATACAGAGGTTAAAAATCTATTTTCTTCATCATCGCGGTGTGTGTGTGTGTGTGTGTGCGCGCGCGCGCAAGCGTAATTAGACACTGTGCCGGCTGTGTGTGTGTGTGTGTGTGTGTGTGTGAAACCCTCATTCACAAACACACATGCGCGCACAGAAATGAAGGCAAGAGACACACACTCTGCTCTCCGGAGAAACTCTGTCGCAAATCTTTTCAGAGGGAAGGTGCTGGGTCGTTTGTTTGTTTGTTTTACTTTACAGCAGTGATTCTGTTAGTTTGCGCTCACATGAGTGTCTTTAGCGATGTTTATTGCTTTTAGATAAAACAGTGTAGCGGAAGGGAGACGTTGATTTATGACCTCTGTTTACGGAAGTGTAGTCCAGTGCGGGAGATGCATTGTGGGTAATGCAGTCCGGTGTGTGCGAACGCGAATGTGTGATTTAAGTTAGGATATAGAGCCTGAGTTTTGTTCTTCAGTAGTTTTTTTTTTTGTTGGATTTAAGTGCAGGATCCACCCGAAAGTTTGTACTATAACCTGACAATGCAGAAAATAAAAGAATGGGCATCGATGAGTTTGTCCGTCTCATCATTACACAAGCATAGATTAACGAGCTGTTACGCTGTCACGAGCAACATTAAAATAAAGCGCAGAAGCTTTAATAATTTAGATGAGAACAACAGTCTTTCTGTTAATGTGTGTGTGAGTGTGTTTAAACGAAAGAAGAAAATTTTAATGTGTAAGATGAGGAGAGGGAGACAGGAGGGGCTGAAAGCAAGAGTCTTCACTTACTCTAGCCTCACACACACACACGCACACACACACACACACGCACACACACACACACAGCGCCTGCATGCACAAAGGAAAACGCTTATCTGCCAGGATTTGTTTTTAACTTTTTTGAAACGTGCAGGTTAATTTGATTTATTTTTACTTAATGTCTTGTGTTAATTATTTTTATGTACTTATTTTTTTGGGCTGTAAAATGAATAATTTAAGTTTCCATTATTTCTTATGGGAAAATTAAATTTGGTTTACAAGCGTTTTGGAATACGAGCCCACCTCCGGAACGAATTATGCTCGTAATCCGAGGTTCCACTGTAATAGTATAAACTCGTCCAGATCCTGGTTCGAATCCCGCTCTGGGTGAAAATGTAATAAATGTGAATCCTTTGTTTTACACTTTTTGCTTATGATAATTATTAAATTATAGCAACTGTAAGGTGAGTGCTAATGTGTTTCATAGCTTATGCAAAAAAATTCTCAATTGCAAACATGCATATAGTACTGAAACATAACTTGATAATGTAATGGCTATATCGTGGCATTTTAGCGCATAACACCGGCATTTTGTGCACTGGCTGGGAATCGAACCCGGGCGAATCACCTACCACTGAGCCACCAGTACCTTTATATATTCTGAGTGCATAAAAACAATAAAACAATACTGTTATAGGCTAACATCATACATTTTTGTAGCCCTTTTGCACACGCGCGGGTGTGTTACAATAATAATAATAATAATAAATTCGGAGAACTACTACTACTAATAATAATAATTCTGAATGAAAATGATGAATAAATACATATTAGTTTGAGCTTAACACGTTTATGAGCTCTGTTGCTTGCTGTCAATGGGCGCCTAAGAGACAACATTTTTCGGCTTCAGTAGACATACAATACTTTAGACTAAAACACGACTGCCCCCTACAGGTATTGAAGGGCATTTGTGGGATCCCTTTTCCGAAAACGTGCGTTTTTACAGGCCAGATCTGTAGATGCAGACCTTTTGATTTACCACAGGAATTTACCACTGTATTCATTATCGGAGTGTACATTCCACCTAGCGCTAATGCTAAGGAAGCGCTATGGAACTGTATACAAAGATCAGTGAACTGCAAAATACACACCCGGGTGGACGGTTTGTTGTTGCTGGAGATTTCAACCATGCAAATCTCAAGTCAATGCTTCCTAAATTTCATCAGTATGTGGACTTTGCAACTTTGCTGACTTGGAGGAGTACACGTCATCAGTGACCAGCTACATCAACAAGTGCACCAATGACGTCACTGTCTCCAAGAACATCATCTCACGACCCAACCAGAAACCATGGATTACTGCGGAACTGCGTGCACTTCTGAGGACCAGAGACTCTGCCTTCAAAGCGGGAGACAAGGTGGCCCTCAGAACAGCAAGGGCCAAACTTTCTCGGGCCATCAGAGAGGCGAAGCGCGCACACGCCCAGAGAATCCACAACCACTTCAGAGACAGCGGCGACACACACCGCATGTGGCAGGGCTTACAAGCCATCACTCACTACAGGATGACATCACCTGCCTGTGACAGTGACGGCTCCCTCCCTCGGCTTGACAGGCAGAACGACGTGGCGGCAAGAAAGACCACCCCTCCTCCGAACGACCAGGTGCTGTGTCTCACTACAGCTGAGGTGAGGAAAACTTTACGCAGAGTCAACCCACGTAAAGCTGCTGGACCAGACAACATTCCAGGCAGAGTGCTCAGAGAATGTGCTGAACAGCTGGCAGATGTTCTCACTGACCTCTTCAACATCTCTCTGAGCAGCGCTGTCGTTTCCACGTGCTTTAAGGCCACCACCATCGTCCCCGTGCCCTAGAAGTCTACTGTGTCCTGTCTCAATGACTACCATCCCGTTGCACTCACACCCACCATCATAAATTGCTTTAAGCGGCTTGTCATGAGACACATCAAGACCCTGCTGCCCTCCTCACTGGACCCACTGCAATTTGCGTACCGTCCTAATCGCTCAACGGACGACGCCATCTCCACTACACTACCTCTTGCCCTCACACACTTGGACAAGAAGGACACATATGTTCGAATGCTGTACATAGATTTCAGCACAGCATTCAACACTATCATCCCCAACAACTTATTGGGAAGCTGAACCTGTTGGGCCTGAACACCTCCCTCTGCAACTGGATCCTGGACTTTCTGACCGGTGGGCCTCAGTCAGTACGGATCGGGAACTGCACCTCCGGCACCACCACACTGAGCACTAGGGCCCCACAAGGCTGTGTGCTCAGTTCCCTGCTGTTCACACTGCTGACTCACGACTGTGTAGCAACACACAGTTCGAACCACATCATTAAGTTCGCTGATGACACGACCGTGGTGGGTCTCATTAGCAAGAACAATGAGTCAGCGTACAGAAAGGAAGTGCAGAGGCTAACGGACTGGTGTAAAGACAACAACCTGTCTCTAAATGTTGACAAGACAAAGGAGATGGTTGTTGACTTTAGGAGGACACGAGGCGACCATTCTCCGCTGAGCATCAACGGCTCCTCTGTGGGAATCGTCGAAAGCACCAAATTCCTGGGTGTCCACCTAGAGAAGGACCTCGGCTGGTCCCTCAACACCAGTTCCCTACACAAGAAAGCCCAACAGCATCTCTTCTTCCTGAGAAGACTGAGGAAGGCCCAGTTTTCACCACCGATCCTGACCACCTTCTATAGAGGAACTATCGAGAGCATCCTAAGCGGCTGCATCACTGTCTGGTTTGGGAATTGTGCCATATCGGACCGTAAAACCCTAGGGCGGATAGTGAGGACAGAGGAGAAGATCATCGGGGTCTCTTTCCCCTCTATTGAACACATCTACACCACACGCTGCATCCGCAAAGCCACCAGCATTGTGGCTGATCGGACACACCCCTCTCACACACACTTCACACTCCTGCCATCTGGAAAAAGGTACCGAAGCATTCGGGCACACACATCCAGACTGTGCAACAGCTTTTTTTCCACAAGCCATCCATCTCCTCAACAAAAAGGGACTGAACTGATAAACACACACACACACAAACATTATCACACAGCTTAACTCAGTTACCTCAAAATATTGGGACTGGACTGACTAATCAACACAAGTGCAGACACACTGACCTACACCACCAAATTATCGTACATACCAACCTGTAAATGCTTCACTGTTTATCTCTTTTGCACAATTTCTTGCTGCTGTTTTAAGGAATGTTAATTCTTGCTGCTGCTTTAAGGAATGTTTATGTTTACCCACTACCTCAACACCATATTTTATGTTCTGTTATGTCGTGGGTGCGCACTGTCACTTTGTTGTTGCTCTTGTTTGCACACTTGAACGTGCACTTTATGTTGTCTATAAAAATGCTATACTTAGCTAGTTAGTTAATATGTTATGTTGTAATTTATGTTAGGTCTCTCTGTCCTGTCTCTGCTGGCCAGCTAACTAGGCCTCTTGGTTAGCTAGTTTAGTGTCTATGTTAATTTATGTTGTAAATTTATGTTGCATGTAGCACCTTGGTCCAGGAGGAGCGTTGTTTCGTTTCACTGTGTACTAACTGTATATGGTTGTATTGACAATAAAGCCAACTTGAACTTGAACTTGAATGAAAGATACTGGGTAAATATATGTGAAAACGTTTTGCCCTATACTGGCACACTGTAAAAATGTTTAAAATAGTGTCCATGCCGTATGCCTTTGTTCATTGAAAGGCATGTCTTGCGGAGGTCAAAAGAGTATCCAGGTGTGATAGGTTCTCCCCCCAGCTCGGGGTGAAGCTGTAAAAATGTCTGCTTTGTTTACCGAATCGCCAATTTTCCTTAACCCTTCGTTTTGGGGTTAACTTTAAAGCATCTGGTCTTATGCCTTGTGAGGTTTCCTGCAGCTTCGTGTCACAAATCTGCTTTATGATCGCGAATCAGATAAGATTGCAGCCTTGTTTTACAGATGCCCCTTCATGATCGTGGATCAGATAACTTATCGGGATGGCGACGTGCATGCTGGAAGAAGGTCTCTGGACTGTGGTCAGTTGACTGCTGTCTCTCTCTGGGGGAGCCCTGTTATTCACTACACCTTAATTAGAAGTTTTTAGAATCTTACCTCACTAGTACCATTAGACGAATGACGAAGAATATTGCATTATCATAAATAGTGTATCAGGTGTATAAGGTTTTTTTTTTTCTTTTTCTTTTCTCATTGAGATTTTATTGTCTTGGCAAATTGACGAACATTTTTGCTGAAAATATTTCTCCTAAATTCAGAATATAACTATTGTTATTTAGAGTGTATATTTAAAGGAAAGACAAAATCACAACACCTCAAAATACCCAAGATCATGCAGTATTTGCAGAGCTTTAATGACTCAAATAAAACAAAATGCAAATAATTGATTAACAAATTGTATTAATGTTTTGGTCAAAAACCAAAATTCAATAATCAATATTTTAAACCGGAAACATTCCTCAGATTGATTTTGTCTGAAGGGACGTCCAGTCACGTGGGCAGTGCGGCATTGGAGCGCAGCATCTCGTTCTCGCCTTTTCAGTGAACACGTGCTGTGTGAAAATGCTATAGGAATGAGAATACCAACGCCGCCGCACTGCAAGTGTCTGGAGCCCCGGTTTGTGTAGTGTGTGCACACAAAGACCGAGGAGGTCTCAGAACCATCTCTGGGAAGCTAACTCGAGGACCTGTGAACCCGGAGTAGCAGGAACATCCAGGCTATAAAATCGAACAAATGTGTGTGGAGAGAACCAACCTGCCGCGTCGCATGCTTGCTGCAGGGGAACACCTCTCGCCAGAGTGATAGATGAGACAATCCCCCTAGTTGAATGAGCTCTAGTTCCTAGAGGCGAAGTGAGCCCACGCGCCTCATAGGAGAGGGCAATTGCATCTCTCACCCAGTGTGACAGAGTCTGTGTAGCGGCGGCCGCCCCCCGGTTGCGGCCCCATAGCATATAAAGAGCTGCTCTGACTTACGCCACTGGCCGGTGCGGTGGATGTAAATCTAAAGAGCACGTACTGGACACAGTAAGTGAAGTCTCTCCTGCTCCAGAGCTGTAAAAGACAGATAACAGAAGGCTTTAAGAACAACAGGGTGCATGGTTGAGAATGGAACTTTCGGAAGATAGTTCTGATTAGGATGCAGAATGGCCCTGACTAGCCCAAGTCTAGGCAGGATGGGGAGACTGACAAGGCGTGCAGATCTCCAACTCTCTTCAGAGAGGTAATGGCCATCAGAAAAACCATCTTAAGGGTCAGAAACCTGACATGCGCTGACTCTAGTGATTCAAAAGGGGTGTCTATTAGACCTTCGAGCACGATAGATAAATCCCATGACGGGACAGTGGCTCTAGTGGGTGGCCTCAACCGTTTAGCTCCACGAATGAAACAGGTGATCCCACCATTAACCCATCAGTCGGAACGTGGCAGGCTGAAATAGCGGCTACGTTTGTCCTGAGAGTACTAGGGCACAAGCCCGAGGACAACTTTTCCTGCAGGAACTCCAGCACTGAAACAATTCGGCAGTGGACTGAGTCTACCTGCTTTGTCATGCACCAACTTTCAAATACATTCCATTTAAGGACGTAGGCTTTCCTAGTGGAGGGAACCCTAGCATTTAAAATAGTGTCAATAACGCTGGCTGAAAGACCAGCTTGACTTATTGAAGGTTCCAAAGCTCGGGCCTGGGATGGAATATTGTCCCCTGTGCCTGAGACAGAAGTTCCCTCCTCACTGGAATCACCATGGTGAGCCCTTGAGAAGAGATACTGGATCCGAGAACCACACTCTGGTCGGCCAACAGGGCGCTATCAATAAGAGGCGTAAACGCTGTTGACGGACCTTCGCCAAGATTCCCGGAAACAGAGCTATCAGGAAAAACGCATAAAGGCATAACCTGGGCCACGTCTGGGCCAAGGCGTCCACCTCTGCTACATAAAATCTCTCCCAGATTGACTGACTACTTCGAGGTGGGGTTTTCATTCCCCGTGTGTGTGAGCTTGACTGGACAGTACAACTGCTCCCACATTCATATGCCCTGAAATGTAAATTGCCCTGAGGGACAGAAACCTGGTGCGCTAGCTTATTTAGTGGCGCGAGCACAGTCCACCCTGGCGATTAATATATGAGATGGTCGTAGTGTTGTTTACCCGCACTAGGACATGATAGCCTCTCAACTGTTGGAGGAAGTGCTTTAGGGCCAGAAATAGAGCCATCATTTCGAGGCAATTGATGTGCCGCGCGAGAAGATGGCCTCTCCAGCTCCCTTGGGCTGGACGGTTATCTAATACCGCACCCCAGCCCGTGAGGGAAGTATCTGTCATTAGCATCTGTGATAACAAGACGAGCTTAGAGTGCGACCCAGAGTCAGAAACCGGGGTCCAAACCACATAGGAAGGGTACGAAGCCCCTGGCGCGTAACCCTTATTGGGGATTGGCCCTCGAGTGAAATCCCCTGTTTCTTAGCCACAACTGAAATGCTCTCATGTGCAGAAGGCCCAAAAGTGTTTCCGTGGATACAGCTGCCATGAGAGCTAAGATCTCTGAAAGTGATGAACAGTCACTTTTTGGTCTAGCTTGATTACCTTGAGGGTGTTGAGAATGGATTCAACATGAGCGGGAGACAGCTGTGCCTGCTTCTGATCGAATCCCATGTGACACCCCAAATATGTTGTCCTCTAAACCAGGAAAGAGCACGCTTTTTGTGGCGTTGGGTCTCAATCCTAAGAAACAAAGGTGAGCTAGGATGACATCCTGATGTCGAAGCACTAGCTACTGAGACTGCGCCAGCCAGTCGTCTATATAATTTAAATACAGATGCCCTGGAGTCGTAAGAGCCAGAACTGCATCCATGCATTTTGTGTATGTGCGGGTAAAAGAGCTAGACCAAATGGAAGGACCCAATACTGGTAACCTACTGTGTTGTGGCAATATTTCTATGTGAAAGTATGCGTCCTTTAGATCGATTGTCACAAATCAATCGCTTGGTAGGATTTGAGAACAATCACTTTGACAGTCAACATTTTGAAGCTGTATTTATTTATTTTTAAAAAGCGGTTCAGCCCGCAAAAATAAAAAAATTTGACGCAGCCCCCCATTCCTCTTGGGAACCAAGAGATACCGACTGTAGTAGCGTGGTAGGAAAAACATGTTCTATGGCCCCTATTCCCAGCAACTTCTGTCAGCAGATGCACCCTTACCAGTCTCACAGAAGTGGAGGGTGACGTGAGAACTGAATCCTGCAGCCCTTTTTCTACAGTCTTTAACACCCAGGGAGATATGCCTGGCAGTAGCTTTCACGCTGCCAGTTTCTCCTAAAGGGGCTAGTGTTACTGGTTCGGCATCCTGGAGTACAGCAGGATATGACCTAAGGACTTACTTGCTGTTGGAGAAACACCAAAGGCAGCGGAGACTAAACACAGACCCCCTGGGGGTGCACCTTCTTATATGAAAGAATGTTATGCGCCCCTCCCCGTGAAGGGGAATCACCCCCACAGTCCTGGCGCATGAGCTTCAGGACTTCTTCTTCGAAAAGAAGACAGTGTGGTGGTTTGATCTCTTTGAGGCGGCTTGTAAGGGCGGCAAGCTGTACCCCAGTCCTTGCGAGGGGGTGCTGGCTGCTGACGCTTTCCTTCTGCGCCTCCCGTCTGGCAAGAATCAGGTCTGGTCGAGACTGGGTGGCCAACAGACTTGACTCTTGAGCACGGCGTGGGAGAATTTTCCCGAAAACCTGTTCATATAGCCTAGCTTCCCAAAACTTAGTGACGACGGAATTAACAACATTCCTCCTTGATGCCAGGAAGGTGAGACTGGGGCATCAAGGAGGAATGTTCGATCCTTATCCTTGATGCCTGTTAAGTTTAACCACAGGTGCCTCTCCTCGTGCTCAAATCCTTTAGCAGATCAGCCTGATACGCCTGCAAAACCGCCATGGTGTGCAAAGAAGCGCTGGCCTGACCTGCTGCTTGGAAAGCCTTTCCTACCAGGAAAGAAGAAGTTCTACACAGAGGGAAGTCTTGGCTTTTTCAGTGAGGATGATGTCCCACGAGAGAGATAGCCCGCGAGCGTCTCTTCTATCTGGGGCATTATCATATAACCTCGTGCTTTAGCCGTTTTCTCTAAAGCTTTTTATATTCGCATAAGACAAAGTTGATGGTACAAAAATATGGGAAGAATAAGGCTTGCTTCAAGAATGAGATAATTCGTTGTGGAGGTCGCCAAAAAAAAATAAAATAAAGGGAGACAGCGGCGTTGTGGCTCCGTCTCCTGGCCACCCAACAGGAATCTGTCGTCTAATTTAGAATGTTTGGGAAAGGCTTGCTCCTGCGGCCAATCTATGTGCAGCCGTTCGACTGCATGCATTATGACTTTAAACAGCTCCTCATATTCTCTATCCTCCTTAGAGGAGCATTCTGACGTGTAGCTACTTCCATTTCTACAAAAGCAAGAGAGCGAGTCTCTTCTACACACTCACAAGAAGCACTGGAGCGCACTTGTGAAATGGAAGGAGAGACTTCCCGATCGGAAGAGAAGGCGAGAGAAAGGAGAGGAGAATCTGTCCTCGGCCAGATCGGCTTGTGGTCCAATATGAATGCTGTTGTGCTAACTGTGTGAACTGAATGTTTCAAGAAATGAAACTTTCTTATGAAAACTGCTTGTTAGCAATGTCATCCACTTGCAGAAGCTCACAGCCCCCTGTGCTTGGCTTGGAGCCACGATTGATGTGAGAGCGCTAAGTGCCCCATCCCTTACCTTGGCCAGATCAGCCAATAAGGTCACCAGCCGTGGGAGGCTACAGGATCACTATATGAACACTTTACCACTGTGCCACTTGGGGGCATTTCAACTCTAGATTTAATATTAACCTTTAAATTAAATATAGAAAATATAGTGACATCTAAACAGCTTACCCCCCTTTTTTGCATGTTTGTCACACTTAATTAATTGAGATAATCAAAAAAAATTATATTACACAACTGTAACCTTAGTACATAGTACTTAGTACAAAGTGCAGTTTTTACATTATTATTTCATTTATTAAGGAAAAGAGGCTGTACAAACTTACTCTGCAATTTCAAGCTCAATGGTCAGGAGTAGCTCAGTGGTTAAGGCATTGGATTACAGTTCGGAAAGTCTCAGGTTTAAACCCCATGACCACCAGGTTGCCACTGTTGGGCCCTTGAGCAAATGCCTAAATGTAAATGTAAGCTATTTCAGAGGCTTTAGGCCTCCACCAACTCACAAAAGAAGAAAATTAAGAAGCGTAGTGAACTTTCCCGGGAGTGGCTTATAATAGAACCTAGAACAACATCTCAAGAACTGAGCCTCACTTGCCTCAAGTAAGGACATAGTTCATGATACAACAATAAAAAAGACACTGGACAGAAATGGCATCCATGGGAGATTTCCAAGACGCTAGCCACAACCAAAATGTAAACAAAAGCTCACCTCACATTTTCCACAAAACATCCTGGTTATCTTAAAGACTTTTGGGCAAATATGCTGTAAAATAATAAGACAAAAGTTGAACTCTTTGGACAGTGCACATTTTATATAAAAGTGTATAACAACTAACAGTGTTTTAGAAAAAGAACATATTGAATATCTCAATTATATCTTGGAAACATTTTGTTTAATTGTTCACATATAATTATAGTATATTTATGTATTGCCTTTTTTTGCTGATGGTCCCCAACGGGTTTAGTTAATCGTGTAATGTATTTGTATCCTTCCCCAGATTCCCAAAAGAGAAGTATCAAAAGTAAATAAATAAAATAGGTTGTAAAATTAAATAATACTAGCTGCAATGGGCTGCATTCACATCACTATCACTTCAACAGTGTGAAGAGATTCAACAGTAATTTTCAGCATATTTACATATAATGCATGTACAGTAGATAAGTGTACAAGGTTTAAGGTATTTATTATCGTAAATGTATATGATATTAAATATTCTTTGTGTGCATATACTGAGTCAGGCAAATATATATATATATATATATATATATATATATATATATATATATATCCACACAAGAACATCTGGCTGATTTTTTATATCTCATTATATATTTTCAGAGGCAGGAAAGGACTTAATCAACGTTAAAATCTACTTTATCATGAGTGGGTTGAACTTCAGTTTTCTCCAAAATGTATCATTTGTGCGTCCAGAATACTTTTTCATCAGTGGATTTTCTGGAATACCTTTTAGTCAATACTACTTTGTCTTTTTAATGTTTGTTTATATTATATCATTGTGTGGAAACTCAATTGTGCTTTACATGATAATAATTGACAAAAGTCTTCATATTCCTAAATACATGGGTATTTTTAATTAAGCTTTGTCAGAGTTTGGTGAAGCAAATGCACTGATTCCTTTCCTTGTAAAGCTTTTTCTATTTAATTCACAGTACATATCCTATGAGGCATGTTTGGCTAACATGTTTTTGACTTATTTCTTCGCAGGTGCGCAGTATTTAACTCTTGTTGTCATGGCATATGATCACTTTATTGCCATTTGCTCACCTCTGAGATATCATGCTATTGTAAATAATTCCTTTATGATAGCAATTTTAACAACAATATGGATATTTAATTTTATTTTTTCTGCCATTATGGTGGGTTTGATTACACCACTTTCATTCTGTAAATCCATTGAGATAAATAGCTTTTTTTGTGACCATGGGCCAGTTTATACACTAGCTTGTAATGACAACAGCATAAATGTTTTCATGGGAAATGTCTCTATTGCAGTATATCTTTATTTGCCACTGACTGCCATAATCTTATCTTATGTGGGCATTCTGTTGGCCTTAACTAAACTTACAACATGGGAGGGTCGTCTTAAAGCATTCAAAACATGTGTTACTCATCTGCTGGTAGTAGGAATATTCTTCATTCCTGTGTCAGTTACATACTCATTCTCTCTACATCCAACTGCTAGGATAATTAACATTTCACTGTCAATAACAATTCCACCCATGTTAAATCCCATAATTTATGTTTTGAGTACAAAGGAATTCAGAAACTTCTTTCTGAAAATTTTTAAAAAGAAAACTTATGTTTCTCATTTGCTGGTTTAAGTAAAGTGATCAGATTAGATATTTTCAAACTTTTTTTCCCACTCATTTATACACATTTTTATTCTTTCATGGGTCTTTAAGCATCCAGTGTTTCTAAATGTTTTAATTCCAGTCAAAAGAAAGCCACACCTGAATTAAGTGTTAGGTGTATATTAAATTGAACTGAAATAAAAACCTGAAAAAAACTTTTAAGATTAGATTGGATACCTCTGGTTGTCCTGGTGTTGGTTTGTTTTTTGGATAAATGAGTCACATAATAAATCAGAAATAAATTAGAGAATGTTATACATATTTTGTCTCAATAAATCAGGTCCTCTGATGAACTTTTAGAATTTTTATTTAATTATTCATATTCCATAATTCAGTTCTGTTTAATGCATGGGAAAAAACATTGATTCTCTTTTGGTAATGGATCTTCCACAAAAAGGTAAACATTCTGTTAAAAGAAATTAAGCACATTGAGCAATTGAACATATTATACAGTTGGACCTCGGATTGTTAGTAACTCGGTTTGTAAGCATTTCTGTCATGCACACTCGGAACGCGACCAGCACTAGGACCCGGAAGTTAAGCGGTCGCGAACCAGGAAGTATAAAAGAGGTAAACAAACCATAGCACCTCGCTCAGTCATTGAGTCGCCGATGCTACGTCGGATTTCTACAAACCGTGAGTACTCACCTTCTTGGTTTAAAATCCTGATCGAGTGTGTATTTATAGGACGCGGGTTAGATTGTGTCTCTCCCTTGCTCCCCATTCGTGAGAGTCCTTAGATCAAATAGCGTGATTATCCTGCTCACTCGTGTTCGTCCGCGTTTGGGTTTACCATTCACGCAACAAAGGGCTAACCGCTAAAGCTACGTCTTCTGGTCACTCCAGGTTAGTTCTTGACAGAATGACTGAGCCTTCCGCGGTGAACCCAGCGGACTACGCGCACCTCTGCGACGTGGTAGATCAGCACGCCAAGCTTATCAACACGCTAACCGGGGAGATCGCTAATCTGCGCCGGGACCTCCAAGACGTCGCGGCCTTGCGCCGCGAGGTCGCGGAGCTCCGGCAGGAGAACGCGGATCTCCGGGCGGCTGTAGATAGCGCGGCTAGCCGTTCTCCCGTCACGGCGGCCGCGGCGCCGCCCCCCCCCCCCTTCGGATGTATTTCTGGCACTTCCTGATAAATGGGATGGCACGGACGGAAAGTGCAATGTGTTTTTAACATCGCTTGATCTGGTGTTTGAGTTTAATTCCACCAGGTACTCCACCGATCGGCTACGCATCGCGCTTTTGGTCTCGTTGCTATCCGGGCAGGCAGCTGAGTGGGCCACGGCAGTTCTCCGGGCGGATTCAGACACCGCACACTCATATAATGAGTTCACCCGCCAACTCAGACTCACTTTTGAACACCCAGCGGGCGAGGTGGAGACCGACACCAAGCTCTACCATTTGCGGCAGGGAGGATCGTCCGTGAGCCGGTACGCTGCAGAGTTCCGGACCCTCGCCGTGCAGACCGACTGGGGAGATGCCGCGCTCCGGACATCCTTCTACGAGGGACTGGCTCCACGCATCAAAGACGAGCTCGCCGGGCGGGAGCTTCCTGCTACCCTGAAGGGGATGATCCAGCTCTCCCTCCGCATCGACCAACGCATCCTCTCTCGCCCGAAGCCAGCCCCTAGGACCCTGCCGCCTGCACCCACTTTCTCCTACACCCCGCCACGACCACCTATTGCTCTCACCACCTCCACTACCGGATCTGTCGGATCTCCACCTCCTGCCGTGGTTGACACCGGAGCCGGGGAACCCATGCAACTAGGACGCGCCTCCCTGACCGTGGCGGAACGCGAACGACGGTACAGAGAGGGGTTGTGCGCCTATTGCGGGTCAGCAGCACATCACCGGGCGGTCTGTCCAATTCGTCCGGGAAACGCTCAGCCCCGGTGAGTGCAAGGAGAAGCTCACCGGGCCCTCTCCACCTCTCCACCACGATCAACGCCACCATCTCACGTCTCACGGTCCAGGTAACTCTCCAATTTGGCCACAAACGAGTCCGAAGTACCGCGTTTATCGACTCCGGTGCCGCTGGTAACTTCATTGACTCAACTTATGCCAAAGAATTGGGGATGAAGATCGAGGCGTTATCCCAGCCGGTTCACATCACCTCAGTCGACGGTCGGCCCCTCTCATCCAGTCCCATCACTCACCAGACCCAACCAATCACATTCATAATCGACCAACATCAGGAACAGCTTCAATTTCACCTCACCTCCATCTCATCTCCTCCCATCATCCTCGGATACCCGTGGCTGCTGCAGCATGACCCCCTCATCTCCTGGAACCAGAACCGAATCCTCCAGTGGGGACCGACCTGCACTGAACTTTGCCTACGGGCCCCGGCTGGGACGTGTTCCACGGAGTCCGAGGCCCCCGATGTCGACATCAATGCCATTCCACCTGCCTATCGTGACCTGGCTGGAGTCTTTTGCAAAAGGAGAGCCACCTACCTTCCACCTCATCGTCCCTACGATCTGGCCATAGAGCTCCAGCCGGGTTCAGTTCCCCCCCGCGGCCACCTCTACTCCCTGTCAGCGATTGAGACGCAGGCGATGGAAGAATACATCACCAACGCTCTTCGCCAGGGAACCATCCGGCCCTCCT
The DNA here is from genome assembly GCF_024256425.1 of Clarias gariepinus. NCBI lineage: Eukaryota > Metazoa > Chordata > Actinopteri > Siluriformes > Clariidae > Clarias > Clarias gariepinus. The sequence goes on from NC_071110.1 coordinate 8,359,160, forward strand.
CGTCACCGGCAGCCGCCGGTTTTTTCTTTGTGAAAAAGAAAGGGGGGGAACTTCGCCCGTGTGTCGACTATCGGGGGTTAAATAAGATAACCATCAAGAACCGACACCCATTGCCGCTAACCAACTCAGCCCTGGACGCCCTCTCTGGTGCCACCGTGTTCACTAAGTTGGACCTCCGGAGCGCCTACAACTTGGTGCGCATCAGAGAGGGCGATGAGTGGAAGACGGCCTTCATCACCCCCACGGGACATTACGAAAGCCTGGTCATCCCATTTGGATTATGTAACGCACCCTCGGCCTTCCAGCAGTTCATCAACGATGTCCTGAGAGACATGTTGGGCCGATGGGTGTTCGTTTACCTGGACGACATTCTCATCTACTCCCGCACGATCACCGAACACACCCAACATGTCCGGGCTGTTCTAAAGAGATTGCTCGCCCACCAACTGTACTGTAAGTTGGAAAAATGTGCTTTTCACCAGCACTCCACCACGTTCCTGGGTTTTGTCATCTCGCCCCAGGGTGTGGCCATGGACCCGCAGAAGCTAGAGGCTGTGCGTCATTGGCCCCTACCCAGGACGCTCAAACAGCTTCAACGGTTTCTCGGGTTTGCGAACTTCTATCGTCGCTTCATCCGGGGCTACAGTACAGTTGCAGCACCACTGACCAACCTGACCAGGCCCGCGACTCACCCCTTCCAACTCACTCCGGCCGCCATCTCAGCATTCAGGGAACTCTGCCATCGCTTCACCACCGCACCTATCCTTCTTCACCCAGATGCCAACCAACCGTTCGTTGTAGAGGTGGACGCGTCAGATGTGGGCGCCGGCGCTGTTCTCTCTCAGCGAGGTCCAGACCAGAAGCTACACCCATGTGGCTTCTTCTCCAAGAAATTTAATCCCACTCAGCAGCGATACGGGGTAGGGGACCGCGAGCTGTTGGGCATAAAGTGGGCCTTGGAGGAATGGCGTCACTGGCTCCAGGGCGCCAGTGAGCCGTTCATCGTCTGGACAGATCACCAGAACCTCCTCACCATCCGCAACCTCAAGCAACTCAATCCCCGACAGGCACGGTGGGCACTATTCTTCGAACAGTTCGACTTCCATCTATCATACCGCCCGGGGTCGAAGAACACCAAGGCGGACGCCCTATCGCGACAACAGGAGGAAGACGCCCCCCGGGCGGACCCCGTGCCTGTCCTACCCACTTCACGCATCGTGGCACCGCTCCAGTGGGATCTCGAGACAAGGGTTCGCCAGGCTCAAGCTGCGGAGGCCGGGCCGGCAGGGGCACCGCCTGGACGACTCTTCGTGCCCCAACCACTAAGATCTGAGGTCCTCCAGTGGGGTCACTCATCGCCCGTGGCCGGACACCCGGGAAATCGAAGAACCTTACAGTTCGTGAAACGGGCGTTCTGGTGGCCCTCCATGAAGAAGGACATCGAGGAGTTCGTTCAGGCGTGCCCGGTGTGCGCCAGGGCTAAGGACACCAACCGACCAACCCCAGGAGAGCTCCAACCTCTGCCCGTTCCTCGACGACCCTGGACGCACATCGCTTTGGATTTCATCACAGGCCTGCCGGTTTCCGAAGAGAAAAACACCATCCTCACGATCGTCGACCGGTTCTCCAAGGCAGCTCACCTGGTGGCCCTCACCGGACTCCCATCAGCTAAGGTCACCGCAGAGCTGATATTGGAACACGTAGTCCGTCTGCATGGGTTCCCCAAAGACATCGTCTCGGACAGAGGGCCCCAGTTCACCGCCCGGTTCTGGAAGGCCTTCTGCCGTCTGATCAACTCCACCACTAGTCTGTCCTCCGGATACCACCCCCAGACTAATGGTCAGACGGAACGGACCAACCAACAGCTGGAGCGCTACCTGAGATGCTTCGTGTCCGATCACCAGCGCTCCTGGGCCCGCTACCTCACATGGGCTGAGCTGTCTCACAACCTTCACGTCTCCTCGGCCACCAACTTGAGCCCATTTGAGGTATGCTATGGTTTCCAACCTCCGATGTTCACCCATCAGGAACCGGAGGTTGACGTACCCTCGGCCCAACAGTTGGTCCGTAGGTGTCGACGGCTATGGAGACAAGCCAACCGTGCCATCCAACAGACCAACGCCAGCTACATCACCCAACATCGCCGTCGACACCCTCCGGGACGGTTGTTCAAAGTAGGTGACAAGGTCTGGCTCTCAACCAAAAACCTCCATCTCCACACAGAATCCCGGAAACTTTCACCAAGGTTCATCGGCCCATACCGCATCCATCTACAGATCAATCCTGTCACCTACCGGCTCCAGCTGCCTGCGGCGCTCCGGATCCATCCAGTATTCCATATTTCACAACTGAAACCCTTCACCACTTCACCCATGGTTCCACCCACCCGCCCTGCTCCTCCTCCCCGGATCATTGACGGCGGTCCCGCCTACACCGTGCGACGGATCCTTGATTCGCGGCCTCGGGGCAGAGGCACCCAATACTTGGTCGATTGGGAAGGCTACGGTCCCGAGGAGCGGTCTTGGGTTCCAGCTCGCTTCATCCTCGACCCCGAGCTCATCCGGGACTACCGTCACAGGGTATCCTCCACCGCAGGACCGTCCGGAGCCGGTCCTGGACAGGGGGGTACTGTCATGCACACTCGGAACGCGACCAGCACTAGGACCCGGAAGTTAAGCGGTCGCGAACCAGGAAGTATAAAAGAGGTAAACAAACCATAGCACCTCGCTCAGTCATTGAGTCGCCGATGCTACGTCGGATTTCTACAAACCGTGAGTACTCACCTTCTTGGTTTAAAATCCTGATCGAGTGTGTATTTATAGGACGCGGGTTAGATTGTGTCTCTCCCTTGCTCCCCATTCGTGAGAGTCCTTAGATCAAATAGCGTGATTATCCTGCTCACTCGTGTTCGTCCGCGTTTGGGTTTACCATTCACGCAACAAAGGGCTAACCGCTAAAGCTACGTCTTCTGGTCACTCCAGGTTAGTTCTTGACAATTTCGCAAGATGAGCAAAATTTAAAAATAAATTTTGCCTTGAAAAACATGCGAGTCTTGATGTAAATATCATCGAGTATCATGTGGCATGAATGCGCTTCTTGTTTTGACCCCGAGTCAGGTGATCACAACTGAGGCAATGTTTTTTCTCTCTCGTGCACTGTGGAATTGTGGGTAATCGTCTCCCATGCTTGGTCTCAGTAATCACTTGTATAGTCAACACCCGTGCACGCGTGTACTGTTTATTATAACACTGTGACCACTTGTGTGCACATAAAGCATCTTAAATTTTGTGTTTCTATGTGTGTGGTGTGTGTGTGTGCTACTCGCGCCAAGGTGTACTGTGTGTGTCTTACACAGCAGCTTACCCCTTCCTTCTCCTCTCCTTTTAAATTCAAATTTTATTCAAATTCAAATTTTATCACATACACAGTCATACACAGTATGATATGCAGTGAAATGCTTAGACAACTGCCCGTGACCTTAAAATAAAAGATAAGAAAATAAATATGAAAAGGAAAACAGAAGGTAAATTTAACTAAGAAAGAATTAAATAAAATATAGAATTAAAATTAAATAACATAACTGTACAGTACAAAATATATTTAAAAAAATATTAGAAAATAAGAACAACTGTGCAATTCAGAGATGAAAAATTTAGGATTGTATGTGTGGGAATGAGGTTTAAAATAAATTGAGTATAAATAGAAATGTCAAGAATGTAAAGTGTTTAAAGTGACTGTGCATCCAGGTAACAGAACGTCCGGGGGGGTTAGTGACATATTTAAAGTGACGTGATAATTTAACTTATGTCCAGGAATGGGTAGTTGTGCAGTGGCCACTAGTGTAAATGAATGTCCAGAATGTCCACAGTGAGTGCAAAGCAATGTGTGTGGATGTGCAAAATGGATCAGTACTGTGTGGTGTACTGATTAAGAGACCGTATTGCCTGTGGAAAGAAGCTCCTCCTCAGTCTCTCTGTGTTGGTCTTCAGGTAGCGGAATCGCTTTCCTGACCTCAACAGAGAGAAAAGTCCATTGCTGGGGTGGTTAAGGTCCTTTACAATCTTCCTGGCTTTGGTCCAGCACCACTTGCTGTAGATTGAGTGCAGGTCAGGTAGCTCAGTGCGGATGATGCGCTCAGCTGATCGAACCACCCTCTGTAGAGCTCGTCTGTCCTGCATGGTGCTGTTCCTGAACCAGGTTGAGATGTTTCCTGTCAGGATGCTCTCTATGGTGCAGGAGTAAAAGTTACAAAGGTTGGAGGGCAGTCTGAAGTTTCTCGAACGTCTGAGGTGGTAGAGACGCTGTCGGGCATTTTTCACCACGGTGTTGATGTGACAGGACCATGACAGGTCCTGTGTAATGTGAACACCGAGGTATTTGAATCTCTCCACTCTCTCCACTGGGCTCTTGTTGATGATGGGGGTCTGGTAGTTTCTCTCCCGCTTAGTGCTGAAGTCCACTATCAACTCCTTTGTCTTACTGACGTTTAGGAGGAGGTTGTTCCTCTGGCACCAGTTCTCCAGATTCCCAATCTCCTTCAGGTAGGGCGACTCATTGTTGTCAGAGATCAGGCCCACCACGACTGTGTCATCAGCAAATTTAATGATGGTGGTGGAGCTGGAAGTGGCCACACAATCATATGTGTACAAAGAGTACAGCAGGGGGCTCAGAACACAACCCTGGGGGGCTCCAGTGCTAAGAGAGAGGGAGGCTGAGACATGTTCACCCATCCTTACTGCCTGTGGTCTGCCAGTTAGAAAATTAGAAATCCACTGGCACAGAGATGAGTTGAGTCCCAGGTGCTCCAGCTTGGTGGTGAGTGTGGAGGGAATTATGGTGTTGAATGCTGAGCTGTAGTCGATGAAGAGCATTTTAACATAATTCCCTCTTCTAGTGTCCAAATGAGTAAGTGATGTGTGGAGGAGATGAGAGATGGCATCATCTGTTGAATGGTTTTGAAGGTAAGCGAACTGTAGTGGGTCCAGTGTGTCTAGTAGAGATGAGCTGATGAAGTCCTTGACCAGGCGTTCAAAGCACTTCATCACTACTGAGGTGAGGGCTACAGGGCGATAGTGATTGAGGGAACAAGGATGAGTTTTTTTTCGGAACAGGAACAATGACGGACTCTTTAAAGCATGTGGGGATCACCGACTGAGATAAAGAGAGGTTGAATATCTCTGTGAACACAGGTGCTAGCTGGTCTGCGGAGGCTCTGAAACTACGCCCTGAGATGCCATCTGGTCCTGCTGCTTTCCTGGTGTTCACTCTCTTGAAGGTTCTCCTCAAGTCGTGCTCGGTGATGATGAACACATTTCCGGTACTGGCAGTGTCTTCCTGTTTGCAGCTGTTAGCGCAGCTAGCATTAGCATCACTAGCGTCTTTAGACACGCTTTCTTAAACACACTGCTGTCTCTGAACATGTCCCAATCTGCGTCATCAAGTGCGTCCTGTAAAGAGGCCACCGATTGGTCTGTCCAGCGCGCAACCTCCCTCTGAACCGGAACTTCCTGTTTCAGCCTTTGTTTGTATTTTGGCATGAGGAAGATGGTGGCATGGTCGGATTTACCAAACGGTGGATGAGATTGTGCCTTGTAGCCTCATACCTAATGTACTCAATGGTGATAAATTGGTCGGTTTAAAGTCACTGAAAGATAACTTTTAGATAAAAAGACGAAAACAAAGTAAAATAGGTCAGAGCAGTCGTGAAGGCAGCCAACCTTACCGGCGCCATCAGGACACCTGACATCTGGTCTCAAGGACTATAGTTACAATTCTTTTCAAAAGTAAAGTGAAGGTTAATTTGTTTTATTTTTACATTCTATTTTGTATTAATTATTTTTATAATAAATATTCCGGAATTAATTATGCTCGCAATCCAAGGTTCTGCTGTATATTACTTTTTATTTTATATACTAATATTTGTTGAAATATATGATTATATTATATATGATATATGAAAATTTTTGTTAACAATTTTTTTTACATTTTATGTTAAATTTGTCACAAACGTCGTAAGACTTTTGGTACATTTTGTGGTAAACATACATTGTTTGGCATTTAAAAAAACATGAAAGTCTGCAGGGCAATTGTTCCATGGAACTCTAATACTACCAACTGTTTAATTGTGACACCCATTACACATAACCCATATATTTAAGCTACAAATGTCATTTTCAATGTACTTACAATTACTAAGCAATCTCTCACGGACAGATAATCATAGGGATTGTAAGTGCAGTTTGTAATTAATTAAACTGTGCCACTGCATTTTTACGACAACCTTTGTCATCAGACATCATAAATCTCAGTGTAACCTTTGTGAAATCATACCATAATCACCTATTACGAGCTTGTTTGGATTTTTTAAAAACACTTGACAGAAGCTATTTGGCAGGTTACAACATAGTGAATAACTATATTCAATAATAACAGTTCTGTTAATCAGTAGAGATAAATTTAAAAAATGCTTAGTTTTAAAACATTTGTTGGGTAAATTGTGCGTCATGTTTGCAGTTGTGTTTCCTAAACTTGATCTGTGCCCCCTGTGTCTGTGAATCTTTTCAGCCACAGGGCTCGTTCAGCAGGTTCAATGTTTACATTGAAGAAAAAGAGAGTAAAGGAAAATATTTGCTCCTTTCTTACTTAAATAATTAGTGCTTAAGTTGGCCCAGCCTGGAATTTTCTGGTTTTTCAGTTTTAGTAATCCTTATAGTGGGTAACCCAAAAAAGAGAAAAATTCCATGTAATAAGAGTAAAGTTTTAATATGTTACATTGATCGCTCCAAGTTAGAAAGAACAGCAGCAGACTTGGCCCATCCCTCTCATGGAAAGGAAGAAAGAGGTACATGGAATCATGTGATGAATCACTGTGTGAAATCAGTGATGTTGTAAATGATAATGTGACACCATAAGAAACTCACTTTTCCAGCTTGGGAAGTTGGCATTGCATTTCATTGGCTCTGTACGTGTATGTGACAATAAAGCTGAATCTAATCTAATCAAATCTAATCTAATATATGAATAATATTACTATTTACAGCATTTAGATCAACATTCATTCAGGTTACACTTAAATGACCTAGCTAACATTTAAAGGTCTAAACATTACCTGGTTCATATTTGTGACTTTCTTTTTTATTAAGTGTCTCAGTAGAAACTTTTTTTTGTATTATTATTTCAATGTGTCTATCCCCAGCTCAACTGCACTGGCTAAAAAAAATAAATAAATACAAATTTGCATGTGAAATGCAATGCACATAGTTTTAAATGTTTTTAGCACCTAATTAAGTACTTTGCTTTTTGTGCTTCTTCAGTCCATCTCAAATTCAAATTGTATTCGCTATACACACGGTTATACACATATATACTGTGTGATATACAGTGAAATGACCTTAAAAACATTTAAAAGAAAATAAAAAAGAGTATTTTAAATAAGAATATTAAATAAGAATATAATTATAATAAAGTATGAAAGAAAAAAATATATTTTTTAATGTAAAGTATGAAATAAGAATATAATAAAAAGGTACATCTATGACTGCGTCAGCAAACTTGGTGGTATCCATTTATAGGTACAGCAGGGGGCTCACAACACAATTCTTGGCGGCTCCAGTGCTAAGGGTGAGGGAGGTTTAGATCAACTGACACAGGTGCTCCAGCGCTTGAATATTTCTGTGAACACAGGTGCTAGCTCCTGCTGCTTTCCTGGTGTTCACTCTCCTGAACTTCCCTTTCAAAAGCTACATTCGATGCTGCGTGAAACCGCTATGGGAACATCTCTTTGTGTTACTGGTTGTGAAGCATGTGTTTGTCAAACACGCCAACTTTTTTGGCTATATATAACCTCAGTCAGGTGACGTCATCTGATGAAGTGCACCTGCAGGTTATAAATAGGAATAAGCAAGAAAGAAGATTTGCTGTGGTTGAGGCCCCTGTGGGCCCCGGATCATCAGGGCAGGGTGCCGTAAGTTAATTACCCATGATCGATCCTGGTCCGTTAGGTCCCTCTTATGGTGATGGGGCAGTAAGACACACAAGGCGAACTACTGCCAGCCATCATTCCAATCGCAACCATCTTCCTAGGGCCGTGGGGAGGGTGGTAAGTGTTGAGGCTGTTGATGCTTTGTTTAATTCCCTGTCTACACAGTTTAGGCCTGGGGCTTAGGTTAATCGGGGTAATTGTTGGAGCGACGATCCAAGAGCTGTGGGTAGATTGTAGGCAATGGGGTCTTCTCATTGGCTCACAGGTAGGTGATTTGTCACCCATGATAGCCTATCAGAATGGTTCCCGATAGTACTTAAGGCTGAATTTTATCTTTCCTTACGGTGTGCGCATGGACAGAAGGTGTGTGGTTGTTGTTTTTAGCTATGTGGCTAATGGAGAGGTGGGCATGCACATTAAAACCCTTCCACAACGCTCCAGGCCATCTCACGAGACCTTCTTCCCTTCACCACAACCATCATCAACCATTCCATATCATTTGGTCATGTTCCTGCTGCTTTTAAGAAGGCAAGGGTTATTCCTATACTCAAGAAACCCTGCCTGGACCCATCAGAAGTTAACAACTATCGCGTGGTATCACTTCTCTCTTTCACTTCCAAAATTTTTGAAAGAACTGTTTATAACCAAATGTCTCTTTATCTTTCACAGAACAACCTTAATGATCCCAAACAATCTGGATTAAAAGTTGCACATTCTACAGAGACTGCCCTGCTGTCAGTCACTGAGAAGCTCCATGCTGCTAAATCTGCTAAACTGTCATCTGTCCTCATCCTCCTGGACCCGTCAGCTGCATTTGACATGGTGAACTACAAGATTCTATTATCTATTCTTTTAAGCCTTAGAATTTGTGGAACAGCATGGCAATGGTTTGCTTCTTACCTAGAAGATAGGTCATATGAGGTAACATGGAGGGGATCTACATCTGCCCCATGTAGACTCTCTACTGGTATCCCGCAGGGCTCAGTACTTGGTCCTCTTCTGTCTCCCTCTATACCTGGTCTCTTAGTAAGGTCATATCATTGCATGGATTTTCATACTATTGTTATGAGGATGACATCCAACTTACTCTCTCCTTTCATTCCTCTGACACTCAGGTTTCCACCCGGATCTCAGCATGTCTGGCAGACATCTCATCTTGGATGGCTGCTCATCAGCTGAAGCTCAATCTCAGTAAAACCGAACTGTTGTTTATTCCTTGTGACTCATCCCCATGTCAAGACCTTGTGATATCTCTTGACAACAACCAAATCTCTCCTTCAGCCACCGCCCGCAATCTTGGGGTAACCGTAGACAATCATCTGTCATTTTCCCCACACATTGCTAACCTTACTCGCTCTTGTAGATTTTTTTCTGAAGAATTCGTCCATTTCTTTCTTCACAGGCTACTTAGGTGCTTGTTCAGTCCTTTGTTATTTCAAAACTGGACTACTGCAACTTACTTCTGGCAGGCCTGCCTCTGTCCACGATTCGTCCTCTGCAACTGATCCAGAATGCAGCAGCACGTCTCGTTTTTAACCTTCCCAAGTTCTCCCACACCACACCACACCACTTCTCCGATCCCTGCACTGGCTTCCTGTAGCTGCCCGCATCAAATTCAAAACGCTGATGCTTGCTTACAAAGCTAAAAATGACCCAGCATCCACTTACCTCTCTGCTCTAATCACACCACGCACTGCACCACGTTCCCTCCGATCCTCCATCAATAGGGTTAGGCTAATCCCGACAAATCCCGACTCAAGACGCATCTGTTTCTCCAGTACTTGGACTAATCCCCCCGCCCACACACAAACACACACACACACAAAAAGAAAAAAAAAACTCTTCCCAGTTGTTTTGGACTAATGGCACTTAGTTATTAACCTAGTTAACCAAGTGTAAGTATTTTTTTAATGATGAAAACTTTAAAGCCCTTTTTGTAAGTCGCTCTGGATAAGAACGTCTGCCAAATGCGTAAATGTAAATACAAAATTTTTTTGTTATGTTCTTTGCTAACTGTATAAGCAATTCGGAGTTGCCTTGCTGCTATTCGAAGGTCTGTTTGGGCTTTTGGTTATCTGCATCTGTAATTGTATTGTGGAGAGTGTTGTAATGTAGCTTCTGGAGAACTCTGAAATTAATATGACTGATTCAGGGAACAGTTGGCTTGAAATCTTAATTTAGTATTTTGTTACTTTTTGGTTTAATTATTTTTGTTCCTTTCTTATTTTCAGTTTTTGTGTTTAATGTAAAGAGAACTCGGTTCTCTTTATCTGTTTCTTTATATTGTGTTTATTTTGGTTAAATTGGATGTGTTTTTGTTTATTGTATGATTAAAATGTTATTTTGTGGTGGTCCACCTCAGGCACCGTTGGGCCGGGAGGCTAGCTAGCTACCTAGCTCTGAGTATGGGTTTTAGTGCAACGGTGTGGAGTGCAGTGCTGATTGTATTCCCGTTTTACTTTGTGTGAGTGTGTGTGGATGCGTGTGATGTGGACCTTAGGGTTTGTACCTCGTTTAGCCTGCCTCTGCCACTGGGAAGCCTGTGCCTAAAATTCTTGTTTGTTTTCTTTTTGTAGGTATTGTTTTATTCTATTTTTTATTTTATGTTATAGTTTATGTGTGAGTAGACAGTGGGCCCTGTTTCGACCCCTAGTGTGCATGAGGGGGATTTTGATACGTAGCATTGGATGCTATTGAGTGTTTTATTTCATTTTATTGTGAACTAAAATAAAGTTTTGTAAATTTTTACACCCGTCTCTCTGTTTCACTTAGCCTAACGGACCTGTGTTCCTTATTTGGGTGGCGTAATCGGTTTCAAAATACTTTATAATCATTCCCATCCCTCAGCGTTGCCACAAGTATATACTATCTAAAATATATATACTAAAATTGGTGCTAAACTTTACTAAAAAAAAAACTTTTATAGTACTTTTTATATTGTATTATATTTGCTTTATTTGTTTATCAGTGCTTTACATTTACTATTCCTGTAGTGTATGAAACTGTAAAACCTGTAAATAGTCTTCTTTAGCTAGTTAGTTTTTGTTAATTTATGTTCCTTTGCTAGTTAGTTTTTTGTAGTTTTTGTTCATTCATGTTGTAATGTATGTTAGGCCAGTCTGTCCTGTCTTGTCTCCGCTAGCCAGCTAACTAGACCTCTTAGTTAGCTAGTTTAGTTTTTCTGGTAATTTATGTTGTAAATTTATGTTGCATGTAGCACCTTTGGTCCTGGAGGAACAGTGTTTAGTTTCACTGTGTACTAACTGTATATGGTTGAAGTGAAAATAAAGTCTACTTGAACTACTTGAACTTGAAAAAACCTTGCACGTCTGTGGGTAAAGATTACTAGTGAAAACTTTCAACTGCCAAAAGCACTATGCTTGACAAGATTTTGTTTGTTAAAACAATGCTGTTGTTGATGTTTGTTATTTTTAATCTGCTAACAATCTCATTTTCAAATTACAATTTGGCCAGTCCCCTTATATCTTGAACACAAAGGATAGGCTTTATTATTATACTATTTATTATTAAAATGTCATAAATATTGACATGTATATAAACTTTAATAATTATACCCAGAATAACATTAGTTGTATTTTATATGATATTTAAATAGACATTGTAAACTAGAGTTTATTTTAAGCCTTAAGCAGTAACCTACAGTACACATGCATCAAGGTGATATAATAATAAAAAAAATTTATTCTTATTTTTGTGGTGATCTTTTCAGTTGTTCTTAAGTCTTTCAGTGTATTTAAAGATGAATCCTTCTGACAGCTTTTATTTAAAAAACTATGCAACCTTTAATACATGTAAATGTTCTTATTAATTAAAATATAGATAATAAAGTGAAAGTGATATACTAATATTTGTTGTCTGACCTGGCACATTTATTCTCCTAAATATATAATCCTACAGCAAAGTCTGGACAGGGACATATGTCCTTTAAATGACCAAAGTTTATGGACAATTTACTGTCCAACACATATATAGGCCATTCCCTAACAAAAGTTGGAACAGCGCAATTGTATAGGTCTCCTGTAGCATATAAGTTTCTTTCACTAGAATTAACAGGACCAGAAATGTACAAACATGACACTGCTTAAAAGTTTGCTAAGGTCAACATTGAAGACCTTAAGGGGTCTGCAAAAAGCCATGACCTCAATCCCACACTGGGATAGACTGAAATATGAGTCACATCACAGGCATTCTTTGCTTGTTGCTGACTGGCAACAACTGTATTCCATGATCATGTGAAAATTCTTCACAGGGGATATTATAACAGCAAAGGGAAGTAAATTTGTAAAAAAAAAAAAAAAAAAAAAGATGTTCAAAAAGCACAGTTACATTGGTACTTAAAATATGCTGATGCTCCTCATGGCTTAGTAGGTCCAAACTGGGTTCTGAACCATAGCAAGACTCCTAAAAGTATGACTGAAACATGTACATCTGTACAGGAGTGTGTGAAATAATGTTACATTTGGTCTATTGCTGCCATCTTGTGGTAAATATTTTTCACTGTGACATGCATCTCCATTACTACTGAAGAGACTGTAATACTGTTGTAAAGTATAATAAAGGCATTAGATAATAAAGGAATCAGAAGACTCAGAGTTAGGGTTCAGCTAAAGATAGTTTATTTTGAATGCATCAATCTTTCAGTCTGGGCAATGAAATCCAAACATAAATGGCAAGACACCCATTATATACTAAGATGTACACATCAACCCACGGCTAAGAAAAGTTAAACAATAAGAGAAAACACAATCATTGTGAAAAACATCATGTGAGTAGTAAGTAAACAAGGGCACTTACTAAGTTATAAAAGAGCATAGTGACATATACTGTATGTCAACATCTATGTCTGTGTGGAATTTGCATGTTTGACATCCTTGGTACATTTCCATTGGTTAATCCAGTGTGTGTGAGCATGTGTGGTGTCTGTGACTGCAATGTAATGGCACCCAAGGTATAGGCTGAATTGTTACTAATCATGCATCCAGTATTACAAGCCTACAGCTGCTTAGATATAGTAGATCATTAATATAAAGGTTGAAAAGAACAGAGCAAATTACCACCTTTTGTAAACCCTTTGGGATGACACACTATGGCCTCATTTAACCTGGATTGACTGCCTGGCAGTTAGCCAAAATTGTTTTGGTAAATCTTTATACTGCAGAGGGTTCTCATGTCTTGTGATGGTGTCATGAAAATAAATAACTCTGATGCTAAACAAGAACCAAAGAACAATTGACAACAGTGAATAAATTTATAGATTTATAAACCCAAAAACATCATGGACTGTTTGGTTTAAACATTTTGCACAAGTTATTTATCATTTTAAATATTTTCTTTCTAATAATTAGTCCTCTTATGCTGAATTATGTAAGACTAGAATTTACTGACAACCAAGCAAGAACATCTTATGGATATTAAAATACAATGCTGGGATTTTTAGTAATCTTTTACACTGTGAATGTACTGTAGCATAGGATAACCTTACATTGAAATTACTTTTAAAACATTTTCAAAAAGGACATTAGCAAACAACAGTGCATGCAACCAACTATTAATACAATATTTCAGTTATTTAAATCAGAAAAAGGCATTAAATATGGTATTTAATTATAGTTAACTGCTTTAAAAACTTTGCTTAAGTCTTCTTTCTTCTTTGTCTTTTGACTGTTCTATTTTAGGGCTCACCACAGCGAATCATCTGCCTCCATCTAACCCCATCCTCTGCATTCAAACTTTATGTCCTCTCTCACTGAAAAAACTTTGCTTAAATAATTAACACTATTTCATCTGTTCATTGGGGTGATACTTTCTGTGGCTTTAAAAATTTCAGCAACTTTTCTTGCAGTTCCTCAGTCTTTAGACTATATATGATAGGGTTTAACATGGCTGGCAGTGTGCTGGTCACTGTCAGAACTGCTGAGAAAATATCAACTGATTGTACTAATCGTAGGTTCCCTAGTATATAAGCCCAAATCACTGGCATATAATAAATAAGAACCAGGACCATGTGAGTAAGACAGGTGTTCAAGGCCTTCCAGCATTGTGATGAAGATGCAATTTGCAAAACTGCCACCACCACTATGATGTACGATAAAATAATAAAAATCAGAGGGCCAAGCAGAACAATTAATGTCTTTGTAGTTGCCACATTTCTGTTATAAGAAATATCTCCACAAGCTAATTTGTAAACTTGACCATGCTCACAGCAACAGCTTGGCACCACCCTTGATCTACAATAGGACAGACCACTGGCTAGAACTATCGGGTAAATCTCAATAAAAAATACCAGAAGCCAAAGCCCAGCAATAATAAGTACCATCCTTTCATTAGTATTAATTGTGGAGTATCGCAAAGGAAAGCAGATAGCAATCAGGCGATCATAAGCCAATAAGGCCAGTGAAAATGACTCCATGTCACCAAAAAAGTGCATTAAAAACATTTGGGAGAAGCATGCTTCAAAACTGATATAATTGAGGTTGAATACAAACACAGGAACCATTTGTGGAATAATAACACTGTTTATAGATATGTCTACTACAGCAAGGTTACAAACTGCAAAAAACTTAGGGTTCTGTAAACTTGAGTTCATCAGAATAATAGCCAGAAGCATAAAATTGCATAGCAGAGTGATTAGGTAAATAATTCCCAATGCCAGTATTAGGTAGTTCTTATTGACCAAGGAATTAAAAGCAACTAGATAAAATCCATTAGCAAATCCATCCATACCACTGGAACTATTAGAACTTAAATTCATTTGAATAGTGTTCTTACACTTGAAAAAAAATGCAATTTTATACAGTTTTATCTATATGAAGTTTTTAAAAGTTAGTTAAAGGAAAATTAAACATTTAGACTTTATTTATATTCAAATGTATATTTCCAATTATAAAGTAACCATTAGTGATATTTATTGTATATTATAAGTCTTACTTACAAGCCAGGTGCAAACTTCACTCAGCCAAGGCTTAAGGCAAAGTGAATATCATAAATATAAAGAAGTGGGGAAGATATAAAATGGTGATTTGGGAATAATTAGTAACTGTGTGTACCAACACAGAAACAATTAGCTTTGTAGTTCAGCTAATTATGCCAATGCTTTCATTTAAGTACCTAATTAGAGCATGTGACTGCCTATTTAGTAGATATAAAGTTACCTTTTAATGTTTTCAACAAAGAACAACTCACTTGTTTGACCCATTAGGGAAAGACTAATGTCTGTCCCTGTTATTTTACTTCTCATGTCAGAGGTAATAAATAACCATGTCACTAAAGATGATGAGTCAACAAAGCTAAAGTGAAATATATATATAATGTGATCTATATTTTTTATATACTGTCCTTATTTTATAAGCCAAATGTATGTGTAAACAAAAAGCATTACATGCTATACCTAATAAAATCTTTACTTACAATCCAAGTACAATTTATCCAAACAATATGGACCCAGTAAATATCACGGTTATAATGAGTTGATTAGGGATTAATTATGTACTGTGTGTACACAAACAAAAAAACAATTAGCTTTGCAGTACTTCACCTAATTGTATCAAAATGATGTCTGTTAAACACTAAATTATAGTAAAACACAAATACTTTGTTCTGTGTTCTAAAACACCAAATAACAAATAAATAAATAAATAAATAAACCTTCCTTTGAAGGCCTGAATCTTAAAATGTGTAGTTTGCTTTCAAAATAAATAGTAACTTAGTTATAGATAATAGTTTAGTGATAAATACGGTACTAATCCTTTATTGCCTATAACTTACTTAGATGTTATAGAAAAGCAAAAGGGGTGGTGTGGGAGTACTAATTAAAAAAAGGTTTTTAAAATACATTTTACCTAATACAATTTTAAGAATAATGGTAATATGGCTGCATGAGCTCCATTTAATGCTCTGTTCCCCTTAATGTGCATGTCAAACCATTGTATTTTTTTCTGTTCTTGCATTCAGCAGCTAAGATATACTTTATTATTGCATAAATTTGTTTATAATTATTATTTCCGTTAAAATAAGGTGAATGTCTCTCTCTCTCTCTCTCTCTCTCTCTCTCTCTCTCTCACTCACACACACACACACTAAACTTAAATGCATACTACTGTCTGAACAGAGACAGTTCTAACTGAGATACAACTTTACTACTTAATACTACTTCCTACTTCCTTACTTTCCACTAGTAATTATTACTTTAATTGCATTAGTTAATAAAACCTGAGGTATTGATTCTAGCTGTTACACAGAAACAGAAACCTGAGGCTTTGATTCTATCTGTTACAGAGAAACTCTTTGATTCTAGTTGTTACATAAAAACTCTTAAAACAGATCAAAAGCTTTAGATTAGATTAGATTAGATTGGATTCAACTTTATCCTAATTGTGCAAAGTACAATGAAATGCAACTAACCAGAAGTGCATAAGTGGCCTATTTACAATAAATAACAGTGTGTTTTACAATAATGGTATACAGTATAATACAGTGTAACTGTTTTTGCAAATATTGTACAGTAGATTAGCATGTCTATAGAGAAGAGGTATGTTGCGATTGGGGAATAAAACTTTTGACTACTGCATTTTAAGGACCCGCGGGCCAGAAAGGTTGTTTTGAAACCTGTTTACAGTGTGCGTGCGCCCTTTACGTACAGGTACTTTGAAACAAGTCCGAGTGCATGTGGCGTGGCTCAGCAGCGCTAATGTCCAGAGAAAAAAAAAATCATTTGAGAAAGTCCAGGCGAACGGTGACCAGAAGGGAGGAGGACATCGCAGAGAATCTCCAACTTCAGCTAAAAAGTGGAGTAGGAAGTTTTGACTTTTTATCCTTGGCTTTGAATGCGAGTTGTGATGTTCAACACATGGAACAGTTACTCGTGTTTCTCCGAGGAATAACGCAGGAATTCAAGATTACGGAGGAGCTGGCAGCAGCGAGATTAATGAAATGGACAACCACGGGGAATGATTTTTTCAACGAGGTAAACGCAGCATCTACCTATACATGTAAACAAACATTCTCCGTAATGGAGTTTACCAAATCCAGGTACAGATGATCTCTTACTGATGATTATGTTGTAGTACTGTAATTTACCAATAGGTGTCACTGTCGTATTTTTTTGTTAGTCAGTGTGTTATGACGGTTCTGTCTTTTTTTTATTATTATTACTCCTTCTTCTTCTCTCAGTTGTGTAAAATAAATAACCTTAACAGATCATCTGTCAGATGAGCTTCAAATCTTCACCTCAAACATTCAACCTGACTTTGATGCACTTGTTAAAGCTCAACAGAGGCTAGATTTCTCTCACAAAGAAACAAGAAAAAAAACACTGAAACATGTTTACTTAAAAATTTTTTGGCAGTGGGACAAATATGTTGTGAGTTATGTCACATTATTCTTGGCATACAAAGACATTGTGGTATGTTAATAGAAAGTTAAAATCAGAAAGCATTGTGGTGTTAATGTGACTGAAAAAGAGTTACAAATGTTGCACACTTACTATTGTTTTGCATAATTTCACTGAATAAATTCAGTTTTTTCTAAAACAAACTCACTCTCTCATTATCTAAAAATAACACATACTCTTAAAGCTTCTGTAAACAATGCCAATTACTTATTTTAACATAGAAATAAAACTAATAACCAGAGTAGATTTCAAACTTTTGGCCCAGATATACAATATGCATTATTTTCTGCTTCTCATTTGGCCCCTGGGGAAAAATAATTGCCCACCCCTGCTCTATACTGTAAAGTGTGTATTTAATTTTACACTATATAACAAACTCTGTGAGATATTTATTTTTAATTATTATTATTAACATTCTATTTATGTTCAACAGTTTTTAAGTTATTTACTTCAAAGGTTCTAAAATAAAAAAAGCCACTTTTTGTCACGTTTGTTAGGTGTTGGACTGTGGGCTTGATGGTGGCAAGGCATAGGCGCAGAGGGGATGATGTTAAGTAAAGTCGTTTTAATGATAACAAAACCAAACAAAAACAAAACATGAACAAAGGCTGTTGGCTTTACTTTGGAGCATTCTATAAACAAAACCAATAATTAACTAATGCACAGACCAGGGACTAAATAAACTAATATACAATACAGACAAGGGATACAAACCAGACGAGACAAGACACACTAAACAGACTTTAGGGCTAAACATAAGGGACTATACATGCACAACAAGACAGACTTTAAGCTAAGCAAGTTAGTAGTTCCATGGTTAGTAGATATACAGACTAAGAACTTAACATACAAGAGAGGAACTTACACACAAGGGTACTTGTATTTTCACCTCATCCCCTCTGCGCCTATGACTCACCTGCAAGCCCACAGTCCAACATCAGAATCAGAGCGTGCTTCCATCACTTGGGCATCTAGAGAGGAACCAGGCCTGCATCGGCCTCCCGGCGTGGGGACAACTCAGTGCTGCATCGGCCGCCCGGCTTGGAGGGTGACTCAGTGCTGCATCCGCCGTTCAGTCCGCGACGCTGCCCGGCCTACACTAACGATCCAGCGCTGCCTCTGCCGGTTGGCCTACAGCATCAACCCAGTGCTGCCTCCACCACCCGGCTTTTAGTAGAGCCTCTTTTACTGAATAATCCACAACTTTTCATGAATATGTAAGACCTATTGATGACACTACACACACTCAACACACTCAGATCACAAAGAGTGGCACTCCAGCAAAGCTGCTTTACATGGAAATTTACAGGGTTGTCACTGAATGATTTATCCTAACAAAGAGCCATATAAGAACCCGAGATGTTCCCTTTTAAAAGCTACACTCAATGCTGTGCGACAGCGCTATGGGAACGAGAATACCCACTCCGCCGCACTGCAAGTGTCTGGACCCCCAGGGTTGTGTAGTGTGCGCACAGTACCCCCAAGAAATCCTAGACATAATCCTGGGATGCCGACTCGAGGACCCGCGAGCCTGGCATTCCCCTATGAAGCCTGACCGATGTTTTGCGGAAAGGCAGCCTGCCGCATGCCATGCTTGGAAACCCCTCTTGCCGCAGCAATAGATGAGGCAAGCTTCGTGATCGAACGGCCCTAATCACTAGAGGCGAAGTATGCCATGCGCCTCATAGGCTAGAGCACTAGCATCTTTAACCCGACTCGTCTAATGGCGACCCCACGACATATAAAACCCTGCTCTAATTACGGCCCTGGCTTAATGCAGAGATGCGCTGTAAATTGAAGAGCATGAGCTGGACACAGCGAATGAAGACTTACTGCTCCGGAGCTAACGGCGGAGGACAGAAGGCTTCAACTGTGGAAGATAGTTGGGTAAGAATGCAGAACAGCCTTTCCTAGCCAGTTGGCAAAGCCTAAGCACACTAAGAGGTGTACATGATAACCTCTTGACTGCTGGAGGGAGTATTTCAGGGCCAGAAATAGGGTCATCGTTTTGGGGCAATTGATGTGCCACACGAGAAGATGACCTCTCCAGATCCCTTGGGCTGGGCGGTCATCTAAGGCCGCACTCCAGCCCCTAAAGGAAAAACGTCTGCCATTAGCAACTCGCGACGACAGCACGGACCTAGAGTGGGACCCAGAGTCAAGGACGAGGGTCTGAACCACATAGAAAGGGTAAAAAGCTCCCAGCGTGTAACCCTTGTTGCCTCTGGAGATTGGTCCTCGGATGAAAGCCGGGAGCGGCACTCTGGGAGCGGTGACGTTACCACCTTGCCTAGCTTATACTCCTTTAGAGTATGCTATAATGAATTCGGCGCACGCAGGAGACAGCTGTGCCCGCATTGCGCTCGGATTCCCCATGACACCCGACTTCATACCTCGTGTTGGAAGGAGAACGCTTTGTGGCGTTAGGGCTCCATCCTGAGAAGTGAGGTGAGCTAGGGCGATGTGTTGACGCAGACGGAGGAGTGGTGATGGTGGAGGCTGTTAGGTGTTCGGTGTCCTGAAACACGGCAGGAGGAACCCGAGCACCTAACACTTTGTCCTGAGGATACTAGTTTTCCACAGTGCTTCGTGCTTAAGGAGACATAGCTGGTAGTAGGTTCCCTGCTGCCAGCCTCTTTAAAGGTGCACGAACTTTGACACCTCAGCTAGATGGGTGTGTTAGGTGTTCGGCATCCTGAACATAGAAGGAAGGGACCGAACACCTAACAATTCACTGGAGACCGCTGCTAACACCAGTGGTGGCGGAGATTGAACCACGGTCTCCTAAGGATGCTGGTTATCTTCATTGCTTCGTACCTAAAGAGACATAGCTGGCAGCAGGTTCCCCACTGCCGGCCTCTCTAAAAGGTGCAGCTCTCAGTAGGTCAGTCTGGTATGCCTGCAAAGCCATTGTGTGCAGGGCTGCACCAGGCTGACCTGCTGCCTGAAAAATCTTCTCCCACCAATAAAGATGTTAGTCTACACGCTTGGTGGGGAGTGTAGATTTTTCCCAAGAGGATGAGCTCCCAGGAGAGGGATAGCCTGTGAGCGTCTCTCTGATCTGGGACATCATCATAAAGGACCGTGCTTTCATACATGACATTGGAACAAATCAAATGTCAATAGCACAAAAACACAGGAAAAATACGGCTTATTCCATAAAAGAGTTAACTCATGGAGGTCGCCAGGAGGGGGAGGGGCCATCATTGAGGTCCCTCCTCCGGCCACCCGACAGGCACCTGTCGGCTGACCTTGTGCGTTTGGGGGAATTATTTAATTTATTTATTTTTACGTCAAATCGAGGTGTACGCATTAGACCGTGCGTTACCACCTCTAACACCAACTAACACACTGGCTCATCACTAGAGAAGCGCTCTGGAGTGATAGTTTCCATCTCCGCGGAAGTGAGAGAGAAAGTTCTTCCCCCCTTTACAAGAAGCGCCGAAGCACGCTGGAGAAGTGGCGGGTAAAGGACTCATGATCCGGCGAGAGAGCGAGAGAAAAGGAAAATCCTGTCTTGTGCGCCTCCGCCAGATTTGCACGCAAGAAATGTGCTGCAGGTCGCGGTTTTGCTTTAAGACGGCGAACCCGAGCGTGCGGGACTTTAATAGGGAGAAAATCGCAATACTAACCTGCTCTCTGAAGCCCGAGGATAGCGTGCTCTTCCCCCAAACACTCAAACAGAAAATGTGGAGATCGCCCTCAGCGAGATATTCTTCTACATGGAGGGACGGACTCGTGTCTAACTCTGCCATCTTTCTGGTGAGTAGTAAGACACTTTCTATTTTCGCTTTCTGTTAAAAAATGCTTGCACACACACAACATGGATCCTGAAGAGAAAATTATCTGAGGGTGTTTCCGGTTCATGCCTATTTATAACCTCCAGGTGCACCTCATCGGTTGACGTCACCTGCCTGAGGTTATACATGCCAAAATATTTGGCGTGTTTGACACACACGTGCTTTACAACCGGTCACGGTCCCATAGCGCTGTCGCGCAGCATCTCGTTCCCGCTTTTGAAAGGGAACACCTGTTTAATTACTCATTAATGCAATTATCTAATCAACTAATCACATGGCAGTTGCTTCAATGCATTTAGGGGTGTGGTCCTGGGCAAGACAATCTCCTGAACTCCAAACTGAATGTCAGAATGGGAAAGAAAGATGATTTAATGCAATTTTGAGCGTGGCATTGTTGTTGGTGCCAAGCGGGCAGGTCTGAGTATTTCACAATTTGCTCAGTTACTAGGATTTTCACGCACAACCATTTCTAGGGTTTACAAAGAATGGTGTGAAAAGGGAAAAACATCCAGTATGCAGCAGTCCTGTGGGCGAAAATGCCTTGTTGATGCTAGAGGTCAGAGGAGAATGGGCCGACTGATTCAAGCTGATAGAAGAGCAACTTTGACTGAAATAACCACTCGTTACAACCGAGGTATGCAACAAAGCATTTGTGAAGCCACAACACACACAACCTTGGGCTACAACAGCAGAAGATCCCACTAGAACACCCCAACCTTGGGCTACAACAGCAGAAGACCCCACCGGGTACCACTCATCTCCACTACAAATAGGAAAAAGAGGCTACAATTTGCACGAGCTCACCAAAATTGGTGAGTTGAAGACTGGAAAAATGTTGCCTGGTCTAATGAGTCTCAATTTCTGTTGAGACATTCAAATGGTAGAGTCAGAATTTGGCGTAAACAGAATGAGATGGATCCATCATTCCACTCCCTCCTCCTTATGAGTAGTTTGTGCACTGTGAAATTATGCATGGTAGACCTACCAGGACAATTGTGGGGTTTTTTTTCCACTTATGGTGTTTAACACATTTACTGTATATGAAAACACCCTGACAATGACAATGTCATTTGAAATTCAGATTTATTATGTCTATACATGTCTAAGCATTATTATGTTTATACTCATCTTTACTGTGCAAAACAGTTGGGAGTGTCATATCAACAACCGGTTATTAACATACATCTCATACATATATACATGCGTACATTAAACACACACACACACACACACACAATAAACAAATATTCACACTGCTGTGCAGGTGTGAATGTGTTTTCCCCTAATAAATAAAATAATAATTAAAAAAATACTCTTTTCTGTATTTATTTAGTTTTATTTGTACAATATAATAATTATGTATGATTATGTATGTTTATGTATGTTTCTTCATGGAATTTAACGTCACACTAAATATACCGACTTATTATAACACACTAGTGCCATCTAGTGTCAATTAAAATGTTGCTCATTGGATTGGAGAATTTCAGAAACCAATATAAAACATACTGAACAGTCTAGTAATGCCTAAACTCCTATGTATTAAAAACAGAATGAAAACTGTTTAATGTTTATAATTATCTCTGTGAAATGTGGCATTAAGAATTACTATGCCATTTTCATTGAAAGAACCTGCTGTTAAATTTGGAGGGACATTTTAATTCTTGGACATTTTCCCCATACATACATAAAAAAAACAAAAAAACTATTAAGTTCCTTCCTATTCAGCCTCCACTTATATGACAAACGCATAAAAATTTAGCACAAAAATATATTACTTTCAATTAATTTGGATACACGACTATAAGTATAATAAGCGTTAACATTCAACGAAAGTACAGATTTGGAATAGGTTGCATGTAATAGATGCATAAAATTTAAATTTGTTTAAAAGGCCCTTAAATGTTCAATTTATAAAATAAAATATATCAGAAGAATAATTGGACATGTAAATTATGTGAGTGCATAAATACAGTGTTAACTTTATTAACACTAGTAGTGTAACAGTTACAGTAGTGTAAAGGATTTACAGTAGCATAATGCTTAGCAAATAAATCCATGATTTGTTACATCTGTGTCCTTAATTTGTACTTTCTGTCCCCTATAATTTAATGTTGTATTACCTAGCCCTTTAATTATCCTTTAAGTAACTAATTAATCCACTGCACATCAACTAATATTTGGTTTAATACAATGCATTGACTTTAAACTGGATATCTCATTATTTACTCAACAGCAACATGTAAAAAATATAGATTCACATATAAATTACTGTCAAGTAAAGCAGAAACTACTCAAAAAAGCAAGCTAGTAGTTGATTAAATAAAAAATGAGGTGTTAAAAATCCTTGTAAATCTTTATTTTAAAAACAGTGAATGCATATCAACAAATAATTTGAAAGCAGATTACATAAAGAAAATGAACAATGAAAGTAAATAAAAATGTATTAATGTCAAATTAGTGGAAGCACAAGCAGGTTTCTAAAAACATTATGCCAAGTATTATGTGGTTTATCAGTTAATTACCCTTTTTTGAAGAAATTTTAATGCTCGTATCCTGATTTCCTTTGTTCTTAGTCCATATATAATAGGATTTAATGTTGGAGGTAAAATCATAGCGGCAACTCCACTGAATTTCCTTAAATGGGGAGAAATATCTGTTAACCTGTAGGAAATAATTGTGAAAAGGCCTAAACATTCAAACAGGAGAAAGACTGTTAAGTGTGTGGCACACGTCTGTAGGGCTTTGCTACGTGTATCAGATCCTTTGTTTTTAAAACAGGCTATAAGGATTCGAATGTATGTAAATGCAATTAGCCCAACTGTTATCACCTGGCTGACAGCTACAGTCATCAATCCATATATGTTATTTATAGTTGTATTTAGGCAGACCAGCTGGAGCAAAGACGGGTTGTCACAGTATGTGTGAGTCACAAAAGATCTGCATCGTGGTAAGCGCAACAGAAGGATAAAAAGCACTGCTATTATTAGTATATTAAAAACCCAGACCAAGGAGATGAGCCTCACTATGTGTACATTACTCATTATAGTGTTGTATCTCATAGGGCAGCAAATAGCCACATATCTGTCATATGCCATAACTGTCAAAATGAATACTGCACCTGTTGCATAAATATGTATAAAGAAAGCTTGAGCGACACAGGTTGAAAACTCTATTGTCCTGGTATCCAATACGAGTTCCTTAATAATTTGTGGAAACAGGGCTGTAGAACCTATAAGATCATTTATAGGCAGGTTTAATAGCAAAAAGTACATAGGCTGGTGAAGACTCTTATTAAGAATGATTGTGAAGAGTAGGACAAGATTGCAAATGAGGATGGTCAGGTAACCCACTGTTGCAAAGACAAATGCAGGGAAAATAGTCTCAGGAGGTAAATTGAAGCCCTGAAGTGTCAGAGTAGATATATTGGTAAAATCAGTCATTGTAATATTAGTTTTTTCCACCTGTTAAGAAAAAATTCTGTTGGTTAAAATTTCAGGTAAAAATAATTGAGGTTTAATTTGATGTACATACTTACTTTAAAAGCTAAAGTGTTTTACTTTATCAGGCGGGTGACATTCATTTTTCAATTTGAAATCGAAATCTGTATACTGTAACATAATGTATAGCTCTATTCTCTTCCTTACTAGTGCCCTGTGATTTATAGTGCTCAGTGATTATTTAATAGTCCCATGTGACAATTTTTTGTCAGAGTGTAAACATCACCATAGCAAACTAAGCAACACCTTTTAATCCAATGTATGAAGTAAATTGTAAAGCAGAAAAATGTATGTTATGGGCTTGTTATAAAAAGAGAATTTATTTGTGTTAATTTATTTGTAATTAAAAAATAAGAAATAGTAGAGCACCAATTTATACTGCACAGTGCTTTACCCTGATCTGAAAATTAAAAAAAAAGTTTTCTTCTGCTTTCCGGTCAGTTCTGCACTAACATACGAACTTAACTCAGGAAAGACAAGATTTTTATTTTATTTAATGCAGTGTCCCCACTAGAGCTGAGAAAGGCCTTGTCTCTCATTGTGTTCTCATTGCATGCTATGTAAAATAAGTGCCTATTAATTAATTAACAGCTGTTAAAAATGAATTACTTTTTTAAACTCTTTTTTTAAATAAGCTAAATCGTTTCTAAGGTTTTGTTAACACCATTTCGACATTTCTAAGAACTAAGTAAGGCAATCTTGTGGTCAATCAAAATTCCAAGGACCTTTTCATGACTCCTTGTATGTTTTATAGACTGCTCAGGTTCTTGTAAAAAAAAAAAAAAAAAAAAATATATATATATATGTATATATATATGTATATATATATATATATATATATATATAAGTGAAATTGATACTGCTGTGGTCACAACCATACAGTACCGCGTCTAGCAGATTATGCAAAGACAAACTGGCTCCTACCTACATTTTAGAAGTTATCTAGCATAATGTGAAATTTTGTCAACACTGTCAGGCATTAACACCGTCAACAAATTAATCTGAAGGTGGTAACATTTTGTTTGACAGTGTTGACAAATACATACAAAGTAGATTTAATTTCACTACTTTTAGCAAATATTCCTGTTAATATTATTTATTGTTTTGTTTAAAGCATGATTAATTCCTTTAAAAGGGCACAAACACACATACACGCTGTAGGCAATTTGGGAACACCAATTAGCCTAATCTGCCTTTCTTTTGACTGTGGGAGAAAACCAGAAGGAAACCCACCAAACACAAAGAGAATATGCAAACCTTATGCACACAGATCAAAGGTGGGAATCGAACAAAGACTCTGGAGGTGCAAGGCAGCAGTACTAACCATTAAGCCCTCAAAATTATAATTCGGTGGTTTTAAAATTATGAAAGCTGGATTCGAAAAGCACTTGATGCTATTACTTTTTTACATAAAAACTATTTTAAAGGCTTGCATATTCCAAAGTGTAGTTCCAACCCTTAAAACTCAAGCGGCACGGAAATGTGCTGGCAACTCAGCATAGGTCAATGACGATGAAAAGATATACAGTATACTGTGCAAAAATAATAGCAAAAGTACTATGAGCTTTAACTATATGCTGCATACATGTTTACAGTACAATGTAATAGTTTTGTATTTGTAAAACCTTTGCTATCTTTGTACTGTAATACCTCTTTACTTACTAGAAGTTACTCGTGGCTCTGCTCATGACATGAGGTTTACCTGCGTGTAGATCCAGATATCTGTGTGTTACCATTACCTACGAATGGAGTTTTCAGGTAATTCGTCCTCACACTGCTCTAATGTTTCATCAGCCTTTCTAACTGTTATATACAGACCTCTGCAGTCCTAAGCTCTGTTCTGTACCCGTTTTTGCTAAAGACAATGCTGCCTACTGTTAAGATCATTGAGGAATGCATGTGACATGATCACAGAACGACGGAAAAGTTGATGTTACTGCCTGCCATTGAGTTATGCCTGTGATACCCCATAGTATGACACAAAAGCTGATAATTGCCTGTGATATGCCCACAGCATGACATAAAATCAGATAATCGTATGTGACCACCTGTGCATACACCACTGCCCACCGCCTATACATCAACCACATATATATATATGTAAAGCTTTGTAGCGTCTGGGTACTAACACAGAGGCACATGTTAGCAGTGTTCAAAGAAGTGCAGTTTATTGACATTTTTTTTCTATTTCTTTTCTTCTCAAACTTGTGCATACACACACACACACACACTGTGAGGAAATACATGGGTAGGACTGGAGTGGAATCTGTGGTGTTGAGGGTGTCCTTTAATACAGAGAGTACCCAGCAAGACTGGGTAAGCAAGGCTGAAAGAGGCGGGAGGTGGGGTCGTGGAGGAGGTGGCCGAGCTTCAGCCAGGCTTTCTCTGGTGCACTGATCCCCGGGAGATGGGCTCTCCAGAAGAGAGAAGTAAAATTGAGTTTCAACTAGTTAAACATCATACACACCGGACTGGCTTTCTGGCCTCTATTTATAGTGGGGATTACGGCACCCCACCCACTTTTTTAGTGCCTTGCTCTTGCTGGCCGTCTGCGAGGAGCAGCGTTGAAAGAGTAGTGTGTGTGTACACCCTGCCGTCACAATAATCCCCCCTTCCCCCAGCTTCGAGCACCCACTATTGCTTCTAACTTTTTCTCTTTTGGCTTAAGCAGTCCTCGCTCGATGCGACATCCTAGGTATCCTACCAGGCCTTCATTAAGCTGATGTGGCACTGGTACAGGTTGGCTGTTACACCGGCTTTTCTGAGTTCTCTAAATACCCGTTGGAAATAAAAGATGTGGTCGTCCCAGCTGCCAAAGTGGATAATGACATCATCTAGATATGCCGCGGCATAGGGGTGAGCTTCCAGAACTACTAGAAGGTTTCAGGGGGTAACCTTTTCTACTGGTGTGATAGTACAGGTGGCCTCCTCGTACCAGAAAGTATGCCGTGGGTTGTGGTTGCCTATTTTACTCAAACTTTCCTTCTACCTCGTGCACCTGCCCCCAACAGTGCTTTTGGCAGCTGTCCTCTTTTTGCAGCCTCGAAAAGTTGTCCTTGTGCACCACCTGCTGAGAGAGGTGTGTGAGGAGCAAAAAGGAGATCCTTCTCACTTCCGTGCAGAGGAGCTTAGATCCATGCTTTCCCCTTGTGTCTGGATCATGGGTGCACTAAAATGTGTGGGTGTATGTCTGGTGAAGCTCCTGCTCTTCTTTTTGCGAATCTGACAGGGGAATCTGGCAGCTCTGTAGTAGTGGTTTGTAATCCCTGTGCAATCTGTTAAAAAATGCATGTTGTTGGATACTTGTCTGAAGTAGTTGGGAGATGACTTGGTCAGGTGTGGGTGGTGACACAGAGACAAAGGCAGATTATTTACTGGTGCTCAAACAAGTGCAGGTTTTTGACAGCTTTTTTTTTTAGCTTTCCTTCTCAAACTTGTGCATACACACGCAGTGAAGAAATACATGGGTCGGAGTGGAGTGGAGTGGTACAGTGAGGAGGTCCTTAAAGACAGAGAGGACCCAGCGGGCTTGTCCTCTAAAGAAGAGCACCAGCAGTGGTGGAGTCTTGGAGTCTGTGAGAAATGAAGAGAGAAGCAAATTTAGTTTAGATTAGTTAAACATCACACTTACCAGACTGCCTTTCTGGCCTCCTTTTTATAGCATCGCCTTGACACCCAGATGATGAGTTGAAATGGGATGCAGAATTATGGCAACCCACACCCTTTTTAATGCCTTGCTTCTGGACATAAACATGAACTCTGTTTAAAGATAATAATAATAATAATAATAATAATAATAATATAGCGCCTTTCCAGAGCTCAAGGACACTTTACAATAGTAGAAAACAGTCAACAAACAGACAAAAAAAAAAAAAAAACAGACATGCAGAGGACAGGTGGATTCAGGTGTAACATTTGGAAAACAAATGAGTTTTAAGTAAAGATTTAAATACGGAGATGTTGTTAACAGATCGTAGAGAGTGTGGTAAAGAGTTCCAAAGTTTGGTAGCAATAACACTGAAGGATCTGCCGCCCATTGAAGAGAGGCGGTACTGAGGGACAACAAAAAAGCCAGAATCGGAGGAACGTAGTGGACGAGTCGGAATGTAGGGGGCAAGCAGATTAAAAAGGTAAGTGGGAGCTAAGCCTTTTATAGTTTTGAAAACAAGGAAAAGAATTTTGAATTTTGAATGGTAGACAACTGGGAGCTAATGAAGATCAGACAAGATTGGGGTTACAGTATATGAGTATTCTAGCCGCAGAGTTTTGAATATATTGTAATCTGGAGATGGAGCTGACAGGAAGACCAATGAAAAGGGCATTACAGAAATCAATGCGTGATGAGGCGAATGCATGGATGACAGTTTCAGCATCTTTGGTAATGATGATGCAGTTGGGCAATGCGGCGTAAATGAAAGAATGCAGATTTAGTGACAGATTTAATGTGAGGCTAAAAGGAGAGTGTGGAGAGTGTGGAGATCAAATTTTTGACAAAAGTACTGTAGGTGTTTTAATGTGAGAGACAGCAATCTTGCCAGTAAAATTTGTGGAAATTATTTCAGTTTTTTCCATGTTAATTTTCAGAAAGTTTAAGTTAAGCCAATCTGTAATGTCCTTCAAGCAAGCAGAGATTTTGTCAATTTGGGCAGATGGAGTAATATCTAGCTAAGTAGCTAAGATGGTATCCAATATCCATTACGGGGGTGAGATGCAAAATGAGGCAAAAAAGAGAAAAGAAAAAAAGGAAAAAAGAAAAACCTTTCACTGAATTTTATTACCTCTATTTTAACGACTTGAATTTTGTTACCTGAATTCTGTCTACCTGAATTTGTAAGATTGAAAAATAATGAAGATTTGTTCATTAGATTGTATTTTTACCACTTGAAAATATTTTTGTAACTTTTAAACATTTTTATTGCCACATGTTTTTTCTCAGTTCATGAAATTCAACCTGCTATTTTGCTTTGAGGAATTTTGGCACTAATATATAGTTTAGTCCCAATATTTTGAGGTGATTTTATGTCTTGAGTTTATCTAAGCGAGTGTGTGTGTGTGTGTGTGTGTTTCAGTCTAATGTTACTATACAGTTCACTCACCCTATATGTTCAGTAATGGTGAATGGTGAAATTGTTTACTCTTACTTTGCAAGTAATTTATCAAGTTAATGTTTTTTTTTCTTTTTCTGGGGCACTATCACTGATCACAAACCGCTGAAAACCAGTACACAAATGCTCACACTTCAGCTTGCATTTAGGAGCATGTACTGTTACTACCAGCTCGACATTGAAAGACCTGGGTGTAATATTAGACAGAAACTTGTTCCATGAAAATCAAATTTTTAATATTAAAAAAAACAAACAGCCATTTTCAACCCTAGTAATATTGCCAAGCTTAGAAACATTTTATCATTATCTGATGCAGAAAAGATAGTTCATGCATTCATGACCTACAAGCTGCTACTGTAATGGATTTAAAACCATTGATAATACAAATAATAGTCTAAAATGCAGCCGGCAGAGTTCTCACCAGATCAAGAAAATATAATCATATAACCCCAATACTATCTACCTATTCTAGTGGATACCTGTGAATTTTCGAATCAATTCCAATCCGCACGTTGCTTTTCTTCGGATCACAAAACTCCTGATTTCTGGTAGTTCCCAAAATATCAAAGAATACAAAAAGGGGCAAAGCGTTTTCATATTTAGCTCATAACATTTGAAATAGCCTTCCTAAAAGTGTTCAGGGTTCTGACACAGTCTCCCAGTTTTAAAGCACATACCCCTTTGGCCTGGCATACATATAATTCATTCCATAACCTTGTACTTCAGTACATTTTAAATGCACACTCTCATCTAGTGCTGCTAGTATAATGAACTGCAATCTAAAACTAATTATTTTCCACCCGTTCTTTCTTTTTCAACACTTCCGGTTCGGCACGGGTAACCGTAAGGAGGCAGCGTGCGAGGATTACTGGGACAAAGCAAGCGCGTTTGCAGACTGCCTGACCCAGCCTTCGATGTTCGCACCGTTTCAGGGAGCTATGAGTGGATACGGGCGTGTTGCACAGTTCAAGTGAAAATAGGTAAGCGGACTCATTCTCATGAATTCTTCGTGGGAAACATCAAGGATGAGTGCATTTTGGAGTTGGATCTCTTAGAAAAATGGGGTGTGGTGTTAGACTTGAATAACGGAACTCTGCGTGGTAATTTTGGGTTAGCCAGGTTGCTAATACCCAAACAACAGCCGGACGTGTTAGTCGCACACAGACGTGAGATGGCCATCAAGTCATTGAGCCAGGTTATGCTCATGCGTAAAAAGGACGATTCTTGGCGATTTTGTGTTGATTACCGGCGGTTTAACGAGGTGACGCGAAAGGACTTTTATCCGTTGCCGCAGAGAGATGATGCGCTGGAACATGTTGCGGGCTATGGCAATTTCATCGCATGCTATTCAGCCTATGTAACGCTCCAGCTACTTTTGAACGGTTCATGGAGAAAGTGCTGGCAGATATTCCTCGCAGCCGTTGTGTGGTCTACTTGGACGATTGAGAAGAGTTTGAGGGCGCATTAGCTAACCTACGAGAGGTATTTCTGGCTATCCGGCGGGCAAATTTGCGGCTTAATCCCAAGAAGTGCCAGCTGTTGCGGCAAGAGACCGTTTTTCTGGGTCACATAATTAGTGCTAAAGGGATTGCTATCGATTCAGCCAAAATCACTGTGGTACAGAATTGGCCCGAACCGATAAATGTGTCGCAGCTACGCACCTTTCTCTGGTTAGCTTCTTATTACTGCTGGTTCGTGAAGGACTTCCCCACGATCGCAAGCGTTTTGCTGGGGCATTGTGCACGCGCATGCTTTCGCCCGGTTGCGTGAAGCTTTGGTCACGTCTCCTGTTCTCGAGTATCCGGATGCATCTTGGACGTTCATCCTCGACACGGACGCAAGCGATGTAGGACTGGGGGCTGTCCTGTTTTAGGTTTCCGAGAGCAAGGAGCATGCTATCGCCCACTTCAGACGCGCGTTGTCTGGACCTGAGAGGAATTACTGCGTCACGCGGCGCGAGCTGATAGCAATCGTTGCGGCTTTTAAACATTTCCAGGCGTATTTATATGGGCAACCGTTCTTGCTGCGGACCGATCACGCTTCGCTGGTTTGGCTGCTCAGTTTTAAAGAGCCCGAGGGGCAGTTAGCGCACTGGCTCGAGCGGTTACAGGACTACAATTTCACCGTTCAACACCGGGTGGGAAAATTACATGCTAACAGCGATGCTTTATCCCGCTGGCCGTGCAGCAAAGCGCGTTATCAGTACTGCGAGCGGGTTGACGAGCGCGTGGGTGGTGGCGACGTAAACCAAAAGGCCTCCGGCGTTCACAACGCCAGCGCCGACTGCCTTCACGCCTCAAAGACTAAGTTCGTCATGGTGACCGGGGACGGTAATAGCTCGGGTGGGGGCAGTGTGGCGTAGGCGGGGCTTCGGCTGGCAACCATCATGCCTTGCGAGAGGGGTTTGTTCTATGCGTTTACCCTGTTGGTTCGTCTCTCCAACATCCTTTCCGGTGGTAAAATACATCAAACTAGGTAAGAGAAAATAAAACAGTTAAAAAGAAAAATAAGCAATACATTTTTATAAAGTAAAATAAATAAAATAAGTAAAAACATCCAAGTCAACCTGTGCTAAAAGCCAGTCCATTAATGTGTGTTTTTAATAATAATTTAAAATGCTCCAAAGTTTGTGCAGATCTGGCATTCAGATCCAAACTGTTCCAATATCTGGGGCCTGCCACAGCAACTGCTCTGTCCCCTCTGGTTTTTAACTTTCTTGGAGTGGTTAAAATGAGCTGAGTGCTGGATCTCATGGTTCTGGCTGGAGTATGCATAGAAAAGATAAGATAAGAAAGATAAGAAGGAGCTAGACAATTTAAAGATTTAAACACAAGGAGCAGGACCTTAAATTGAATCCTGTATGCAACAGGAAGCCAGTAAAGAGAGGCAAGCATCGGAATTATATGCTCTTGCTGCTTGGTACCAGTCAGCAACCAAGCAGCTGCATTTTGAACAAGTTGTGGACACTATAATGACAACTGATCTAGGTTGAAATAAATGGAGTTGCAGTAGTCCAGTCGAGCTGGGAGGTATGGCTTTACCCTGGCTAACTGTCTTGCTTATAACTTACTTGCTTATGAAATTTAAAGGACTTAAAGAAAAAGAACACTCCCAAGTTTTTTACATGCGATTTGCAATACATGGATAATGTGCCCAAAGCACTATCCACTTCACTTGAAACCGCAAGATCACCAAAAATGACAATTTCAGTTTTTTTCCATTTAACTTAAAAAATTAATGGACATCCACTGTTTAATTTCGGTAAGGCAGTCCATTAGGTTGCTAAAAGATCCTGTGCCTGATCTAAGGGCAAATAAATTTGTAGGTCATCAGCAAAACAATGAAAAGTAATATTGTATTTGGAAAAGATTGATCCCAACGGCAAGAAATAAAGGCCAAAAAGGGTTGGGCTAAGAATAGAACCTTGTAGCACCACAATTAAGATGGGCTGCTTTAGAATTGTAAGGGCCCATATTGACAAAAAAATATCTTTGCCAAAGATATTGCCAAAATCTGTAGTTAAAGGAGATCGTTAAAAACTCACTATGACGTGATTTAAATTTTTCAGAAATGTCGTTAATATTAAGATAAGCCTGTAGCTGTGTATAGACAACTTTATAGTTGGTGAGGAGACTTTCCAATTCTGCTGCGCTGCTCGCTCACCTCATCCAGTCTCTCTCTAGGGAACTCTGCAGAATCTCACTCCACTCTATCCTGTGCACTCCGTCACAATGTCACAGCCCCCAATTTTTAGGAGACCTCTCCGCTATGCCTTTGTCATAGGCAAGGCATAAGTGAAGACTTTAAATAAAAAATAAAAAAAACAACAGAATTTGCAATAGCACTGACAGCGTATGAGCAGGAACAACACAGTTAACACCAGACTTACAGCTACAAACAACAGAGCGTGACCACCCACAAACATAAACAAAGGTCTATTTATGCACTTAATAAGCTAACCAAAATGTTTTGTTGATTGCATTGGCATTGATCTATTTTGGCAATAACCAACATGATCAGGGCACCAGCCCACCACATGGATGAGCCTAAACTAGATCGATTTTGCCATTTTCTATATGTAAATTACTATAATTCCTGAATATCAGTTATATCTTGACTTGCTTAGTTTGTTTTGTTCCATTATTATTCATTTAACATGATAATTTTGGAGAAACTCATTCTCCACTTTCGAAACATTAACACTAAAGGTCCAAAAACAAAAAAAAACTAACATAAATAAATTAGTCCCATATGTCTAACTAACACAGTTTTAAGGTGAGCTGCTGTTTGGTTTCTTTAATTATCATGTATGTTTTTTAGGTAAAAAAATAAAATAATAATAATAATAATAATAATAATAATAATAATAAAAATGCCAGTTATTTAGCTCAAGTAAAAACTTCCAGGTCCAATAAAACAATGCGAAACCAAGGTGGTTGTATCCTTTGTTTTCAATTTTTGATTTTTGCACAAATAAAAATTGCATGACTGATCACATCAAATAACACAGAAAAATTTATTTTACAGGTTTTTACACAAATACACCCTTGTTTATCACCACAGATATATTTCATAGACAGTCAAGTCTTCAAGAGATATTTTTAAGAGATATTGTGTCGGTATTGAGGTACTTTTATAATTTTTTTTTAATACATAACAAGGTTATATCATGATTTTTTTATGGCTTTTGGTATAATATATATGGGCAAAGCATATTTACAGTGGGGGAAATAAGTATTTGATTCCCTACAGATTTTTTAAGTTTGCCCCCTTACAAAGAAATAAAGGGTCTATAATTTTTATTATAGATTTATAGTAAAGGATTGATACAAAATATCAATCAAAAATCCAGAAAAAGCACACGATACAAATGTTATAAATTCCTCATTGCATTTCAATGAGGAAAATAAGTATTTGATTCCCAAGCAAAACATGACTTAGTACTTGGTAAAGAAACCCTTGCTGGAACGCACAGTGGAAAGACACTTCTTGTAGTTGTTTACCAGATTTGCACACATCTTGGGATGCATTTTAATTTACTATTCTTTACAGATGTTTCTCTGAATGTTTAAGGTTTAAGGTTTCTTGCCTGTTGCTTGGCAACTCGAAGTTACAGATGGCTCTGTGAATTTTCTATTGTATTAAGGTCTGAAGACTGGCTCCATGACCTTAATGTGCTTATTCTTGAGCCTCTCCTTAGTTGCCTTGGCAGTATGTTTGGGGTCATTTTCATGCTGGAAGACCCATCCACAACCCATCTTCAGGAGGTTCTCATCCAAAATTTTACAACACATGGCCTCATCCATTGGCCCCTTAGTGCAGCAAAGTCAACCTGTACCTTTAGCAGTGAAACAGCCCCAAAGCATAATGTTTCCACCTCTGTGCTTGACTGTAGGGACTGTGGTGTTCTTAATGTCATAGTCAGCATTTTTCTCTTTCCGAAAACAGCAAGTCGAGTTCATGACAAAAAGCTCAATTTTGGTCTCATCTGACCACAGCAGTTTATCCCAATCTTTCTCTGTTTATTGGAAAACCTCAGACAGGTCTGTACATGTGTCTTCTTGAGGAGGGGAAGCCTTGCTGCACTGAAGTATTACAATCCATGCAGGTGTATTGTGTTACCAATGTTTTTTTTGGTGACTGTGCTCCCAACTGCCTTGAGATCATTCACAAGATCTTCCCATGTAGTCTTGGGCTGGTCCCTTATTTTTCTTATGCTTATTCTTAGTCCATGAGGTGAAATCTTGCATATAGGGGCATTAATAGGTAATTTGTATTTCTTCTTCTTAAGGAGCAGTTGTCTCCTTCTCACCAAGCGTCTACGGTAGCTGATGGTCTGGTAGCCTATTCCAGCCTTGTGCAGGTCTAAAATCTTGTTCCTGACTTGCTTTGACAGCTCTTTGGTCTTGCCGATGGTGGTGAGGTTTGAATGGAAGATAGAGATTTTGTGGACAGGTGGCTTTTATACACATACCACATTGTTGTTAAAAGCACCTTCTTAAATTAATATGTGTACCACAAGAGCACATAACCAGTCTGTGAGAGGCAGAATTATTGTTGGTTGGTAGGGGATCAAATACTTATTTCCCTCATTGAAATGCAAATTAATTCATAACATTTGCATTATGTGCTTATTATAGATTTTTGGTTGATATTCTGCACTCAAAAAAATGAACATGGCTACCTGTTACATGTACTAAAATGTATTATGTGTTTTGTACATAATAATTTCATGTTTCCAATATGACCATGAATAAATTATGTTGTATTTACATGAAATTCAACAACTTAACATGTATTAGATTTAATCATGTTGAGATAAACCAAAGAGATCTTGTCACTATGAAAACCGGAAATAGCAAAACCGGAAATATCGCGAGAAGAGAACACAGCGTGTTGAGAAGACAAACGTTTGGCGGGCGTGTGGAAAAGGTAAGCAGGAATTATTCCCGTCTTTCTAAATAGAAACCAAATACTGAACATAAATGTTACCTGCTGTTTAGCGATGTGTAGTCACGTTATTTTGGTTTAAGCTATTTCTTGTATTTTTAATCACACTTAAAATACCGACGGTTATATGCGCGTGCTTAATCTGTGGTTCGGTTCTGGTTTCGGTCTTTTCTCATGAGTTGTGAAGCGAGAGGAAGAAAGTATAAATATTGTTCATTTGATAAATTAAGTATCATGAATTTTAATTGAATCTATCTCTGTATTTTTTCACAGGAGTTTGTGAGTGAAAGTGTCCTGTCTGCATCTGACTTCAGGAGTTTCCTGACCAACCGTCTCTAACGGTCATATTTAAGTCATAACGTACAGTTATGAAGTACAAAACTTTCTGTTGGTGTTAATTTTTTTTCTATGATTAATACTTATTTGTGGTGTTTTATGTTTTGTACATCTTTTCAAATTGAGACTTCATTTGTAAGTTGCTGCTGGTGTAAAATAAAAATCTCCGTTTTATCCCGTTTGTCTTATGCTTCCTTCCTTCACAGAATTCTGTTGACCAGGTCTTGAAATTTAAATTTACTTGAGTTAGATCAACTTAATTTACAACTGAAAAATGTGTTGTACCAACGCTATTCATTTATGTTAACAGTATTAAAGTATGTTGGACGCAGCTGTAGTAAATAAGTTAAATGAACCTAATAAAATTAATTTGACTGAACCTAAGAACATTAAGTTGGGCCAACAAAATTGCTTAACGCTGAAAGAAAGCCATTAAATCAGGTGGAAATTCTTTCCATAATTTAATTACGTTCATTCAACAAGTTATTTTTTTGATTGTGTCTTAATCCTTTACCTTTACCTTTACCATAAACCTATGATAAAAATTATAGACCCTTAATTTCTTTGTAAGTGGGCAAACTTAGAAAATCTGTAGGGGATGAAATACTTATTTCCCCCACTGTATATACGGTAAGTCTTACTATTTTCATAAACATTTTCAGATTTAAGACATGAAATTATATTCCTTTAAAGAAGATAATTATATTAAAAGTTACACATTTTTGACAGAAAAAAAAAAGATATATTTTTTTAACAATATGTTTGAAAAAGACAGCAGATTGCAGTTGGTTGTATTTAAACAGAGTAAAAACGAGTAAGCATGTAATGTTTATATAAATGACCTTTTGTTTTAGAATTATTTAAATGTCATCTGTTTTTTAAAGACAATGATGAATGAATTTCGAATGTCTCTGGTTTTTATTCCATATATAATTGGATTCAAAACTGGAAGAATTGTAAAAATTAGCATACCACATATTTTTTGTGCATCAGGTGGTATATTCTGTAAACGATATGAAAGTACTGTGAAGGTTGTAATTATTTCATACAGAACAAAAATAATTATCTGTGCTAAGCATGTATTTACAGCCTTACGTCTAGCATCAATTTGTGTGCGCAAAAGACAGACTTTAAGAATTTGTACATAAGAGAGTAACTGAATAGTCACACATATGCCCTGCACAACTCCTGTTATAGCTAATCCATAAACATTATTCACAGTAAGGTCACCATCACATGAAAGTTGTAACAGTGTATTATTGCTACAATACACATTAAAAATGATTGTTTTACATTTTGGAAGTCTTGCCTGAAGAGCAAACAACACAACAATCAAAGCAAAGTCAAGACCCCAAGCCAGTGCTATCACACCACTAACTGTGCAGGGACTCATTATAGAATTATATCTCAGTGGTTTGCATATCGCTATGTAGCGATCGAATGACATTGCTGCCAGAATAAAAAGTACACTAGTGGCATACAAATGAAGCAGAAAACCCTGCAGAACACATGTTGGGTAGTAGACCATATTTGTTTGGGTTAAAATATCCAGAAGCACTCTGGGCAAAGCACATGTTATTCCCATTAAATCTGCCAAAGGAAGACTAAAAGAAATGTAAAACATGGGCTTATGAAGAGTTTGCTGTGTGACAATCAATGTTAGAATAGTTACATTACAGAACACTGCAAATAAATAGATTAAAGCTCCAATAATAAAAACAGGATAAACAGCTTGAGGAGATGTATCAAATCTGGAAATTTGAAGGTTGAAACTGAATGTGTTATTGTAAAGTAGTTGCTCCATTCAGAACCTGTAGGTGATTTCAAACGAAGCAAGAAAATGACAGATTTACAGTGTGGATTTGGCTTTTTTTTATCACAATGCCTATAACCTTACCGTGCAAAAATCTCTGTCAAAATAATGATATTGTAAGCCATACAGTATTTATATCAATTGTATGTCCTCCCAAGTCAATGTGGTGACTCATATGTCATTTGAGGATATTAACAACTTGAATATGCTCTCAAACTTATATAACTAAGATGGCGGCGTGGCAGTAGCACGCAGCGGCCGCTCCGGAGCCAAAATGGTGCTACGTTGTTTACGTTTTGTGTGTAGCGCGTTTATTTTTCTATTTTTCTATGTGTATGGATATCTTCGCAACTGGTGTCCGTACATACAACAGCCAGACACTTACAGACATACAATTGATATAAATAACCCGGGTAATGTGTCGACGATGAGCTGCGGGAAAAGCTACGCAACCTCGGCTTGCTGCGTTACCAGGCCTTGAAGCCTCGGCGTTGCCTGATGCCAGAGGCCGGAGGAAGGGTCATCGGAAGCGGTGCGCGAGGAAGCGGAAGCGCGGCAAGCGGGCGGGAGTCTGTGCTAGGCTAAAAACAAACCCTAGCCGGCCGGCTCTCCCGTCCATCATCTTATCTAACGTCTGCTCCCTGGACAATAAACTGGACTACATCCGACTCCAGCAGGCTACACAGCGTGAGGTTAGAGACTGCTGTGTCTTTGTTTTCATGGAGACATGGCTCAGCGACAGAGTACCGGACGCCGCTATTCAGCTAGACGGGCTAGCCTCGTTTCGCGCCGACAGAAATGCAGCTCTGTGCGGTAAGACTCGCGGTGGCGGCTTATGTGTTTACATCAACACGAAATGGTGCAAGAACTCTGTGCTAGTTTCTAGTTATTGCTCATTGCTAGTGGAGTTTGTGATTGTTAGATGCAGACCTTTTTATTTACCACGAGAATTCACCACTGTTTTCATTATCGGAGTGTACATTCCACCTAGCGCTAATGCTAAGGAAGCGCTATGGGAACTGTATACAAAGATCAGTGAACTGCAAAATACACACCCGGATGGACTGTTTATTGTTGCTGGAGATTTCAACCATGCAAATCTCAAGTCAGTGCTTCCTAGATTCCATCAATATGTGGACCTTGCAACGAGAGGAAAAAACACGCTGGATCTTGTTTACACAAACATCCCCGGCGCATATCGGGCAGAGCCCCGCCCCCACCTCGGCTACTCAGACCACATCTCTGTTATGCTAATTCCAGCATACAGACCACTCGTCAGGCGCTCAAAACCGGTTCTGAAGCAGGTGAAAACCTGGCCAGCAGGAGCCATCTCTGCTCTTCAGGACTGTTTCGAGTGCACTAACTGGAACATGTTTAGGGAGGCTGCAACTTACGGCGACTTCACTGACTTGGAGGAGTACACGTCATCAGTGATCAGCTACATCAACAAGTGCACCGATGACGTCACTGTCTCCAAGAACATCATCTCACGACCCAACCAGAAACCGTGGATTACTGCGGAAGTGCGTGCACTTCTGAGGACCAGAGACTCTGCCTTCAAAGCGGGAGACAAGGTGGCCCTCAGAACAGCAAGGGCCAAACTTTCTCGGGCCATCAGAGAGGCAAAGCGCGCACACGCCCAGAGAATCCACAATCACTTCAGAGACAGCGGCGACACACGGCGAATGTGGCAGGGTTTACAAGCCATCACTCACTACAGGACGACATCAACTGCCTGTGACAGTGACGGCTCCCTTCCAGATGCGCTGAATAACTTCTATGCTCGGTTTGACAGGCAGAACGACGTGGCGGCGAGAAAGACCACCCCTTCTCCGAACGACCAGGTGCTGTGTCTCACTACAGCTGAGGTGAGGAAAACTCTACGCAGAGTCAACCCACGTAAAGCTGCTGGACCAGACAACATCCCAGGCAGAGTGCTCAGAGAATGTGCTGAACAGCTGGCAGATGTTCTCACCGACATCTTTAACATCTCTCTGAGCAGCGCCATCGTTCCCACGTGCTTCAAGGCCACCACCATCGTCCCCGTGCCCAAGAAGTCTACTGTGTCCTGTCTCAATGACTACCGTCCCGTTGCACTCACACCCACCATCATGAAGTGCTTTGAGCGGCTCGTCATGAGACACATCAAGACCCTGCTGCCCTCCTCACTGGACCCACTGCAGTTTGCGTATCGTCCTAACCGCTCAACGGACGATGCCATCTCCACTACACTACATCTTGCCCTCACACACTTGGACAAGAAAGACACATATGTTCGAATGCTGTACATAGATTTCAGCTCAGCATTCAACACTATCATCCCCCAACAACTAATTGGGAAGCTGAACCTGTTGGGCCTGAACACCTCCCTCTGCAATTGGATCCTGGACTTTCTGATCGGTAGGCCTCAGTCAGTACGGATCGGAAACTGCACCTCCAGCACCACCACACTGAGCACTGGGGCCCCACAAGGCTGCATGCTCAGTCCCCTGCTGTTCACACTGCTGACTCACGACTGTGTAGCAACACACAGTTTGAACCACATCATTAAGTTCGCTGATGACACGACCGTGGTGGGTCTCATTAGCAAGAACGACGAGTCAGCGACAAGTCAGAGAAAGTGCAGAGGCTAACGGACTGGTGTAAAGACAACAACCTGTCTCTAAATGTTGACAAGACAAAGGAGATGGTTGTTGACTTTAGGAGGACACGAGGCAACCATTCTCCGCTGAGCATCAACGGCTCCTCTGTGGGAATCGTCGAAAACATCAAATTCCTGGGTGTCCACCTAGAGAAGGACCTCAGCTGGTCCCTTAACACCAGCTCCCTACACAAGAAAGCCCAACAGCGTCTCTTCTTTCTGAGAAGATTAAGAAAGGCCCAGCTTCCACCACCGATCCTGACCACCTTCTATAGAGGAACTATCGAGAGCATTCTGAGCGGCTGCATCACTGTCTGGTTTGGGAATTGTGCCATATCGGATCGCAAAACCCCACAGCGGATAGTGAGGACAGCGGAGATCATCGGGGTCTCTCTCCCCTCTATTGAAGACGTCTACACCACACGCTGCATCCGCAAAGCCACCAGCATTGTGGCTGATCGGACACACCCCTCTTACACACACTTCACACTCCTGCCATCTGGACAAAGGTACCGAAGCATTCGGGCTCACACATCCAGACTGTGCAACAGCTTTTTTCCACAAGCCATCCGTCTCCTTAACAAAAAGGGACTGGACTGATAAACACACACACACACACACACACACAGAGACACACTAACACAAACATTATCACACAGCTTAACTCAACTATCTCAAAGCATTGGGACTGGACTGACTAATCAACACAAGTGCAGACACACTGACCTACACCACCAAATTATCGTACACACCAACCTGTAAATGCTTCACTGTTTATCTTTTGCACAATGATCATTACTGGACTAATTTTTGCACTAATTCCTCAATTCTTGCTGCTGTTTTTAAAGAATGTTTACGTTTACCCACTACCTCAACACCATATTTTATGTTCTGTAACTGTTACATTTACATTTACCCACTACCTCAACACCATATTTTATGTTCTGTTATGTTGTGGTTGCGCACTGTCACTTTGTTGTTGCTCTTGTTTGCACATTTGAACGTGCACTTTATGTTGTCTGTTAAAATAGTTATACTTAGTTAGTTAGTTTTTATTAATTTATGTTGTAATTTATGTTAGGTCTCTCTGTCCTGTCTCTGCTAGCCAGTTAACTAGGCCTCCTGGTTAGCTAGTTTAGTGTCTCTGTTAGTTTATGTTGTAAATTTATGTTGCATGTAGCACCTTGGTCCTGGAGGAACGTTGTTTCGTTTCACTGTGTACTAACTGTATATGGTTGTAATGACAATAAAGCCTACTTGAACTTGAACTTGAACTATAATCATAAATATCCTTGTGGTGGTTGGCAGCAAAACGGATGTTACACAAAAGCCATCTACTACACATAACAAATACATATTTAACACAATATTTTGATTTATTTGATATTTCAAAAATTACACGTCAGTGATCCAACCTATAAACCCACTTCTCAATCCACCAATATCTGTAGAGTAAAAAACTATTTTGGTGTACAAACATGGAGCTGTTCTTTTGAGCACATAGCCCTTACAACCCAGCCA
Organism: Clarias gariepinus; assembly: GCF_024256425.1. Lineage (NCBI taxonomy): Eukaryota > Metazoa > Chordata > Actinopteri > Siluriformes > Clariidae > Clarias > Clarias gariepinus. The sequence goes on from NC_071110.1 coordinate 8,401,716, forward strand.
TTTCTTTTTCCTGTACTATGTTTTAATAATTATATATGGGGTTTAGGGTTGTGCAATATGAGTCACATCCTTTTTTCAGCATGACCTAAGCAATATGATCAACTGAATTTTATTTCATTTTAGCAAAAAAAAAAAAAAAAAGGCCACGTAAGCAAATAGATAGCACATATTCATAAGATTGTGTTTTTGTAGTTGTTTGTAGGTTGTAGGTTGTGTGACAGAAAAACCCCTTCACATTTTGTGAGTTCTACATCTTGCCACGTTATTCCCAGATTCTATTTACAGTAAAATGTACACGGCTTAAAAGAAGTGAACTTTAATTTTACATGATATAATCAGAAAACTCAAATACAGTATACAATTTCATGTCTGCAGCCTCCCCCATTGATACACCCTAGGCCTTGGTATACGCTTTTTTTTCCTCCTTTTTTTTTTTGTTAAACTTTTGTTAATATACCATTAATATGTTCTTATTGCAGCAGCAACAGTAAATATATATAGATTGTAGCAGGTCTCAGATTTAGGCAAATATAACAATATTTAACAAATATGTCTGTATGTTGGTCAATCTGAAGTTGATACTTGTAAAGTATATGCAGTATAACTCAATCATAGGTAAGTAGTTTTACTTTGTTTATTTTAGGAATAGTGCAAATTAGGTTTAATTTATAATAAAAGAAAAAAAAATAACCCCCAAGTTTCCAAAACATGACTTCAAAATAGAGATAGAAATTGATCGGTGACTTGTGCACCACTACCAAGTCACACAGCTGCTAAATTCTAATTATGTTACCCACTGTTAATATATCCAAACATGTCAGTAGTGAATTTTGTGAGCAAGTGTGACAAGACCTCGTAATTATCATTAAAACACATAGCTTTGTTTTCAGGTCTTGTGCTTTAGATTACCCTCTGGCATTGTGTGATCCTCTGACAGAAATAATAATCCATGTTGTTACATGGACGTTTATTATTCCATTCTGGACATTGACTGACTAGTGGATCGTATTGTCATCTGCTGTTCACACCATATTATACAGTATGAAATATCTGTAAAAAAAAATCAAATAAAATCTTGCACATCCATTGTCCTCATAGAGACAACATACACAAAAAAGAAACATTTTAAGATTCAATTATTTGTCACATGTTCATTATAGCAGAGTGAAATTATTTTTTCGTATATCCCAGTTGGCAAACTGGGGTCACAGGTATAGCAACCCCTGGAGCATATAGGGTAAGAGCCTTGCTTAAGGGCTCAACAGTAATAGCTTGGCATTGGTGGTACTTAAACCCCGACCTTGCAACCATTAACAAAGAGCCTTAAATGCTTGAGGCGCCACTTCCCCCAAAAACATTTACATTGCTGTACAGATGCCAGTGTAAAATGTATGCTATGTAAATGACAAACCCAATACTTATGTAGATATTTATACATTCTATTGCATTTAAAACTTGTTTAATATACAACAAGAACCGATCCTATTGGCTAAAGTATACAGCATATGCAAGGCTGATATTTTTCATGAAACTTCTCTGGTATAGCACATTCAAAGTCAGTTATAGGAGGTAAGTATATAAAATCTATCGAATATAAAGGGAAATTTTTCGTTTAGGTGTTTTTGTTAAATGCGACATTTTAAAAAGGCATAAAATGGTTATATTTTAACAGAGCATACGGAATGGAACTGAGTGCAACATTCTTTAAAATACCTTTTAAAATAATTGTCCACATTTTTTTTTCAAAACTATGACGAATGAATTTCTAATGTCTTTCATTTTCATTCCATATATAATTGGATTCAAAACTGGAAGAATTGTAAAAATCAGCATACCACACATTTCTTGTGCAACGAGTGGTATATTTTGAAAACGATATGAAAGTACAGTAAAGAGTGCAACTATTTCATACAGAATAAAAGTAATTATCTGTGCAAAACATGTGTTTACAGCCTTACGTCTAGCATCAATTTGTGTATGGGAAAGACAGACTTTAAGAATTTGTACATAAGAGAATAACAGAATAGTCACACTAATGCTCTGCACAACCCCTGTTATAGCTAATCCATAAACATAATTCACAGTAAGGTCACCACCACATGAAAGTCGTAACAGTGTATTATTGCTACAATACAAATTATTGTTTTACATTTTGGAAGTCTTGCCTGAATTGCATACAATGCAACTATCAAGACAATGTCAAGTCCCCAAGCCAGTGCTATTATCAAAATGTTAGGGAGAAGTGAAGATATTAGCAGTTATATACCAGCTTGTCACAGCATGTAGCACTTTTTGTTCCTATTTAGCCCTTTTTCCTCTTAAGGTGGACATAGCTATATGCATCACTCAACAGAGCCAATCAATTTGATAGTTTACCTTGTACAGACGACACAGAAGTGACGCTAATGCACCTACAAGCTGCCACAATGCTTAAGAAGCAGTAATAAAAGTGTGGCAGTATAGTTTAGGCCAAAAAAAGAAAAGAAGACTATCAAAACTGAATCTTCAAAGATTAATGTGCAGATCACTGTACAGCTTGGATTGCGAGCATAATTTGTTCCCGGAAGCTTGCTTGTATCTCAAAGCAAATTTTCCCATAAAAAATTAAAACTTTAATGATTTGTTTCTGTCACGGATGTCTATGCAATTGTTATGCTTGCTCTTGGTGTCTAGCCAAGGTAGGAAGCCAACATAAGAAAAAAGAAAAAAAAAAAAAGGCTATTAATATAATTAAGTCGGTCATTGATTACTACTAGAAGAGTACATTTTGATTGTGTACAAGAATGTGGCAAACTTAAGAGTAGCAATTAACTTCAGCAAACTTTAGTAATTAAAGCACAAAAAAAACACACCCAATTGATCCAAAGTTACAGTGGAAACCCAATAGCTCAGACAGAGAGGGAAATAATATTCACGAAAATATATACAAAAGGATTAAAGAACACATTCAACGGTGTAAACCATGAGCAGAGCTTAAAACAAATAAATTAAACAAAACACCTTCTAATTCATGAGTGGCCGTCAATCTAACCTAATAAACAAATTGAAAACAAAATCTGGTCGTAGGATGCCCGCTAACTACACTGACTAACCAAAACCTAACTTCAGCAATTAGCTCTTGCTCCTAACTAGTGTATCTAAACAAAGTCTTACTTAACGTGTTGCATATGTAAACCCTCTGGCATACAACTCTTGACTCGACACCGTGAGTTGGAGATTGGATTCAACAATTTGTACTAGGCGCAGTCAGAGCTTAGCTTTTTTTTTCTACAGGAGTTTTTGGAAATCCCGAAGGGGCAGTGGTGACATGTTTTTCTCTCACGGTACTTCACACTCAGCAGGCGTGGCAATTTTTTTAAATAGACTGGGAGTTAGGTTACTGATTATAAGCAGGATGTTGATGGCTATTGGCTTATGATTGTTATAGATATTAATGACTGTAATTACAATATGGTGAATATACAATTGAACCTTGGATTACAAGCATAATTCATTCGCAAAGCGGGCTCATATTTTAAAACACTCGTAAACCAAATCAAATTATTCATTCCACATCCCCAAAAAATTTATACATAAAAATAATTAACACAGAATATAAAGTAAAAATAAAAAAATTAACCTGCACTTTACCTTTAAAAAAAGAGTAAAAAAAATCCCAACAGATAAGTGTTTCTGTTTGTGCGTGCAGGCGCTTTGTCTGTGTGTGTGTATATCTAAAGTAAGCTCCCCTTTCCCCCTTCTCATCTTACACAGTTACCCTTTCTCCACTCTTTTCACACACGCGCACACAACAGAAAAACACCATTTTATCTGAAAAAATTAACAGGAAACCTCTCTAATGACACTTGATTGAGCATCACATTACTGGAATCATTGCTGTAAAGTAAAAATAAAACAAATTAACCTGCACTTTACCTTTAAAAAGAATCGCAACAAAGCAATGTTTCTGTGTAGAGCAGGGAGAAGGGGTGTGTATGTGTGTATGTAAAGCCAAAAGTAGGAGGGGTCTGCGTGTGTATGTGGCACGTTGTCCAATGACGCGCGTTTACACAGACACAAAGAGCAGGCTGATACAGAGAAAGAAAATGGATCTTAAACCTTTCTAATGAGACTTGATTTTGCTTTACACACGCGCTGTACACACACGCATAAAGACACAAAATAAAATATGTTTTACACACACACACGTGGTCAGTTTTATAGTAAAAAAGTACACGCATGCACAGATGTTGATTATACCAGTTAGAGCATCTACTAGACTACCGCAGTCTAGTCTGCACTAAGATCCAGCAGGGTAGACGATTACCCACAATTCCGCAGTGCAAGGGAGAGAAAAAACATTGGCTCAGTTGTGATCACGTGATGCTCGTGGAATGTCGTGATACATGATACACTCAAAAAAAAATTTTTGTTGATCTAACCCAACACTGTTTCTTCAACCAGTTCCACGAAAATGATTTGAATAACCTGGACGTGGTATGATTAAATAAACACAAATAAACAGGGTTAGGTTAAATCAACCAAAGCTAATCATGTAACAATAGAAACATTTTGTTGTGTAGCTTTAAAGCCTACTGTGTACATTTAAATTACCTTATTCTGTTACTTTATACTTATGCAAAACACCAACATTCTAAATACTTGAAATTTCACATTTGAATTAACTTTATTCTTCTCGGTTCAACTTAAGTAAAACACATGCTTTCAAATAATCAATTGGAAAAATGCATTTATTCAAGATGTCAGGAGAAACAAGCAAACTGCTTTCAAACACTTTTATTTTTTTTTTTTCAATGCTGTTACAAAACATTCTGTAATTTTCCTTTTTTCATATTCAGTACAGTTCCTTATTTTCAGTCAAACAACTATTAGCAGCATATAAATGAATAAAAAAAAATCCTTTTAACTAGCTCTATTAAGTCACAGTTCTACTCAACAAAGCAAATTTTCCAGATTCTGTAATTCCAAAAATAAACGCAACTGTACCTTACATTAGGAAGATTCACAGGAAATGGATAAAGGAGAAAAACATAGCATAAATATTATTGCATTAAAAATACTGAATAGTCTGGTACTGATATTCTTTGCTGCCATGCCCCCTTTCCTTTAGAAGACTCTGATCAGCTGAGTGAAGTACTGATCAAGCTGGAAACCAAAGAAATGGTGGTAATCCTGTTAAATTCAGCACTCAACTACAACACAAAGTTCACATCAACTTATAGGTGCTGTACACTGCTATCTCAGTTAGCACTTCAGATCAAGTTAGCAAAGCACTGTGAGCTTAAAATGTATTTTCATGTAAAGTGTATTTCATGCCATAATGGCCATGGTCTAACCTGTAATGTTTGAGCAGGAGGGACCTTAAGGATACTAATCTATAACATTATTTGCACTGCCACATCAAAGCCCTGAAGGAAATTAATAAAGGGGAAAAAACATAGCATAAATATTATTGCTATAAAAATGTGAATAAATTTTAATTATTTGACTAGGGTTGTGCCAATATTGATTTTTTTTCTTTATCAATCAGTTTCCCTATAAAATCTATAAAAAAATACTACCACATTATATTTCTCGCCTATTTTCATTAAGTTCAAACACCTATTTTTATGTGAAAAAAATAGGAAATGTTGCACGTTAACACCATCAAAAATAATAAAAAACAGTTCAAAATAGTTATAACTCAGAGGTAACTATTATTATGTTTTTTAAAAAGCCCAAATTTACTGATAATGTTAGCGTATTAGTAAGCAACATGTTTAATTCCAATTTGGCCGGGAGAAAATTCATACTGTACCGCCGCCCTCACCTTGCGCTGTCTCCCTCACTCACTCCTCCTCTAGTGTGCGCGCACGCGTCCACACAGGTGTTTTTTTTTTTTAACCGCAAATCTCAAGGTAATTCATAACATGATCATACCAATACTTTATACAATATACTGTAAGAAACGTATGTGATTTTACCACTAACATATCAATCGCTTACCACTATTTTGAAGGATACCAGTTGCTTCAGGAACAGTGCAGTGCAAACAGTCTGGCGCTTCTGTGACTAACACCCACACAGCTAAGCTAGTTTAAACAATGCTAACCGTCAAATGTTTAGCATGGTAAAAGTTAAATTCAGAAATGTAGTTCTGAAGACATGTTTACTAACTCAGATTAAACCACAACCCATTCACCTATCAACTTTTAAAGGAAACATTATGATATATTTTATAGAGACATATGAATCTTACCTAACATAAGATGTCCTTTTCAGCACAAAGTTTTCCTTAGGTAAATGCCGAAACCCGCACATGCGCAGTGCACAAAATAAGACGGGCCAAACAGGACGAAATAGAATCACATTAAGATAACATAAAACAGCTTAGTAAATTTGATGAGAAGAGTTTTTAAGTAGGGTTAACCAAACTCACTCACGTATTTTTATAAAACAGGTATTTATTGGATTATTTAAACGTTATCTGCCTTCTTTAAATGAACTGCAGCAAAAAACTTTTTTTGGAGTGTACTTGGCACTTGTAAACCAAGACTTGTTTGTTTTCCAAGTTAAAATGTATTAAAAATATTTGCTTGTCCTGCGGAACACTCGCAAACCATGTTACTTGCAATCCGAGGTTTCACTGTATGCTTTAACAATCAGGCGAGAAAAAAGAGATTGATATATAATTTATGTATCATGATTGATGCTTGGAAGAATATGTATTCTACAGACAAAGTTACTGTATTGTTGCAGGTGACTTATGTGGTCCCAGGCGAATGGCAGGACAGATTCCCAACTCAATTTGACTCGTACTCTTTCAATGCTTTAATATCTGACTTGTCAAACTCACTTGATTTGGTTGATATTTGGTGTAGGTTTAATCTAGATAAGAAACAATACACAGAGAGCAGTACTATGGGATGAGCTCATCGTTCCAGATTAGACTACTGGTTAATAACATCTAATTTAAGTCATCTATCTTCCAACTGTAGCATTTGCCCTTCTCCTTTAACTGATCATTGCGCATATCTCAACCAATGTCCATTCTTCACAGCCTAAAGTGTTTCACTGGAAATTTAACCCTAATTTATTAAAAAGCAATTGTAACTATTAACTATTTTATCCTTAATTAGTAAGGATAAGCTCCTCAATGTGAACAGTGGGAGTGGCTTAAATATAAAATTAGGAGAGTTAGAATTAAAGAGGAAAAAAATGGCAGATTGAAAAAGAAAGCAACAATTGGAAATTATGTGTAAAATAAATAATTTATGTAAGCAATCTCAGCCAAGTGATGAAGATAATGTTGAACTTCAACAGCTACAGCTACAGCTTGATGAGTTTCACATAAAAAGAGCCAAAGGTGTATTTATTCAATCAAAAACAAGGTGGATTGAAGATTGGGAAAATAATTCTTTATATTTCTTTAACTTAGAAAAAAAAAAACAGACAGACTAAAAAGGTTATAAATAAACTATATATTGAAAATAGTTTAAGTGAGGATCTAGAGAAAATTGATGATCATAGTCTTAATATTTATATAATATTACATATAATACACAATTACGTTGATACCCAAACCTAACAAAGAAAAATGGACAATTGGAGGCTCTTTACACTTCTTTGTTGTGACTATAAACTCTTTGCGCTTGTTTATGCTAACAGATTAAAGACTGGACTTTTAAAGGTAATTGACACATTCATAACCATACTCACTTAGTTTTAGATATGCTTGATTATATATCACTCTCATGATACCTTTATGTTATTCTTAGATTTTTTTTTAAGCATCTGATTCTTTAGAACACCCTTTCTGTTCAAAACATTAGAACTTTTTTGTTTCAGAACGAAGTTTTGCAATATTATTCAAAGGGTATAAATAGCAGTGTATCTCTCAGAAGCGGATTTTCAAGAAGGTTCTCAGTTAAACGCGCCATTCGTCAGGAATGTCTCAGCCCTCTTTTATTTATCTTAGCTCTAGGATCGTTGGCAATATTTTTTTAGCACTCCTCAGATATACACTACAAGGTATTGAAATTTTGGGGAGGAAATTTATAATTAGCCAATTCACTGATGAAACATGTTTCTTAAAAACGAAAATATGGTTTTAATAGGAATCGATAAAATAAGTTTATTTTCTAAAGCATCTGGCATCAACATTTGGCTGTTCATACTGTAGTTGCGACTTTTCAGACATAGCTGAAATCCCAATAAAAAATTAGATAAAGTATCTTGGTCTTTTAAATTCAAAGAACCCACATGATATTGAGAGTTTGAATCTTACTCCTAAAGTAAAAGCTGTGCAGAAATCTTTGAATTATTGGCTTACACGTAATTTATCCTTTGGTCATTTGGTCGAATCTTATTTTCTAAAACAGAAGTTTTATCAAAGCTTATTTATCCGTGTCATTCAATTTATACTTAACCCATAACAATAAAATAATTTAATTCCAAAATGTTAAAATTTATATGTATATAAATTTGGAATAAAACTCATCACTTATGCAAATTTCAGTTAGTCATGGATTATGAAAATTGGGGTCTAAGTAATTGCATCTTTTAGAATCAAATCAAAGAGTGCATTTTTCAGCCTTACTCTGTATGGTACCATATCCCTAATAACATTTTAACAAAGTTGAAGGTATTGACTTTTTATTTAAATGTGATTTTGAGATGTCAAAAATTCCAGTGAAGTTATCTGACATTTACAAACAAGCTTGTGGCGTAAAATTTGTTTATGATTTATTGAGTTCCAGTGGTCAAATATTATCATACAATGATTTTATCAGAAAATATGGGGTTAGTATATCTAGAAAAGGACATAAAGTTTGCGAAGCAATCCCTTTTCGTCTTTTTCGAATGTTACAAGGTTGCATGCAATTTTCTTGCATCTTCTTTGCATTTTTTTTTTTAATTTTTTTTATTAATTGGTGATGTTAGTTTATTAGAAGAAAACTGCAATAACAGATTCATGAGGTTGGTCTTTAAATGAAAACAACAGACTTTTTCTCTCGTATTGTAAGGAAAAATATTGATGTATCTTTACAGAAAAAAGTTGATGTAGATTCCTAAATATTTTGTTCTTCCGGGACAGAAACTTTTGATCATTTATTTTTTTCATGCCCTTTTGTTAAGTCTTCTTGGTCTGATATACACAATTGGTTGTCACTAAAATTGAATAATATAGATTCTTTTAGTTATATACAGTGGTGTGAAAAACGATTTGCCCCCTTCCTGATGTCTTATTCTTTTGCATGTTTGTCACACAAAATGTTTCTGATCATCAAACACATTTAACTATTAGTCAAAGTAAACACAAAATGCAGTTTTTAAATGATGGTTTTTATTATTTAGGGAGAAAAAAAATCTAAACCTACATGGCCCTGTGTGAAAAAGTAATTGCCCCCTGAACCTAATAACTGGTTGGGCCACCCTTAGCAGCAATAACTGCAATCAAGCGTTTGCGATAACTTGCAACGAGTCTTTTACAGCGCTCTGGAGGAATTTTGGCCCACTCATCTTTGCAGAATTGTTAGAATTCTTAGGGTTTTCTAGCATGAACCGCCTTTTTAGGGTCATGCCACAGCATCTTAATAGGATTCAGGTCAGGACTTTGACTAGGCCACTCCAAAGTCTTCATTTTGTTTTTCTTCAGCCATTCAGAGGTGGATTTGCTGGTGTGTTTTGGGTCATTGTCCTGCTGCAGCACCCAAGATCGCTTCAGCTTAAGTTGACGAACAGATGGCCGGACATTCTCCTTCAGGATTTTTTGGTAGACAGTAGAATTCATGGTTCCATCTATCACAGCAAGCCTTCCAGGTCCTGAAGCAGCAAAACAACCCCAGACCATCACACTACCACCACCATATTTTACTGTTGGTATGATGTTCTTTTTCTGAAATGCTGTGTTACTTTTACGCCAGATGTAAAAAAAAGGTTAAACTTACGCACCTTCCAAAAAGTTAAACTTTTGTCTCGTCGGTCCACAAGGTATTTTCCCAAAAGTCTTGGCAATCATTGAGATGTTTTTTTTAGCAAAATTGAGACGAGCCTTAATGTTCTTTTTGCTTAAAAGTGGTTTGCGCCTTGGAAATCTGCCATGCAGGCCATTTTTGCCCAGTCCCTTTCTTATGGTGGAGTCGTGAACACTGACCTTAATTGAGGCAAGTGAGGCCTGCAGTTCTTTAGATGTTGTCCTGGGGTCTTTTGTGGCCTCTCGGATGAGTTGTCTCTGCGCTCTTGGGGTAATTTTGGACGGCTGGCCACTCCTGGGAAGGTTCACCACTGTTCCATGTTTTTGCCATTTGTGGATAATGGCTCTCACTGTGGTTCGCTGGAGTCCCAAAGCTTTAGAAATGGCTTTATAACCTCTACCAGACTAATAGATCTCAATTACTTTTGTTCTCATTTGTTCCTAAATTTCTTTGGATCTTGGCATGATGTCTAGCTTTTAAGGTGCTTTTGGTCTACTTCTCTGTGTCAGGTAGCTTCTATTTAAGTGATTTCTTGATTGAAACAGGTGTGGCAGTAATCAGGCCTGGGGGTGACTACAGAAATTGAACTCAGGTGTGATAAACCACAGTTAAGTTATTTTTTAACAAGGGGGGCAATCACTTTTTTACACAGGGCCATGTAGATTTGGAGTTATTTTTTTTCCCCTTAATAACGTAAACCTTCATTTAAAAACTGCATTGTGTGTTCAATTATGTTATCTTTGACTAATAGTTAACGGTTTTAGATGAGCAGAAACATTTAAGTGTGACAAACATGCAAAAGAATAAGAAATCAGGAAGGGGGCAAATAGTTTTTCACACCACTGTAGATATTGTATAGTATCTTGATACTAGTATGTCAGACACTTTTAATCTTGTATGGATTTTAAGTAAATACCATATTCATAGTTGTACATGGCAGGGTAAATTTTCCTCCTTCACCTTGTTTATGTGTAACTTTGCTCTTTTAATGTCTCTGTTTTGTTTTTGTATTTGTTTAGAATGTTATTCCTGTAATATATTTCTTTAGAATTATAGGTATTTTGCTGTGTTTTTTTGTGTGTGTTTCCTATCTTGTTGTGTTAATATCTGTTAAAAAAATAAAACATTAAAAAAGCATTAAAAGAACAAAAAAGAAAGGAAGTATATAGCATCACCGTAACAATATAAATGGTAGAAAGAAGCAGCCCTGCGGCCTGCTTTCCTTCCGGGTTCTTTATACTCGGCAAGGGCTCCCATGGGAGCAAAGGGCTGTGGTGCAATGGGTGTCCTGGTCCCTTTCTGTCATGTCTAACATTGACTTTTTTGCCGATTTGTTCTGCATTGGCTTTTCTGTATGATTTGACGGAGCCCTTTAGACTCACAGGTATGGGTGAGCCATGCATGCCCACAATCCTGTCACTAGTTTACTGATGCATAATTTATAATTGTTAATTTGTTTACCACCATGCTAATATCCCAAATTAAAATCATTTTAATAAAATATCTTTATTAAGGTTCCACTAAAAAATTTAAATAAATAAAGATTCAGATATTCAACAAAACACACAGACTAGACAAATAGACTCTCAGATGAAGAAAAATCTATAATCTTTGTCACTGTTTCATTATTTATTTAACAATAATGAAGCTAAACAGAAAATAAAACATGGGCCCAATACAAAGTGCCCCCTTATTATTTCCGCAGGATTTATGAGGGTAAGTTGTAGCAAGATGCTGCTAATAATCAGCCCATGACTATTTGATCATAAGCAGTTGTTCAGACCTCTATAAAAGCAATAAGTATCTATAAAACAAAATGCCAAGAGAAAAAAGACATAAGCAATGGAGTTGGAGAAGTAATTTTTTTTTTTTTCACTTCAATATGGAAAGGGTAATAAAATTATATCCAAACAATTTGGAGTTCACCATTCTACAGTGAGAAGGATTATTTACCAGAAGAAAGCATTCAGGAAATTTGCCAATCTTCCCAGGAGGATCACTCTCATCCCAAGATCAGATTATTTGAGAAATACAAAAAACTAAAGAGCAACATCTTGGACCAAACAAGTTTCATTGAGCATGTTAAATGTTAATGTCCATGACAGCACATTTATAATATTCTGATGTGGGAATGTTTTTCTACAGCAGGCACTGGAGCACATCTCAGGATAGAAGGAAATCTGAACATTGAAAATCGAATAATTCGACAACTGCCTTTAACAAACAGTCACCATCAAATTTGACTCAACTTGAGGAGTTTTGCAAAGAAGAGTGGGCAAATATAAGTCAGTGTTTCTGTTTTTTTTTTTTTACCAATATGTTGGTGTTATATCTTTCAATTGGATGTTGGAAGTTGCACTTTAACCTGGATAAAACTAAAACTGTCTCTGGCCTTATTTCAGGCTGCAATACAGTATGTATAAGTATATAATATCTCCACTCCGGTTATATTAGAACTTACGATGCCATCTTATAAGCGCTTTCAGTGCTTTTTTTTAAACCAATAAAAAATGTAAATTTATAAACAAAGATCCCTTTGCTTTGGAAAAAAAAATAGCACACACGTTCTGGTTATACGTTAAGCTATTTATTTTTGTAAATGCTTTTATGTAACATGAATAAAATCAAATCATTTAGGCCAATTTGGTATATCAGAATCTACATCATCTTAACAAATTACAAATTACATATATATTTTTTTTTTTACATTAAAAAAAACAGACTTTACAGAATTATTTGAATGGAATGCTTATTCATGTAACGTTTCTTAAAAAAATTATTTAAATGCCACCTTCCGTTTTTTCAGCACTATGATAAATGTATTTCTAATGTCTCTTGTTTTCATACCATATATAATTGGATTAACAACTGGAAGAATTGTGAAAATCATTAAACCGCATATATGTTGTGCAGTGGGTAGTATATTCTGAAAACGATATGAAAGTATGGTAATGGTGGAAACTATTTCATACAACACAAATGTTATTATCTGCGCTAAACATGTGTGTACAGCCTTACTTCTTGCTTCTATATGTGTGTGGGAAAGACAGGTCTTAAGAATTTGTACATACGAAAATAACTGAATACTCACACTTATGCCCTGCATTAACCCAGTTACAGCTAATCCATAAACATTGTTCACGGTAAGGTCACCACCACATGAAAGTTGTAAGAGTGCACTATTACTACAATAAACATTAAAAATAAATGTCTTACATTTTGGAAATCTTGCCTGAAGAGCAAACAATACAACAATCATTAAAAGGTCAAATCCCCAAGTCAGTGCTATCACACCACAAACTACATATGGACTCATTATAGAGTTATATCTGAGTGGCTTGCATATAGCTATATAACGATCAAATGACATGGCTGCCAGGATAAAAAGTACACTACCTCCATATAAATGAAGCAAAAATCCCTGCAGGACACATGTTGGATAGTAGATCATATTTGTTTGGGTTACAATATCGAGAAGCACTCTAGGCAAAGCACATGTAATTGCTATTACGTCTGCCAAAGGAAGACTGAAAAAAATGTAGAACATGGGCTTATGAAGGTTTTGCTGTGTAACAATCAATGCTAAAATTGTTACATTACAAAATATTGCAAATGAATAGACTAGTGCCCCAATGATAAAAACAGGATAAATAGCTTGAGGGGGAACATCAAATCTGGCAATTTGAAGACTGAAACTAAACGTGTTATTCGAAAGTTGTTGCTCCATTCAGAACCTGTAGGAAAAATAATAAAAAAGAACAAATTTTATTTTAACAGTTTGCATTAAGTTCATTTTTCCTTTCCCATGGCATCTGAACTTCGGCTCACCTTACAAAAGATTTAACTGTGTCAGTAGAGGGGAGTGATAGGGGCCATTTATATTAATTCCTGTCCTCAACAGACATTGTATCTGTATGTTGTCATTAGCAACTTCTATCTGGTCTCCACAATAGCTTGCAATAAGAAGTTATGTACACAAAGATAAAAACAAATCAGCTGCATCAGTTTCACTCTTGATACCCAAATATATGAGGACTTGACATTATGCAATTATTGTTTTAAATATTTTTACAAAATCCTCATATGAGGACCATTGGGTACTATTATTTTGACAAATTCTCATTTGTTTAAAAACATTCATAAAGGTCATAGTGAGTTGAATGGACCTGACAGAACTCCTGGACGTTAAAGTAACAGTTAAATAAGAAATTAAACAGACAAATTAACTGCTTTTTCTCAAAACTGCTTAAAATACTTTCAATTATTTAAAAAAGAACTAGTTTTTAGTACATTTGAACTTAAGAGTTAAATACATTTTTATTTCTTCTGTGTTATATTTAAAACAAATGCATTTTGCCAAATGCTGTAGCTACCTATTGAGGCTCAAAGAGTCTGAAACAGAAATCACTTTGAGCATTTTCTAATAATTTTGTGTTTAAATTTGCATAATACAATGAGTAATTAATCTAAACAAAACCACATTAGTAAAGGTGAGGAAAGAAATCAATATATTTTGTTAAATTTAACAACAATATAAAAACACATGATAAGACAACATAACACAATATAATAACAATTTAGTTTTCTCATTCATTCATTCTCTATACCGTTCATCCTGTACAGGGTTGTGGTGAAGCTTGTAGCCTATCCCAGGAGACTCAGGGCACAAGGCTCGGATGGGATGCCATTCCATGGTGGGTAACACAAGGAGACACTTACTCACACACCACGGACATTTTGGGAATGCCAGTTAACCTGATCTGCAGGTCTTTGGATCAGGGACGAAAACCGGAGTACTCATAGGAAAATCACCAAGCACAGGAAGAACGGAAACAAGTTGTAATGTTGGCAAGTCCGTTAGGACATCTACTTTATGCATGACACTTTATGCATGAATTTTAGCGCCTTTAAATAGATTAGAAAATTCCAGAAAAGTATATCATCATTTAAAAAGCTTCTGACAGGCTGACATCATTTGAGGTATACAGTACATGTGGATGTATTTCAGAAATCCGAATAATTCTGCCAAGAGAAATAGACCTCCACAAGTGTGGTTTATATTTGGGAGCAATTTCCAAATCGATTGGGGTACAAGATCATATAATTTAGAAAGGAAACATGTTTTGTCTCATATAGGTGAACATACTTTGGTATAAAAAAAGTAAAATTATATTCCAGAACAGCAAAAGTTCTTGTGAAGACACTCGAAGAAACAGGTACAAACATATCTACATCCACCATAAAACAAGACTACGTAACCTGAAAAGTTAAGAAGAAAGCTACTGCTGCAAAAACACCATCAAAGACCAGACTATGATTTGCAGCTGCACATGGGGACAAAGATCTTACGTTTTAAAACTCAAACAAATTTGCAGTCAGGTGGGTGGAAGTATGTTATCTAGGTTTTCACATTAGTCATGATCAGGTAAGTCACCAAAGCAGCATTTGTGGCCTCTTTAAAAAAGCAATAAATTTTTTGAGACAACCTGGCTAGTACTGTAGGCCTAACTATTCAAACACTGTTATGTGTTTGACCTTTGCTCAGGTGAAAGCGGTACTTTGTGGCGGCCCACCCACCTCCATAAACATTCTGTAGTGCAGTGAGACACCATTGACTGCATCGAAGGGGATTTTCAGACAATTTAATAGATCAATTATGCACCACTTGATGGAAACTACGGTAGCCCAAAAGGACAAATCATCTTTCCTGTATACAGATCTGGGCCCGGTTTCTCGAAAGCTTCTTATCGCTAAGTAGTTCTTAAGTTGTAACTTAACCTCTCTCTTAACGTTATGGCGCATTTTCCGAAACGTTCTTACGCTAAGTATCTCTTAGCTAAGTCACACGTTCGTAAGGTTGGTTTGGACCAACCTTAACTCATTCTTAGCGTAGTTTCAGCTCCAGACGCTAGTCGCCGCCACTGAGCAGCAGTCTTTAAATATCAGCGGTGTATGGAAGCACATTATGGCACGTTATCAAAGTCATATTAATGATGGAATATACTTCAGACATGTTTATGAATTTTATTTTATTTAATATCAGAACTAGTAAAGTGACTTTTAATTAGCCTATTTCATAATATTTCATTATTTGAATAGATAGAGCAAAACCATAACCATATGTGACATAATTGAAACTCATCAGAAACGGTCTCAACACAATAATAATAATAATAATAATAATAATGCTAAATAATTTGCATTTAATGTGCCTATCAACTCACAAGGTTACAAAATTACATCTATTTAAATAAATACAAGCTGGAATCGGCAGTGATAGGGGGCCACTCTGAATCACTCATCATCTATACAACTTTATCCTGTTATCAGGGTGACGGGGGGCCTGGAGCCTTTTCCAGGAGACTTAGGGCATAAGGTGGGGTACTCTCTGGACAGGGTGCCAAGCCATTGCAGGGCACACACTCATTTACACAATACAGGCAATTTTTCAAACCAGTTAGCTTAATCCGCTGGTCTTTGGACTGTGGGAGGAAATCGGAGTAGCCGGAGGATGCCTAGTAAGCACAGGGAGAACATGCAAACTCCATGCACACTGATACGGGTAAAGACCCAGGACCCTGGAGGTGCAAGGCGATGGTGCTAACCACTACACCACTGTGCCGCCCTGGTAGTGGTCCACTTTTATAAAATATTAAATTTAAATATTTTATAAAAATACCAAGGAAAATGATTTTATTTTTTAAAATAGCATAATAATTATGGGTTTTGTATAAAGTGATTAAAAACAATACAACATACGTTATGATAAGAAAATTGTGATTTAGGAAAAATGGTAATGTAAATTTTAGAATTCATAGAAGCTTACTGGATCCGTGCACAACCTCTATTGGACAAGCCTTTTTCTGAATATGCCGTTTTCACAGTGGTGGGGCTGAGAAAAATAAATCTTCGTTTATTAATCAGCACGCTGAGTTTTATAAATCCGCACGCTTGGTTTAGTAGACTGCACGAATGGTTTTAGGAATCTGCATGCAAGGTTTAGTAAACTGCGCACTCAGTTTAGTATTTAGTTTGCACAGTTTGTTCCGGTGTTATTTTTTTACCAAATGACCCCTGCGGTGCTCCGTAGATGCGTGTTCATAGAAAAACAACTAAATTATAACACTCATAACCTTTTATTCGGGGTAAAGTGACTAATGTGCCTAATTTTTTTCAGCCAAGGTTCTGTTTCACTGAATAATATATAACTTTTTGTGAATATGTAAGACCTATTGACACCTGGCTCAGGTGACACCACACACACACTCAGATCACAAAGAGTGGCAACTCCCGAAAAGCAGATCAAAGTTCATCAGCACGTAATTTCCACTAAACAGCGGAGCATTTACTTACATCAGAACACACGAGTCGTTCACATCAATTTATTATCAGTAGCTTATGAGATATACATTTAAACAATTTATTCATACAGATGTACCTGTTTTACAGGGAAATTCACAGGGTTGTCAATGAACAATTTACCCTGAAAAAGAGCTATATAAGAACAGTGGCATCTGGCACACCTAAAAAATAAGTGCAGAAATAGTTTTATAGTCTAAATAAAAATGTTTTTTCTAAACTTGGGCTCAGGCATTTAGAACATTAATTGTTAATGAAACAGGAATTTAAGTGTTTTCTAGTAAAACACAAACAATCAAAAACAACCATAACAAACCTTTAAAGACATCACTCTAAAAAGCCTTTTGTCACACATTTCAGCAATGTGTAAATATTTATTGTCCTAGTTTATAAAATAAATAAACAATGAACATCACACTTACAAATAATTGTTTTCTTATGACTGAAAGACCTTTTTACGGAAGAAGGTGTGGATGTTTTGTTGAATTTCCTTTGTTCTCAATCCATATATTAGAGGATTTATAAAAGGAGGAAATATCATCACAGACGCACCAAAGACCCCTCTTAGGTACTTGGGTACATTATCAAATCTGTGGGAAATTAGAGCAAAAAGTAAACTAAAAACTAAACATAAGTAAACCACTAGGTGTGTACCACATGTCTGAATTGCTTTTCTTTTTGCATCAGATTGTCTTTTTGAGACACATGTGATTAGAATATGGATATATGTAAAAAACATTATAAACAATGCTAAACAGCTCAACAAAACTGACACAGAGAGTCCATAGTAGTTGTTCAGCCTTGTGTCACCACATATTAGCTTCATCAAACTTGGATTATTACAGAAGGAGTCAACAATTCTGGTGGTACAGATCTCTTGACGGTAGTTTAGGGCAACTATGGAACCTACTGTTGCAACATCCGTGGTCCACACTGTAAGGATTATTTTCAACAACTTATTTGGAGACATAACAGTGTTATATTTTAATGGGCGGCAAATTGCAATATACCTGTCATAAGCCATGGCCCCCAGAATAAGAAGTGTTCCAGACCCATACAAGTGGATAAAGAAGGCTTGCAAACAGCATGCAGAATAAGTAATCGATCTATTCTGTGACAGTAGAGTAGACATCATGTGTGGCAAAAGGGCAGATGCACCTACCATGTCATTAATTGGCATGTTAAACAACAGTATATACATAGGTTTATGAAGTTTTTGGTTGAAAGCAATTGTTAATAGTAATGTAATATTGAAAAACAGAATAGTACAATAAGTAAGAGTTCCAAACATAAACACTGGTAGGATATAAGATGGAGATATGTCTAGAGCTTCCAAAGTAAGAAGAGTTGAATATATGGACATATTGGAATCCATTATCTTTAATGATTTTCTGGCAAGAAAAAAGTCCTAAAACAGATGTTATACAAAACAGTATAAAATAAATGTTATGCAAATAAATACGCAATTTCCAAAATATACAGTTGTTCTAAATTAAATAGCTGTTTTAAAATACTCTTAGATTACTTACCACAAAAGTGTGATCACCGAATTTATCAAAATAATGTACAATTTACCATTAATGTATGAGGTTATAAGATGTTCAGTATTTTTGAATATGAAAAAAAGATGTCATCATTTACCTTCTCTTGCCATTATTTATACACAAAGAATGTATGGCCAGTCCTTTTTAATGCCCAAGTGACCTATTTCATAATTAGCCTAGCTGTGTTGGAAAGCAATAAATTTAATATTTAACCACTTCGTTATCTGTTTTACTGTTGTACTTTAATATGCAAATCATTGTATTTTTTTTTTTTTTATAAAGAATCCTTTTTTTATTTTAGAAACATTTTTGTGCAAACAAACAGCTCTGGCTAAAATCTTTGTCAAGTTTTCCTCTTTTAAGTGTCACATAGGTAGGTTTCATCATTCATCATGTAAATATCAGAAGAGTCAGGATATTTTAGGTGTTAAGCAATACTTTAAAATACCACATGATATAAGTATGGTTCACGAACATGATAGATAGATAGATAGATAGATAGATAGATAGATAGATAGATGAGTACTGTAATAGAAAA
Source organism: Clarias gariepinus (assembly GCF_024256425.1). Lineage (NCBI taxonomy): Eukaryota > Metazoa > Chordata > Actinopteri > Siluriformes > Clariidae > Clarias > Clarias gariepinus. Next base: position 8,421,113 of record NC_071110.1, read on the forward strand.
ATCACATTTTAATTATATATTAATTTTGATCTTTGTAGGACTGTAAGTGTGCCACGTAGACTATAGAAGCTTTAAACCTGTCTGATGACCATAGAAAGACAAAGCAGAGAATAGAACAGAAATAAACTGATTGTAGTTGCTTTTGAATAAATGATAAGGTGAGGACATCTGGTCTGGGTCAGATAAACAGTCATCAGTTTAAATGTAGGAACTTCATGTACAGGGCAGTGATTATGTTAGCAGAGATGTTTGTGTATAAAATGGGACAGATAAGAGAAAGAGGTCACCTTTCTCCATGCTGCAACTGTTTGCTGTATGAGACTGGTCTATCTACAGAAGTTTAAAATAAAACCTTTGTTACTTTGCTCTTACCCATGGTATGAATTACTTGTCTTTATAATGTTTACAGAATTTCCACCACAGTACTTTACTAATCCCAAATGGAAATTGAGTAAGTAACCAGGAAACAAGAATTGCAATAAGGGAGAAGGGGGAAAACAAAAAAAAAGTAACAATTTAAGGTGATTTAATGAGGTAAAAACTGTCAAATTTAAGGTGCATTAAATAGGTGGAAAAATGCTATCAAGTAATATGTATTACTAAAAATACTAAAAATACTGCTTCTATGTACACGTGAATAATGATTGTATATACAGGTTGGAATGAAATTGTACTGTAAGGTGCACCGGCAAGTAGTAATGGAGAGAATAACACAGCAAGTATATAACCAGCAAATACTGATAAAAAAAGAGGATGCAATGAATGAAGGATGTGACTATAGTGCATTGAAGACAGAATGTATATGAGCATATTTATTATGATACCAGAGAAGGAGATCCCTCTCCTTACACAGGGCCTGTAGCGTTCTTTGTCACAGCGGAACTGGACCCAGCAAGATGTGGAGGGGATGTGAGGTATTCTCCATGATGGTAAACAGTTTGTGTAACATCCTTCTCTTCACTACAAGCTCCAAATATTCCAGTGGAGGGCCCAGTATTTAGCTAGCCTTTTTGATAAGTTTTTTAATTTCTTAGTCACCCCATATAGCACTGCATTGTTGGCCCAACGTCAGCAAAATTGTGGTTACCTTTTTTCAGAGCTCTGACATCAGGCTAAAGTTGGGCAAATGGCAATGCATATGCTGGGCCCATATTGTCATTAGTGGTTGGTCCAATGTCATTTTGTCCATGGGCTCACTGTTGGCATAATGGGGGGGGGGGGGGCAAAGATAGGTTGGCCCAACACTGGTTCAGTACTGGCAAGGTTGAAAATCAGCTGTGCAGCAGGCTCTCTCAATGATGCCATCACATCAAAAGGTCATATGAGGGTTGGTTACCAATCTAGTACATAAATAATATTGAAAGAACTATATTTCTAACTCGATGGACCCTATCTAACACCCCATTTTCTTTTTATGTTTTTTTAAAATGATAAATGTCAAATACATTGTACTTTGTGCTTAACTGTACTTTGTGCTTAACTGTCAAACAGGTCACTAGATGGCCATATAGATTTGTTAGGTGTGTATAGTAGACCACTTTTGTGCTTCAGGTAATGCTGCTCCACTGACTACCACCGCAGGTATATTTTACACCTGTGTGAAAGACTGCAATGTGCAAATTATTTGAACTTTCTGTTTTAATATTGCAAAAATAAAGTACCCAAGGAAGTTTCTCTTTTAATACACCATGTGTTTAATTAAGATATGTAGGTTGGTAATGACTAAACTAAATGTTTTATTTTGAAATCTAGCTTTATTTTTAGAGATTTAAAAAAATCCAACCACCAGTTATATAATCACACAGTACCCCCAGGTGTCTCTAGTTGATTAACACTAGAAGCGCCGAGCACCGGTCATTTGACCACTATGGGGAAGAAAAAAAATAATACTTCACACTCGATCAAATTCCACGACCCTCCTTTCATGACTTTTCCTAGATCTGTGAGCTTAAGCACCCTGCATGTTTACATTTTCAAAATTGCACCAGTAAAAGCCAGTATAAAGCTATTTTGCTCATATTTACATGAAATCGCTGACAGCTGCGCGCCGGTCATGCCGTTTCCTGCCTTTTTGAACCTGCAATTCTCATTGCTCTCAGCAGATGGCGCAAGGGATCGCGAATAGTATCTACCTATCTTTGCCAATTGGTGCTCGCTGCAGAGCCAAATGGGAGGAGCTGGAGCTCCAGCTCCGCCTCGCTTGATCTAGTGGGCGGGGCTTGAGACGGTAAGAACACTGTACTTTAAAGATAAACTTTACATTGAAACATCTTACATTTATCGCTGTCTCGACATGACTATGGTTGCTATGTTTTCACACCCTTGAACAGAAACGTTAATCAGTTTTTTTTTCGTGTAACTAATGCTAGCATTCTCCCATCTCCCATGCTACATTTTAGCATGTGTAGTGTTTATATATAATTATAGATTTTTTTAATTATTATTTTAGATTAACCTGTACAGATGCATCAGACAATACTTTTGCGAGGACAGGATCCCCTGCTGTCTATCCAGAGATGCACAGTGTGCTGCCAAAAATACCACTGTACCTACTGTAAACCTGTTTTACAACCATTTGCATGAGCTCCGGAATCATGTAGCTAATCACATGCGAAATGCAGTTCAAGAAGAAGGTATGTGTGTTGTGAATAATTTTAATTGTAGTACTGTGCGTGTGAGAAACACATTGTAGGTGCATGTTATTCACAAGTTCTGACGCGTGTCTTTAGTTACACAGTGTCACTGACGACATCAGACGTTTCGTTGATTTCTTTGTCTCTTGTTTATTTTCAACATCAAAAACAACGGTTGTTACAGTTTCTTGCATAAATCCACTGTAGTCACGACGAGTCGCTTGCTGTGTTCTGTAGCTTCGATAGATTACAGTTACAACAACTTATTTTACTGTATTCCTTTTAGCTTACTGTCTCACGTTATCACGGTCAAAAGCTTGTGTGCTCCAAACCTTTCTGTATCCTTCCGTGTCTTAACAACAACTACAACTAACGTGCGTGATAGACATGGAACTGCATAACTGTGGGATGATGTCACAGAACAACACATGAAATGATGTCACAATACAAATTATATTTATGATACTTAATGCTTAATGTTTAACTAATAAACTGAAATAAGATAAACAACAACAAATCACAAGAATGAAATATGGCCCTTACATTTCCAGACCCTAATTGACAGGCAGGAAGACTGACAATTACACACATTTTTTGTTTTGTTGTTTTTTCTTTTTTTTTTTAACGGTTTAACTTAAGGTATTCATATTGCTGCGTACCAAATGAAAGGAACATGACTACTTTATAGGGTAATTAACAGTCCATTTCACATATCAGGCACAGCTTATCGATGGGTCTTTCCAGGGTACTGGTTTTAGTTTTGACCAGTACACGTCTCACAAGTCCTTTTTTATCAGGGAACACTTTCGTGATCCGTCCGATGACCCATGAATTTCTTGGAGAAGACTCATCAATTATTAGAACTACGTCTCCAATCGAGAGGTTTTTTCTCACCTGAGACCATTTTTGGCGCTCCTGAAGCAAGGGCAAGTATTCACGCACCCATCGCTTCCAGAATAGGTCGGCAAGATACTGAATTTGCTTCCACTTGCGTCGTGCGTAAGTGTCCTCTTTTTTGAAAAGTCCAGGAGGCAAGTTTGGCTGTTTTTTCATCAGCAGCAGGTGGTTAGGTGTCAGGGGCTCCAGGTCTGTGGGATCGTTTGTAGCGGTGGTAAGGGGACGGTCATTTATTATAGCTTCCACCTCACACAGAAATGTGTGCAAGCTCTCATCGTTTAGTGTTTGTTCTTTTAGTACAGACCTCAAGATTTTTTTAACTGACCTTATCTGCCTTTCCCATATTCCACCGAAGTGAGACCCAGCAGGAGGATTAAATATCCATTGTATCCCCTTTTGCATGAGGACGCCTTCAATTTTTGACTGATTCCACTGTTGGATAGCTTTACGCAATTCAGTCTTAGCGCCTATGAAGTTTGTTCCATTATCACTTCTCATAACTGACACCTGGCCTCTTCTGCACATGAAGCGTCGAATAGCGTTTAAGCAGGAGTCTGTATCTAATGACTGCGCGACTTCAATATGCACGGCTCTTGTTGTCAGACAAGTAAACAATACGCCATATCTTTTAACATTACTTCTACCCCGTTTGACCTCGAAGGGTCCAAAATAGTCTACCCCTACGTTAGTGAACGGTGGGTGATCTGGTGTTATTCTATCGGGTGGCAGTTCTGACATTTTTTGTTCACTATTCTTCGCTCTGATCTTTCTGCATGTCACACAACTGGACAGAAACTTTCTCACAAGGGAATTTGCTGTCGGAATCCAGTATTTCTGCCGCAATTTTGAAAGCATATAATTCCTTCCACAATGTCCGACCTGTTCGTGAGTGTTTCTTAAGATTAAAGTTGTAATGTGTGAGTCTTTGGGTATAATGACAGGGTGTTTTGCATGCTCAGGCATTGCAGACCTACCAAGACGTCCTCCTACTCTTAGCACTCCATCCTGCATTACTGGATCTAGTTTGGAGAGACAACTGTTTCTTTTTACGGAAGCATTACCCTTTTGTAACATGGAAATTTCGTCTTTGAATTTTTGGTTTTGAACGAACTTAATGACTTCGTTTTCTGCCCTTGTTAAGTCCTTAATTGATAGAGACTTATGGTTTTCTATTATTGAGTTGTTTGCCTGTCCCTTAATCCTTTTCGTTCTCTGTTTAAGCATGTCTTTAACGCAAAGAATCCAGGCAACGGATCTTTTTAACTTATACCAGTCGGAGTGATATTTAATCAGTTTACTCACGGCATCTGTGCTCTCTGTAGTTTTTACGAGATTCGCTGAGGCTGAGTGTTTAATCTCAATGTCATCCTCTTTCGTCGACAGATCGTGAATGTTTTCAGGCCATTTACTCTCTGGTGTTTTAAGAAAGGGCGGACCATGGATCCAATTGTTGTTTTTCATGAATTTTTCACAGGAAACTCCTCTGGAAGCAGCGTCGGCTGGGTTTTTTAAAGTGTTGACGTACCTCCACTGCTGTGGCTTGGTTGACTCTCGTATGATGGAGATTCTGTTAGCGACAAAGGTTTTGAAGCGAAGTTTTTCATTAACAATGTATCTCAAAACAGTTGTGCTGTCGGTCCAAAACACAGAGTCCAGCAGTTCTATTTCCAGTTGACCTTTCAGCATTTTGTCGTTGTTTACGGCGACCACTGCCGCTGTCAATTCCATTCGGGGGATAGTAGTTTGTTTCAAGGGCGCTACGCGAGAATTCCCCATCATGAATGCACAGTGTGTAAGTCCATTAGCATTTACTAACCTAATATATGAGACAACTCCATATCCCATTTCACTTGCATCTGAGAAGTGGTGAAGTTGTGCTGTATTTGTGACTCCAAAGTCAACTGGTTTTACGCATCTTGCTACACTAAGCTCAGACAATTGATGCAACTCTTGTAGCCAGGCCCTCCATCTTTTTATAAATTGTTCGGGAATGTCATCGTCCCAAGCGAGTCTCTCTTTACATAACTGCTGCATTAAGATCTTAGCTGGCAGTATGACTGGTGCAAGGAAGCCTAAGGGGTCATAAATTGAACTAGTGACTGACAAGATTCCTCTTCTAGTCACAGGCCGCTCTTTTAAACTAATCTTGAACTTGAGCGTGTCTGAATTAATACACCACAGCACCCCTAGAGCCCTCTCAACAGGGAGTACGTCTTTACTCAGATCTAAGTCCCTCATGTCTTTAATTCTCTCACCCTCAGGGATGGAGGCTAGCAATGTACGACTATTACTTGCCCACTTGGTGAGGTGAAACCCTCCACTTGCGCACAGTTTGGTGAGATTACTATATAGCGCAACTGCTTGACTATGACTAGAGACAGACTTCAAGCAGTCGTCTACATAAAAGTTTTTAAGTACTGTGTTGACTGCCTCGGCAGATGCATTGCTGCGGTTTTCTTCTGCTGTTTTCCTAAGGGCGAAGTTAGCTACACTTGGAGATGATTTTGCACCAAACAAATGAACAACCATTTTATACTCAACCAAGTCCTGACTCACGTCTCCTTTCGGCCACCACAGGAAACGCAACAAGTCTGTGTCCTTTTCCGGAACTCTGACCTGATAGTACATGGCTTCCACATCTGCCATCATAGCAACTTCTTCTTGTCTAAAGCGTGCGAGCACCCCAATGAGTGAGTTTGTCAGGTCGGGTCCCTGCAGAAGCTCGCTATTTAATGATATTCCCTGATAGCTAGCAGCACAGTCAAAGACTACCCTTAGCTTTTTCTTTTGAGGATGGTACACACCATGGTGAGGTATGTACCACACCTGCCCGTCTTGTCGACTTAGGTGGGGTGTGGGGACCTTGACTGCATGACCCTTTTCAAACATGTCATTCATGAAGTTTAAATACTCTTTGTGAAAGGAGCGGTTATGCTTAAACTTCCGTTTGAGGTTCAGTGCGCGCTGCATGGCTGCGCTTCGGTTATTGGGCATTTGAATAGCTGCTTTCTTAAATGGGAGACCGATGTAGAAGTGATTATCGGTAAATTGCAGGGAGTTAGTTACAGAGTCTAAAAACTGATAGTCCTCTTGTGACAACTCAGCTTTGTCATCACAGTTCCGTTCAGGAAAATCATGGTTGTACTGTTGTATCAGCATTTGTTCCACACTTTCGATGGAGACTCTGTTGACTGCAACGCTCACTTGCTCATTGTTACATGTGCCTTCCTCGACCGACTCTCGAAGAGGTCCATTTATGGTCCATCCAAGAGCAGTCTTTACTGCATATGGCCCATTGTGCCTGCTGTTAATTACTCGCCATGGTTCTAGGAGCCTGTGCTCTTTGTTACCTATGAGAATTTCAACTCCAGCATTAATGTAAGGCAGTTTTACTTCGCTGAGGTATGGCCACTTATCAATGTCGTGCTGTTGTGGAATATTTTCCACTGAGACTGGGATACTCTTTTGTGTGAACACTTTGGGGAGTTCAACAAAGGTGTTTTCTTCCAGACTGCTAACCTCTAGATCAGTAAGCACATAGCTTTTTACTTGTTTCTTCGCGTTCAGGGTGCTTAACATGATGTCAATTTTTTTACCTTGTACGTTTAATCGCCTTGCTAGTGACTCTGTACAAAATGTAGCAGAGCTACCTGGGTCCATAAAGGCGTATACTTTTACTGTCTTGTTGCCTTTTTTGGACTTTATTTTAACAGGTACTATGGAGAGAATACAGTCATCTCCAGCCCTGATACACGCACTCGTTTCGTGACTCGCTGCAACAGGCAATGTTTGAACTGGTTCGGTTTCGTCAGCCTTTGCGATCGCTTGAGCTGTGTCTTTTGCTGCAATGTGTAGCATGCGAGGATGTTTCTTTGAGCACAGCTGACAGGTAATTTTCTTCGTGCAGTCTTTGCTTAAATGTCCTTTTACTAAACAGCCAAAGCAGAATCCATTCTTTTTTAGAAAGTCCAATTTGACCTTATATGTCTCATTGTTAAACTTGTGGCATTCGTCTAGGGTATGATCTTGCTCACAGGATGCACAAGGTTTAGTGAAGGCACTAATAACTAATGCACCACTACTCTTTACTGTGATTGAGTCTCTATGAACTTTACCAACCTGTTTTACGCCGGTCGCAAAGCTGCTGCCCCTCTTTTCTTCAGTTTTTTGCTTGAATCCTGGAGAGGATTTGCTGCTGTGTTTTTTACCACTAGTCGTTGTACCACTAGTCGAAACGTTCAGGTCTCCAAAGAGTGGGTTGGACATTACCTTTGCTTCTCGTTCTACGAATTTCATCAGCTGCACGAACTTAGCTCTTTCCTGATTGCGCTCCTCGTACTTGTATACGTGGCTTCTCCATTTTTCACGCAATTTGTAGGGCAGTTTTGAGGCAACACCTCTCAAGTTGGTAGCATTGTCTAGCTCATCCATGTAATCGATGCTTGACATGGTATTGTAACATTCTACTAGGAACAGGGAGAAGGTTTTTAGCGACTTTCCGTCCTCTGACTTTATTTCCGGCCAGTTGAGTGCCTTTTGCATCAGCGTTGTAGCGATTATTTGTCTATTTCCGAAATTGTCATGTAACAGTTTCATAGCCTCTGCGTAGCCACGATGTTCTGGCATGAGCAGGCAGCTTCTCACTAGGTTCTTAGGCTGTCCTTCAGTATACTGCTCGAGAAAGAACAGCCTATCATGATTGCTATCAGTGTTGGTTTCGATGGCGTGTTTAAAGGCTCTTACGAAGGACGTGAACTCAAGAGGGTCACCATAGAATGGAGGAACGTTGCGCGAGGGTAAGGAATGTTGCCTCTGACTCTTTGCAAACATTTCTGTAAGATCTGCCTGAAGTGGCATCCTACCCTGAGGCTCCACTATGTCAGTGTTGTAAAGTGAGTGTTCGTTACCTTGGGTGGGCCGTTCCATTAGGGTGCTTGACATTATGGGTTTGGCACTCACTGGCATGCTTAAGTGGGTTGCTCGGAGGCGTGATGGCAGCTCGAGGTATTCCGTTGCCGAACTGTGGTTGCAGTGGTCGTTTTGCTCTGGTTCCGAGGGGCGTGCACCACTCGTTTCGACGACCACGCTCCGTCTGGCAGGATGTTGTTTTTTGCGGTTCTGGTAAGAATTTAGTTCAGCATCGGCCATTGCAAGCGCCGTTTCCATTTCCAGCCTTTCCTTTTGTGCCTTTAATTGTGCTTGTTTAGCCTTTAGTTGTGCTTTCAATTGCTCTTCCTCAATCTTTAATCTTGCTTTCAATTGCTCTTCCTCAGCCTTTAATTGTGCTTCCTCCAGCTCCAGCGCCTGCCGATGGCTTAAAGTTGCTGCTTTAGCCAGCAAAGCTGCTCTATTGGCTTCTGCCTTTTTTAGTCGAGCTTCGGATGCTGCTGACGTTAAGGACCTCTTGGATGCCGATGACGTTACGCTTCCTTGCCTTTGGGGGGCGGGCGTCTTACGCTCCGCCATTGACACACTGTCGTTTGGCGAAACTCCATCGTCAACTGTTTGAGACGGCTTAAAGCGATTACTAGTGTCGGCGATCCACGACTCCACTCTTACCATGAATTCTGAGCAGCGCGTTAATCTAGGGTGAAACCAGTGTTGCTGATCAGTTTCACGCTCTTCAACCTTTGCGCACGATCGCACTTTTACATTACTTTCAATAAAGTCGTTTAGCAGCGCTTTGTATTGGCGGCGCTTGGCTTTAACGTCATGCAAATTACAAGCATTGTCCATAAGCGCCTCTAGTTCATTGTATAATACAGTCAACTGACTCCACTTGCCTTCTCTGGCGCTCTTCAGTTCGTCGAGCACCATCACCTGCTCAAATTCGGCGATAGCGGCGTTGTCCTCGCCGTGTGACATGGTGAAGTTTAAGGCAGGCAAGTCCTCTTCTCGCTTTCGGTTTCGGTTGATGCGCGTTTTTGAAGTCGCACGCGCGCTCTTCACAATCTTAAGTCACTTATCTTCATTTCTGCGGCGGAGACAAGCTTTTGACTTTACTGTAGGTGCATGTTATTCACAAGTTCTGACGCGTGTCTTTAGTTACACAGTGTCACTGACGACATCAGACGTTTCGTTGATTTCTTTGTCTCTTGTTTATTTTCAACATCAAAAACAACGGTTGTTACAGTTTCTTGCATAAATCCACTGTAGTCACGACGAGTCGCTTGCTGTGTTCTGTAGCTTCGATAGATTACAGTTACAACAACTTATTTTACTGTATTCCTTTTAGCTTACTGTCTCACGTTATCACGGTCAAAAGCTTGTGTGCTCCAAACCTTTCTGTATCCTTCCGTGTCTTAACAACAACTACAACTAACGTGCGTGATAGACATGGAACTGCATAACTGTGGGATGATGTCACAGAACAACACATGAAATGATGTCACAATACAAATTATATTTATGATACTTAATGCTTAATGTTTAACTAATAAACTGAAATAAGATAAACAACAACAAATCACAAGAATGAAATATGGCCCTTACACACATCATGCTTGTTGAACCTTTAAGTTTTTGCATTGTCATTTCTTCTTAGCATTTAAATCTTGAATATATTGTTCATTTAATATGTTCTCCTGTTGTGAAACTTTTGGGAATTTCGAATTTCACATACTTATGTTTTTTAGTTTTTTTAACTGAAATGTGTAGCGCATTATGAAATGTATGGTGGATCTGTTTGAGCTCATATTTTTATGTTTCAGCCAGTTAAGTTTTCAGTATTATCTAATTATAATTTAATCATGGTAAAACACAAACCCCTGGCTCTAACATAAAGCTCCAACATTTTTATTGCAATATGGTCAAATACATCTTTGTTTACATGTGACTGCCTGTAATTCCTTTAGAAAACTGGCAAGTCACATTTACCTGTGTGTTAAGAAATAGTGTTAAAAAAGAATGCAGTGCACAGATGTCACAAATAACCCGCTATGGGTGAACTGAGTTCAAAGTGCACTTTCTTAACAAAACTATAAACAGAGACAAAACAAAAACATTTACCGGACATGACAGCTATATAATGTATTTATTAAATAGGGTCTAATTGTCTAAAATTTACAGGGTGCCCCTCTTCAGCTTGGAGGAATTGATTGTGGGGTATTCATGTTGATGGTAAGTGGTTTTATAATTGCTATGCAGCTGTGTTTGTGTGCTAAACACCACATTGGTTAATAAAGTTTTGTTTTTTAGTATGCACTCCATGTTATCTTTTATTAGTCTGACATGCCTATAATCAGGAAGTGGTGGTGCTATCAGCTAATTTAGACATTTCCTCTGACAAGGTATGGTACTGATTATCATACTTTTGATTTAAACATCCATACTGTGGATTTCCAGTGTGCAGACAATACATAAACAATGCATGCTTAAAACCATGCCTAATGTTTGTCACTTGGCACAGTCAAGTCCAACAACTAGTCACCCAGGAACAACTACCAAATCCAGATGACATGATGGAAGTCACTCCAGCTGAGTCAGATAGCTTGGAGCTCACCCCATCCACAGGAATCTATGTATGTAGACACAATGTTTATGTATTGCTTGAATCGTTTATGCATTTACCTTTTCTGTTTTATATAGGTGTTTATAAGCAGAACTTCACTAATTACATTATTATTGGAATCCTTATATTGCACACAGGACTCAGCGGCGATGAAAAACATTTTGCTGGCCTGTAAGTGGGTGGAGGAGAACCAACACCAATTTGCTGGAAAGATTGAACTGCCAAAGATCCTGAAGATGAAGGAGGAAGATGCATTGTTGGCTATCACAATATGAGACTTGTTCCTAAACACCATGTTTTATGAAGGTGAAAGGGATAAAGAAGAAATTTAGGCTCCCTTTCTTTTTACTTTTCGGAGAGTAGAGGACATGGACATTTTCTTGCATGAAGTACGAGACAAAAGAGACATCCGTGTGTCTTGTTTACACAACCCTCACTTGTGAATATACTAGTGGGGTACTATAATGTAAATATTGATTTTTGTTTTGTAAAATTTCTTTAATATTTTGTGTGAAAAATTAGTGTTGTGTTTCTGAAATTTATTTATTTATTTTAATATATTGTTATACCATTAAAATCTTGTGTGAAAAGAAGTGTTGTGTTCTTGAAATATATTCATAATTTTATGACTTCTTATTATGACATTTTATCTAATTTTAAGATTTATTTTTTGTTTAGATGCACATTTTCCTGTTTTAGGTTAACAGAAACAAATAAATCCAGCAAAAAACTTGTAGGACAGTGGAGTATGTGACCATTAAATGAAGTTGCATGGCTGGTTTTAGGCTACTGGACTGGTCACTTATTTCCATTTAAAATAATAATAATAATGAAACATAAAAAATAGCATAATGTGTAGCCTATCACATGAAGGTGGAGTCTGTCGAAAATTATAGTCAAAATTCAATCTAAATAAACTTCATTATTTTTTTTTTATTATTATTTATTACATTATTAATCAGATGCTAAAGAGGGGTGCACAGAGAGTTAGCAAACAGTTTTATCCATAGCGCCTTATGTGAGGAAACTATTCATCCTTATAAATAGTAAATAAGACAAGCTTACATAAATACAACGTTTAAAAAGGTATTAGAAACACACACATATATATAGTGTGAGTAATGTTCTTATCAAGTATTTGCGTAAAACTACACTATTTGTGGGCAATAAAGCATTATTAAAATAAAGTATTTACGTAATGCCGTTAGTCACAAAAATGATACTGGCCATCCTGAAAATAATAAATCATAATCATGACAAATATTAGAGAAAGATAAGCATTTACTTCCATTATGTTTGAACTTGCACTGACATTAACATCCACTTGGTAGCGCTTGATACTGTCTCAAGCCCCGCCCACTAGATCTAGAGAGGGGGAGCTAGAGCTCCAGCGAGGGGGAGCTGGAGCTCCAGCTCCTCCCATTTGGCTCTGCAGCGAGCACCCTCTCTATCTTTGCGTTATTCAGTGTGTTTATGTATATGTATCTCCGGTTTTATTCCATATATGCAGTTTATATATATATATATATATAGATATATATATATATAGATATAGATATATATATATATATAAACTTCCGTGAAATATTGACAATTCGCCATTCATTCCCGCATTGATAATCAGCGATATTTTATAAGGAGCTTTAGCTCTACTTAATTTTATAATGTTTTGAAAAAATGTATTAGTTTGTTCATTCTGTTTGAAACTTCTGATCTGTCGGAGACAGTAATAACGCCTGACAACATGTCAGCCATAACCAGTTTAGAAACAGAAAACTTATGTTGACAGAACATTCAATTCAATTCAATTTTATTTATATAGCGCTTTTAACAATGGTCATTGTCCCAAAGCAGCTTCACAAAAAAAAAAAATTTAAGATTTTTTTTTTATAGAAAAGAAAAGAAAAGAAAATATTTGGAAGTGTGATAATAATGAAATGAATGAATGATGAATGAAATGTCTCTGATGAGCAAGCCAAGGGTGACGGCGACAGTGGCAAGAAAAAACTCCCTGAGATGGCAATAGGAAGAAACCTTGAGAGGAACCAGACTCAACAGGAAACCCATCCTCATCTGGGTGATGACAGATAGAAATAACATCAAGTGTGTTGTGCAGGTGAAAGTTCAATATCTCAGAAGTTGTGTAGATTCAGTTCAGCAGTAGGTACAGAGGGCAGATGGGGTCAGGATCACTGGAAGCACAGGAGCAGGATGTGTAGCTCCAGCCATCATAAAGCAGAATCTAGCTGGAGCAGGTCCTTCTCAAGATGCCTTAGAAACCTCGCAGGGTTGGCCTTTGTCTACTGAAGCTGGCACAATCTCCAGATGTCTCAGGATGGGTAGAAAAATACAGAAAAGATGGAGAGAATTAGCGTAGTTGCCATTCAGGATAGGTGTACTGGAGTATGAGGTTATGGGATAAGTTACGCGTATGCCAGATTAAAGAGATGCGTCTTGAGCCTACTTTTGAATTGGGAAACCGTGTCTGCTCCCCGAACAGTGTCTGGAAGGCTATTCCAAAGCTTTGGAGCCAAATATGAAAATGCCCTGCCCCCTTTTGTAGATTTAAAAATTCTGGGAATTACCAGAAGTCCGGAGTTTTGTGATCTTAAGGGACATGGTGGATTATAGCGTATCAAAAGACTGGTTAGGTATGAGGGAGCTAAACCATTTAAAGCCTTGTATGTAAGTAGTACTATTTTGTAATTAATTTTAAATTGAACAGGTAGCCAGTGCAGGGATGATAATATAGGTGTTATATGATCATATTTTCTGGATCTAGTGAGAACCCTGGCGGCTGCATTTTGGACTAACTGTAGCTTGTTTATTGAGGATGCAGGACAACCACCTAGTAATGCATTACAATAGTCCAGTCTGGAGGTCATAAATGCATGAACTAGCTTTTCTGCATCAGATACGGATAGGATACTCCTAAGTTTGGCAATATTTCTAAGATGGAAAAAGGCTGTTTTTGTGATATTGGAAATATGATTTTCAAAAGACAAGTTACTGTCTAATATCACGCCCAGGTCTTTTACTGTTGAGCTAGTAGTAACAGTACATCCTTCTAAACGCAGGCTGAATTGTGAAAGCTGTTGTGTGCTGGTTTTTGGGCCGATGAGCAATATCTCTGTCTTATCTGAATTTAGTAAAAGAAAGTTATTGGTCATCCAATCTTTTATGTCCTGGACACACTCTGTTAATCTAGACAACTTGGGTATTTCATCTGGTTTTGTTGAGACATCCTATTTAATATATTGCAAACAATTACAGAATTATACCATAAGGGTGAAAGGTTACTATCCTATGGTTACTATCCACATAGGTGTAAAAAGAAAACAAAGAAGCAGATAAAGTCACCAAACAAGCACTCAAAAGCATAAATGTACAAATAAATATTCCAATAGGAAAAGCTGAAGTTAAGAAAAGAATTAAATAACATGCAAACAAAATATGGAAATGATGGATGAAAGATGGGATGAAGAAGAAACAGGAAGACATATGCATAAAATTCAAAAACAGATCAAAACCATCATAGCTAGGCTAAGAATAGGACACACAGGACTAATCCAAAGTCTTAAGATAATAGGCAAACAAAGTGGGCAATGCGAATTATGTGGACAAACAGGGACAGTAACACATATATTAACAAACTGTAAAATATATGACAAACAAAGACAGGAACTCAGAGAAACCATGCAAGAGGAAGGAGCAGAAATGACAACTGAAAACATACTAGGGAAGATGAACTGGAAAATATATAAAAGTTTGTTTAATTACCTAAACGAAACTGGCCTAGTCGATAGAATCTAAAAAAAAAAAAAAAAAAAGGATTATAATCCTTTTTTTTTGTTTTGTTTTTTTGTCAATCTGGGGGGTATTCCAGAAAGCTTGGTTAACTTACCATTTGGTAAATCATAACCTCTGGGTTGATTTACCCCAAACCCGCATACTATGAGTATGTCAGTTCCAAAACACCTGAGAAGAGTAAGTTTAATTAATCTCCTACTGGTTACCCAGAGTTAATGCGCGTGCATGGTGCATACATAAAGACATTTGCAAAGCATTGTCGATTTCACGAGTCAAAATGGAAAATCAAAGTGCAAAAAAAAGCAACATACTTCACAGAGGTTTCAATACATGCATATGAAGAATTAAACCAATAATAATGAAAAAAAGCAAAAAGTCTTTGGGGATATTACCTGATTTTGCCGGCTAAAGAAAGAGCAGTGTGACACTTTTGTATCATTTAGTGTCTTGATTTGACAGATTTTGCTGGTGTCTGTTATGTTGTGTGAATTGTAAATTTATTACATTATAAAAAACTGTATGTTGTATGTTGTAATTTATTCCATTTATGTTTTTATTTTTATTCCTGGGCTTGATTAAAAATTAGTGGTATTAGTAAACTGTAATATCTTTAATATTGTTAACCTGCTGGTTTTAATGTCGTGGTGGACACTCACTGGTCTCAAGCGATGTTTGTTGTGGCACATCACTGTATGCTGGTAGGATACTGGGAGAAAAATTGAGGATTTTTTTTGTGGTAAATAAAACTATAATATTCTTATTTGTGTTTCAAGCCCCATCATAGTACAGAAACTGCACTAGTTAAGATTGTAAATGACTTGTTTTTAGCTTCGGACCAAGGCTGCATCTTAATACTAGTTTTAATTGATCTTAGTGCTGCATTCGACACTATAGATCATAATATTCTCATAGATCGCTTACAGAATTACATAGGTATTCAGGGGCTGACAATAAAATTATTAGATCATACCTGTCTGATCGATACCATTTGGTAGAATGTAGTTCTAAATGTAGAACCGTCTGGTGTAATGCCAGTGAAATATGAGGTCCCACAAGGATCAGTTTTAGGACCTTTGCTGTTCTCAATATATATGCTTGTTTTGGGTACCATCATAAGAAGACATGATTTTAGTTTCCATTGTTATGCTGATGATACACAATTATATATCTCAACTAAACTAAACAAAATACCTAAGTTGTCTAGACTAACTAAGTGTGTCCAGGACATAAAAGACTGAATATTTTTATTAAATTCAGATAAGACAGAGATATTACTTAATGCAGAAAATGCAGCTGCCAGGGTTCTCACTAGATCCAGAAAATATGATCATATAACCCCAATATTACCATCCCTGCACTGGCTACCTGTTCAGTTTAGAATTAATTACAAAATAGTATTACTTTCATACAGTTTAAGGCTTTAAATGGTTTAGTTCCGACATACCTAACTAGTCTTCTGATGCGCTACAATCCACCTCGTTCTGGTCTTCAGACTTCTCGTCCCCAAATTTCAAAATCTACAAATGGGGGTGGGGCATTTTTATATTTAGCTCCAAAGCTTTGGAATAGCCTTCCAGACATTGTTTGGGGGTCAGACACAGTTTCCCAGTTTAAAAGTAGACTCAAGACGCATCTCTTTAATCTGGCATACACGTAACTAATCCCATAACCTCATACTCCAGTACATCTATTCTGAATGGCAACTACGCTAATTTTTTCCATCTGTTCTGTATTTTTCTACCCATCCTGAGGCATCTGGAGATCGTGCTGGCATCTAATGATTGTGCCAACAATTTTTTCACACATACATGCAAAAATTGGCTTTTTTAAAATTTCTTTTGTTTTTGTGAAGCTGCTTTAAGACAATGACCATTGTTAAAAGCGCTATATAAATTAAATCAAATTTTATTTTATTTTATGCATCCTACTCATATCTGGGTTTAATGTCGTGATGGTCTTGTATATTGCATAAACATATTATAAAATATAAAGAAGTAGATATATTTAATGTATATTGTATATTGTTAAATATTAAATTAAATTTCCTTATGTATTTTTCAATATATTGTAATATATTAATACAATATATCATTCAGTATATTGTGAATATATTAAGATCAGAACAATACATGTAAATCATTCAGTATATTGACAACTAATGTATAGAGAAATATATTTTCTTTGTGGAAAGGGAGAGAGCTAGAAGGGGCCAGTCTTAGCTCGTGTCAGCGGGAGAGGTCATCGTTATAGGAGCATGCAGGAGTGCTTCCTTCGCTAGCTCTTTACTGCCACTCTCACACAATGGTGTGTGAGTGAGCAGGTCAAAAAGATGCGGTCGGCTGGCATCATGTGGTTTAGAGGAAACTTCGGCCCTCCCAACGGAGTGGTAGTAGTAGGCTTAATGTGGGATCCCCCTAATGACGAGGAGAACATGATTAAATTGGGGAGAAAATCAGGACAAAAATCCTTCCCAAAAAAGTTTTTGTTAAGCTTTGTATGAAGCCTCTAAAGTGACAAGTGTAACACACAATTAACATTTGTATGTAGAGGCAGACGCTCCTATTCAGAAAATTTACAAAAGTGCTTTGAATTTTCCATCATTAGTTATCCTAACGCTAGCTAGAATCACCAAGGCGCACCATTAGTAAAGCACTATTGGGACGGGTTTTTATTTATTTAATTTTTTCCCTGCCAACAGCGTTTGACTTGAATGATGCCCCACTCACCTAAAAAATTATGAATTAATTTTCCAAAGTTGGTTGACTGATGGGTTTGTTAAACCAAATACCTCGATTCGACTGTACAGACATCCAGAGAAAGTTCATTCCACCACCTAGGAGCCAGTATTAAAAACAGTCTAGATGCATGTCTTCCTTAATCACTGAAAGATGGTGGGAACAGTCGAGCAGTGCTGGAGGATTTTATTGCATAGCTTTCAGCGGGTAATTGCTGAAATCCTGGTTATTTCAGGATTTCCAGGTGTTGCTCTAAAAATACTGTAGTGTGGGCTTTATAGACAATTTAAAGACCTTTTGAGGGCAAAGCTGGCCTGTTAGGGCAGGATTGTGTCCATCCCACTCGGGAAGGTGCTTCTCTTATTCCCTGTAGTATTACGCATAGTCTAAGAAGAGGCCTAGTTAATCCAGAGCCCAGGCCAGAGAGCAGACAAACCGGCTAAACCAATCGGCTGCTAGCTGCGTACAGTGGTCACTCAGTTTTCATCATATTAAAACTGTATCTGTTCCCTTAGCTAAGCAAAAATATAGTAAGTCTCAGAAAGTCATTTTTAGTAATTTAATTAACATAGATACCACAAACGTAGATCACACTGAATGCGCAGCCGGCACCTCTGATCTGTAGCTAAGATTGTTAAATATTAGATCTCTCACATCAAAAGCAGCTATTAATAAAATTAGCACGGATAAGGAGTTTAATATACTCTGTTTAACAGAAACCTGGATTAAACAGGATGAGTATATATCTTTAAATGAAGCTAGTCTTTCTGGTTACAGCTACATACGCCAGCCTCGGCTAACTGGTAGAGGAGGAGGCATCGCAGTTATTTACCATAATAATCTGTCTATCGTATAAAACCACAGACACAAATTTATTGCATTTGAAGTTCCCTACACTCGATGCTGCGTGAAAACGCTATGGGAACATCTTTCTGTGTTGCCGGTTGTGAAGCATGTGTGTATCAAACATGCCAAATTTTGGCAGATATAACCTTGGTCAGGTGACGTCATCTGATAAAGCACACCTGCAGGATGTAAATAGGAGTAACCCGGAAACATTCCTCAGATCTTTTTGTCTTCGTTGTGTTTGCGTGTGTGTGTGTGTGTGTGTGTGTGTAAACCAGCAAACGACACTCTCTCCCTTTTCTTAGCAACCTCCATGATGAGTTTACCCTTTAATGGAGTAAGCTGTATTCATCCCGTGTTTTTGTGCCATCGACTTATTTATTTATTTAAATATAGATGTGGAAGTGCAAGGTTATATGATGACGCCCCAGGCTATCTCTCTCCTGGAACATCATCCTCCCTGTGTAGGCTGTGTAGACTTTCATCTTCCCTGGAGGGAAAAGCTTTTTAGGCAGCAGGTCAAGTTGGTGCTCCACTGCACACCATGGCGGTTTCGCAGGCCTACGAAAACCTGCCATTTTTTATGGCTGCGATGGTTTCCCTGGAGAGACACTTGTGGCTGAATCTCATGGGCATCAAGAATAAGGATCGTGCATTCCTCCTTGATGCAAGTGACGCTGTTAACTCGGTCGCCACTAGGTTTCGTTAGGTGAAGTTATATGAACAAGACTTCGGGAAATTCCTTCCCCGCCATGCTTAAAAGTCGGAACTGTTGGCCACCCAGTCTCAACCGGGTCTAACTCTCGCGAGGCGTGAAGCACACAAGGAGAGTATTTTGACTTGTTTGAATTATGTTTTTATGGGCAATCCCTCATAAAAATTGGGGTGAGGCGTGCTGTGCTTCGCAATCCGCCTCAAAGAAGTCGGACCGGTATATTGTCTTCTTCACAAAGAAGGCCTGAGGCTCATGTACCCAGGACCATGGGGGTCACCACTTGAATAAGCTAGCGCACCAGGTTCTGCTTTGGGCACAGGACAAGTTCCTGTTCCTCTGGGCGATTTACATTTCAGGGCATATTAATGTGGGAGCAGATCAGCTGTCCAGTCAAGCTCTGACACACGGGAAATGGAAACCCCAACCCGAAGTAGTCAGTCAATCTGGAAGAGATTTCATGTAGCAGAGGTGGACCTCTTTGCCTTGCAAGAAACAGCAAATGTCCCCTTTAATACTCTCTGGTCCTTCCAGCTCCACTGGGTCTGAACGCCTTGGCCCCTACGTGGCCCAGATTATGCCTTTATGCATTTTCCCCCCGATAGATCTGCTCCCGGGAGTCTTGGCGAGGGTCGTCAACAAGGTTTGCGCCTCTTACTGATAGCGCTTGTTGGGCGACCAGAATGTGGTTCTCGGATCTAATATCTCTACTCGCCGGCTCACCGTCGGTGATTCCAGTGAGGAGGGATCTTCTGTCTCAGGCGTAGAGGACAATATTTAATCCCCGATCTGGAACCTTCACGTCTGGCCCCTGAACGGGACCAATTAAGAGATTGTATTTTGTAATTGAAACCATTTTAAGTGCTAGGGCTCCCTCCTCTAGATAAACTTATGCCCTTAAATGGAGTGTATTTGAAAGTTGGTGCATGGCAAAACATGTAGATCCAGTCCACTGTTGAATCGTTTCAGTGCTGGAGTTTCTGCAAGAAAAGTTTCCTTGGGCTTATGCCCTACTTCTCTCAGAATGTACGTGGCCGCTATTACGGCTTGTCATGTTCTGACTGACGGGGTTTCTGTGAGAAAGCACCCTTTAGTTGCCCGTTTTATTTGTGGAGCTAAACGGTTGAGGCCACCCACTAGAGCTACTGTCCCTTCTGGGGACTTATCTATTGTGCTCGAAGGTTTGATTGTTAGGTTTCTGACCCTTAAGATGGTTACTTCTCTGAAGAATTGAAGATCTGCAGGCTTTGTCAGTCTCTCCATCCTGCCTAGACCTTGCCCCTGGGCTGGTCAAAGCTATTTTGTATCCTCACCCGAACTATCTTCTGAAAGATCCATTCTCAACCATGCACCCAGTTGTTCTCTAAGCATTCTGTCCTTTACCTTTTACAGCTCCAGAGCAGGAAGGCCTTCACTTACTGTGCCCAGTATGTGCTTTTCAGATTTACTTTCACCACACTAGCCAGTGGCGTAAGTCAGAGCAGCTTTTTATATGCTACGGGGACCGCAACCAGGGGGCGGCCGCCACTACACAAATGTGTCACATTGGGTGAGAGATGCTATTGCCCTAGTCTATGAGGTGCGTGGTCTCACTTCGCCTCTAGAAATCATTTGACCAGGGGCATTGCCTCATCTATTGCGCTGGCAAGAGGTGTCCCCCTGCAGCAAGTGTGTGATGCGGCAGGTTGATCCTCTGTGCACACATTTGTCAGATTTTATATTCTACTATTATGTTCATGCTACTCCGGGCTCACGGGTCCTCGAGTCAGCCTCCCAGAGCTAGCTCTGAGACCTTCTTGGCCTCTGTGCCTTGGCTAGACACTTGCAGTGCGGCGGCGTTGGTATTCTCGTTCTCATAGCGTTTTCATGCAGCATCGAGTGTAACTTTTGAAAGGGAATGTCTGGGGTTATTTTGCTGTAACCCTGTTCCCTGAAAAAGCGTAAACAAGATGCTGCGCTCCAATGCCACACTGCTTGCGTGACTAGTCGTCCTTTCAGACAAAATTGATCTGAGGAATGTTTCCGGTTCACCCCTATTTATAATCAGGTGCGCTTCATCAGATGACGTCACCTGACCGAGGTTATATATGCCAAAATTTGGCGTGTTTGATACAACCCGAGACATTCTCTATAGTAACATAACAAATGTGGCTACAAATATTAAGTCAGCTCAGTCTATCCCACTAATCATCATCATTTACAGGCCTCCAGGGCCGTACTCTGAATTTCTTTGTGAATTTGCAGATTTCCTCTCAAACCTAGTTAGTTTTGTAGACAAAGATATTAATTGCTGGAGATTTTAATATTTATTTTTAGAATCCAGAAGACCCTCTGAAAACAGCATTTATGTCCACTCAGTAGGAGTAAATCAGTGTGTAGTAGGACCCACTCATTAAGAAGGTCACACTTTAGATTTAATAATATTTTTCAGATTAAGCATAAGAAATTTATTTAAAATTCCACTGTCTAAAGTTATCAGATCACTATCTTGTCTCAATTAAAGTGCGTTATAGTGATAATGTATGCGCAGCACCGTGCTACTGTATTATATGTGCATTCACATCAAATACCACACAGAGCTTTATCAGTCATCTCCCAACTTACCAACTTTAATTTAATCACCGTCTGACCCCACAGAACTCGATCAGGCGACTAAATATTTAAAGACGACATAAACTTGCTCCCTGATAACAATCACACGCGCACTTTAAAACAGACCGTTCGGAATTTAGAATGGCATTAAACTAAATTGTTAGTATTTCAAATACCATAATAGGTGAGCATCCTGAACTGTAGAAAAGCTCTTAGTGTAGCTAGATCGACATATCTCTTCAATTTTATAAAAAATAACAAAAATAATCCTCGATTTTTATTTAATACCATAGCCAAATTAACCAGGAATAAAACCACTTGTCACCTCCATAACAACATTATGCAGTATTGAGGACTTCATGAACTTTTTAAATAATAAAATTGTAAATATTAGGCATAAAATAAAGGCTTTGAAACCAGACAATGTTATTGATGCAGATGTTAAACTAACTATGTCAGATTGGAACCTAGAATACTTTTTTACTCCCCCTGAAGAGAATGAACTACTGTAATTTCACTCATAATTCCACGCACATCACATTTACACTACATGTTTACGTTTACATTCTGGACCATTGCACAAAGACACTTTAATAACCATTGCACAAAGTCACTTTTTCTATGCATATTTGCACACCATTATAGTTCTATTTGTACAGTATATTTCTATTTTCAGTTTCTATTTTTAGTTCTATTTTTTCTAGTTAAATTTTATTTTATTTTTTTATTTAAATTTTCTATCATATTTCTTTTATTGATATTTATTACTTATTATAAGCTTTAATTCTCTTTTTAAGGTCACTGGCGGTCGTGTAAGCATTTCACTACATTTCGTACTGTGTATGACAGTGTATGTGACAAATAAAATTTGAATTTGAATCTCTTCTGCAAATTCATCAACCTGTATTTTAGATTCTATACCGACAGATTTCTTAAACAGATAGTGCCAGAAATAACAGAACCTCTGTTGAGATAATTAATTATTTACTCAGCATTGGGTATGTTCCAAAATCTTTTAAATTAGCAGTTATTAAACCGATAATTAAGAACCTTGACCCCAGTCAGCTGTCCAATTACAGGCCGATATCAAACCTCCCCATTATCTCTAAGATTCTGGAAGAGATAGTAGCAGAGCAGCTATTTTTATATCTACATAAAAATAGCATACATGAACTGTATCAGTCAGGATTTGGGCCTTATTACAGCACAGAGACAGCACTCGTTAAAGTAGTAAATGACCTCCTATTTGCCCCTGATCAGGGTTGTGTAACTATGCTTGTATTGCTTGACTTCAATGCAGCTTTTGACACCATTGATCATAGTATTCTTCTTTACAGATTAGAAAATGTAGTAGGAATTAAGGGAACAGCCCTCTCCTGGCTCAGGTCCTACTCTCTAGTGGAGTTTGGTGTTTTACAGGGTTCAGTTTTAGGCCCACTGCTTTTTTCCTTTTACATGCTTCCTTTGGGCAACACAATCCGTAAGCATGGTATTAGTTTTCATTGTTATGCACACTGTAATATGTCTCAGCAAAACCAGATGAGAAAAACCAGCCTGCTAAAGTTAAGACTGGATGCTAATTTACTTCCTTCTGCTTAATCCAGATAAGACAGAAGTTCTAGTCATAGGACCGCATGCAGCTAGAAGCAAGCTTTCTGATCACACTGTCACTTTAACTGGCCTTTCTGTTTCATCTAGTGCAAGTCTATTTTATCTACTGTAAGAGACCTTGGTGCGATTATAAATTCTAGTCTTTCATTTGAAGCTCATGTAAATAATATTACCAGGATAGCATTTTTTCACCTCAGAAATATTGCCAAGTTAAGGAATATATTGTCACTAGACGATGCAGAAAAACTTAATCATGCTTTTAGCACCTCTAGGTTGGACTATTGTAATGCCCTACTGTCTGGTTCTAAATGCATAAACAAGCTCCAGTTTATCCAGGAATGCCGCAGCGAGAGTTTTTACTAGAACTAAAAGATACGAGCACATCACCCCTATCTTATCTTCACATCACCGGCTCCCTGTGAAATTTCGCAACCCTCATGTCTGTGTTTCCTTCTGGCTCTCCCTTTTAGTTATGCTGTTTTAGTTAGTCCTGCTGGAGTGTCTGTTACGGTCCGGACGGGCATGGTGGATCCAAGTGCAGAGCGGGTGTTGTTGAATGCGCTGATTGCCTTGTGAAGATGAGGTGTGTGTGGGGCGGGTTGCAAAGCAAAGGAAAAATACAACATTTCTCTTATGTTACATAAGTATTAAATGTTACAGAAGTATTAAATGCTACAGAAGTATTAAATGTGTAACCATTGAATCAAAGATAGAAATTACAACAAGACTATTAGTCCAAAAAGTATGTATTTGAACGGAAGTACTATTTTACCAGTCTGGTAGACTTTATATTAACAATCACACTTTTACTTACTTGTATACTATTGTTCTTTTTTTTAGGTGCCAGCATTATGGGATGGCGGTGTAAACTGTGTGCATTTGTCGCATCATCAAAAGGAATTTCGATCATTATGGAGTGAAGCATGGTACTGTTGGTCATGGATATTTAGTGTCCTGTGTTTATTTAGACTGTCATTGCTTCTTTAAGACCTGAGAAGGTCTGCACATACATTTGTATGGATCCCACAGTTTGCAGGAAACTGAAGTGTGAAGGTGTGCAATCTTTCAGATGTAAAATGTGACTCTAATACAAAAGTCTACTTTCCACATGTTAACTGTATAAAACTTGTGGCAGAAGTATTGTTTCTGAAACTGTTTACTAATAACATAAATTCAGTCCTTTGTTTATGATTTTGTTACATGTCATTTGCATGTAAACCAGGTTAAGTTTAGACTTCATGTCTTGTCAAATTTGGCAAATAAATGTTTAATTAAAATGAAAATGTGTGTATTGGTTCTTTCATTCAGTTAAAATATTTAGTAAATGTAGCACATTTGTTTGTTAAATAATAGTATGATTTTCAGTATCTTCTACCTTCCATTTCAATTATATCTACTCAATTATTTTACTCATTTTCACTTTGCATTACCTTCAGATTTTCATTACATTTACTTAATTTTGTAAATCATTGTACTAAATATAGTTATTCAGGTCTACTTAATTTTTTTACTGACTTGTACTCAATTCATGAAGTATATTTTACCTGATTTTACCATTTTTTTTATATTTACTCAATATTTGTATAAAGTGTATACAAATGTATACAAGTGTAAAAATGTTTCACCAAAAAAATTGAGTACAGCACAGTTTTATTTTTTAGAGTGAAGAGCTCATGATCTTCGATGTCGTAATTACGTTCAGGGGGTGTAAGCTGATGAGAGAAGAACGAGCATGGGTGAAGCATGGGGGATGTTATCTCTGGGAGAGGACTGCTCCAACGCCTGTTTCGGAAGCGTCCACCTCAACGATGAACTGAAGTAAAGAGACGGGGAACACCAGAATTGGTGCTGTGGTGAATAAGCGTTTAAGCTGGTTGAATGCTTCCTGGGCTTGAGGGTTCCACTGAAAGGGGATTTTGGTAGAGGTGAGCGTGGTGAGAGGCGTAGCCACTGAACTGTAATTTCTGATGAAACGTTGATAGAAATTGGCAAAGCCCAGGAAGCGTTGGAGCTCATGTCTGGACGATGGGGTAGGCCATTCAGTGACTGCCTTGACCTTGGCTGGGTCCAATCTGGATTCCTGATGGGGAGATGAGGTAGCCCAGAAAGGAAGTGGATTGTTGGTGGAACTAACATTTTTCCGCTTTAACATAGAGCTTATTCTTCATTAAACATTGCAGGACTTGCCGTACGTGGATTTTGTGTTCCTTCAGAAAATCACGGAGAACATCATTTATGAGGGCCTGAAACACAGCCGGGGCATTGGTTAGGCCGAATGGAACCACCAAGTACTCGTAGTGGCCAGTGGGGGTGTTAAAGGCGGTTTTCCATTCGTCACCTTCTCTCATCCTGACCAGGTGGTAAGCGTTTCTGAGGTCCAGTTTCGTGAAAACATTAGCATCCTGGAGTAATTCGAAAGCTGTCGACATCAATGGAAGTGGGTAGCGGTTCTTGACTGTGATATCATTTAGCCCCCTATAATCTATGCATGGGCGAAGAGATTTGTCCTTCTTCTCCACAAAGAAAAATCCAGCACCAGCTGGGGAGGAGGAGGGGCGGATGATCCCTGTGGCTAAGGACCTGGCCTCTCTTTCAGGACGTGACAATGAGTAGAGACGACCTTGTGGGGAGGTGGTGCCGGGGAAGAGGTCGATGGTGCAGTCGTAAGGGCGATGGGGAGGGAGAGAGACGGCGCGTGATTTGCTGAACACCTGCTTGAGGTCGTGGTATTGAACAGGAACCTGGGAAAGACTAGGAATCTCCTCTTCTGAGGAGGTGGGTTTGCTCCTGATGGGGGCAGACTGGAGACACGAGGATAGACAGGCAGGGCTCCATTCAAGGATACTGTTCCTAGTCCAACTGATGTGGGGATTGTGCTTCTTGAGCCATGGAGACCCAAAACTACTGGTGCATGAGGGCTTTGGATAATCATGAGAGAGATGATTTCCGAATGATTACCAGAATGCTTTAAGGTGAGTGGGGCAGATCGATGAGTGATTGGTGGAAGTTTGCTCCCATTGAGAGCCTGAACGCGAAATGGCTGGCTGAGTAAATGGGATGGGATCTTTAGGCGGCTGATGGTGGATGCTGCTATTAAGTTTTGGTCGGCTCCAGAGTCTATGAGGGCTCTTATGACATGGGACTGAATGTTGTAGGTTAAGGTTATCGAGAATAGTGGTCGCGCATCTGGGAGGTGGTTGAGCGTGGGGCCCCCATGTACTCCCAGAATTACCTGGGGGCCCGGGCTTTTAACGGGCAGGATTGCACCAAGTGGCCCACTTGGCCACAGTAGAAGCAGGAACCTTCATCACGACGGCGTTGGCGTTATTTTAGTGAAAGGCGTGTACGGCCAATTTGCATGGGTTCAGGTGGGGTTTCAGTCCTGGTGAAGTCTGGGATGGTGACTTGAGCCGGGGTATAGGGCAACTGGTGGGCTTTGACAAGGTGATCGCACTTACGGGCATCAATGCGAGTAGCGAGATCCATGAGCTCTTGAAGAGTGGAAGGGAGGTCTCGAGCAGCCAGCTCGTCTTTGACGGAGTCAGCCAGTCCATGAAGAAAAGCGTCGTAAAGTGCTTGACGATCCCAACCACAAGAGGGTGCCAGAGTCCTGAAATCGATGGCATAGTCGTGAACTGAACGAGTCCCTTGACATAAGTTGAGAAGTTGACCCGCTGCCTGTCGTCCAGAAAAAAAGAGATCGAACACTCGCCTCATTTCATTGGTGAACGCCATGAAGGTAGTGCAGCAGTTAACTTGGGCATCCCACAGGGATGTTCCCCATTCCCTTGCTCTACCAGAAAGACGAGTAATGACGTAGGCTACCTTTGAACGTTCCGTGGGGAAGAATGAGGCTTGGAGCTCGAGCACAAATGAACACTGAGACAGGAAGGAACGGCAGGTTAGTGGGTCGCCATCATATGTGGGTGGTGCAGGGAGGTGTGGTTCATACCATACCATACCACTTTATTTCTAAAGCACTTTAAAACAACAACAAAGTTGACCAAAGTGCTGTACAAAAGACAACAATCAGGACATATACAGTAGGGTATTTTATAATAAAAAGTAAAATTTGATAAATAAAAAAAGGAAAATTTAAATTTAAAATGATCGTAACAAGAAAAGAAAACAACTAAGAACATAACGAAACAATAATCTACTACTACTAATAATAGTCATAATAAAAATAATAATAATCCAAAGAGAAACAAGATATAAAACACAAAACATCTCAAAATGCTTCACTCTGAGTTGAAGGCCAGAGAGTAAAAATGAGTTTATAACCGTGATTTAAAAACAGCCACTGATGGAGCTTGTCGAATGAGTAAGGGTAACTCATTCCATAATTGAGGAGCAGCTACTGAAAAGGCACGATCACCTCGAAGTTTGCAACGGGTTTTTGGAATTTCAAGAAGCAGCTTGTCAGTAGACCTGAGAGAGCGAGATGGAACATATGGGTGCAACAATTCCACCAGATAGGCTGGAGCAAGACCATTTAAACACTTAAATACAAATAAAAGAATTTTAAAACGGATCCGAAAATACACTGGAAGCCAGTGAAGGGAAGCCAAGATTGGGGTAATATGCTCTCGTCTGCCTATACCAGTTAAAAAACGGGCTGTGGCATTTTGCACCAACTGTAAGCGCGCCATAGTAGTGTGGCTGATTCCAAAGAATAAAGCATTGCAATAGTCAAGACGAGAAGTTATAAAAGCATGGACAACCGATTCCAGGTCCCGCCTTGACAATATAGACTTAATCTTTGCTACTCGCCTCAAATGGAAAAAACAGGATTTTACCACAGCATTTACTTGACTATCCATTTTTAGAGCAGGATCCATTTTAATACCCAAATTTGTAATCAAGGCTTTCTCAGATGGGGCCAAGGAGGCGAGGTCAAACCAAGCAGATTTGCGGGAGCCATTTGGTCTAAACAACATAACTGCGGTCTTTTCCTCATTGACATTTAAGAAATTAAAAGCCAACCACCTTTTGACATCAACAAGGCAGTCCAAAAAAAGCTTGACAGAACATGCACTATTGTGCTTTAATGGGAGGTAAACTTGACAGTCATTCATGGCGGATAATGGGTGCCGGTGGTGGCAGTGGTGCTTGAGGAGCAGAAGATGCCATGAGGTGCAGTTGCTGGATCTAATCGGTGATGGAGGTCAGCGTCTGTGTGACGGTGTGAAGCGTGGTCATGATTTGCTGAATATCCTGCTGATGAGATCCTAGAAGGGCGCCTTGGCTCTGCAGCGCCGCTCCCAGCCGAGCAATCTCCGCTGGATCCATTATTGGCCAGATTATACTGTTACGGTCCGGGCGGGCATGGTGGATCCAAGTGCAGAGCGCGTGTTTTTGAATGCGTTGATTGCCTTGTGAAGATGAGGTGTGTGTGGGGCGGGTTGCAAAGCAGAGGTGCTGTGCTTGGTTCGTGGAGATGAGTCGCGGTGGTGAGTATGTTTGGGTCAAAGCCGAGAAGACAAACAGAGTCCATGATCCGAGTTCGTGGTCGAGATGCAAGAGCGGGGGTCGTTATTCAGAAATCCAAACAAACAATAATCCAAGACGAGAAGCAAAAATTGTGATCCGTAAAACAAAGCGTGAGTCGAGACTTGAGTAGCAAGGCAGGAGAAATCGCTGGAGAATTGGGCATTAGGGCACACAATAATCTGGCAATGGGTGTTTGTTTGTGAGCAAGTTAAATAGAGCAGAGTAGTGAATGAAATGAGGAACAGGTGTGCTGGAGCCGGTTAATGAGGCGGCAAAGTTGAAACAGTGGACTGGAGTATGGAATGGAGTCGTGGAAGATCATGGCTTGGTTTGACAGGTGGGCGTGACCTGGCATGCCGTGACAGTGTCTGCTTGCACTCTACACTAAATATACTTTCATATTATAAATTATGTGACTGTGACCATACAGTACCTACCTGTTATCTCTCCTCTTCTGCTCTGCCCTCTCCTGTTCTCTCTCTCCCCCTCTCTCTCTTCCCTATTTCTCTTTTCCTCTCTCTGTCGAGCTACGTATGTCGTTCCTGAGCTGCCATTGATCCCGACTCCCTCTGCCTTCTGGACCTTTCTGATTCCTTGTGCCCCGCTTCCGTTTGAGGATCTCAACACATGGATGCCCCGTGTGTCTCTTTGGGATGCGTCCGGTGTCTGGGGATGGTTTCACTCTACCATGAGGACGTTTCTGGCCTTGATTGATGTTGACAGCTGTTTCTCTGAGGACTTGACTTGGCTGCAGTTGCTCGATAGTTCAGGACTGGAATTTTCTACAAGTCTACCTGAGCTTCCAATAACTACCTGGACTCCATATTAAGATCAATTAACATTAACTGTTATAGCTAAACTGCCTGCCACCTAACACACAGTATGCATGCAGATCAATTCCTGCTTTCTGTTTCACCCAAATGAGAATGGGTTCCCTGTTGAGTCTGGTTCCTCTCAAGGTTTCTTCCTATTGACATCCCAGAGAGTTTTTTTCTGCCACTGTCACCCTTGGCTTGCTCATCAGGGACTATCTGACCATTTTGATTCATACACATTCCATACAAACTTAAATAATTATTTTGATTGTGTAAAGCTGCTTTGCAACAATGACAATTGTTAAAAGCTCTATACAAATAAAATTTAATTGAATTTATTGTAGGGAGCATGTTGGTAAGAGGGTGCTGGGCCGGTTATAGCTTTATAGTCAAGCAACAGGAAGTTAGTGGAGGGAACGGAGAAGTAGGCTGGTGTTAGAATGAGGGTAAATAAGTGTAATATTTAAAGAGACGGTTTATTTAGTGAGATTGGGGTTACCACAGCTTCGGGTAAAAAACCATTTGCCCAAAAATTCTTTGCCTCTGAATTGTCCCAATTCCTATGTTGAAAATTTGCAAGCTGTGGCATTTGTCACAAATTACTTAGAAAAAGCTATTAAGATTGACATGAGTCTTGGCCTTTTAGCTTTAGCTCAATTAGTTTCAACAATATTAAAATTATTGGATAAGCTGTTTAGGAATTATAACTACTCATTTTAACAGGACCAAAAGTATTTGGATAAAGTAGTAGGACCAAAAAAAGCTAATGCTTTTTAAACTGCAATTCCTACATAATAACATACACACTGGCCACTTTATTAAGTTCACCATGCTATTACTAGGTTGGACTTCCTTTTTATGGAACTTCCACTTTTTTATAGAAAGTGTTCAAAATTAAATAAATAAATAGGACATGATGAAATAAATAACTCTATAAATAAATAAGACACATATATGTTATATAAGAATGATATTGTGAAATAATGGAACATATTTTGAAAAAAAGCATATTATTGTGAAATATATTGCACTCTGCTATATAAATTTACTTATTATTTGAGATTATTGCAAAGGCATTTTATTTCATTTCTGCTGTTTTTGCTATTATTTCAAAATGCATTTTTTCAAAGTCAGTTTATAGTTTTTTATTTTAAAATCCCGTTTTTCACGATGGCCTATTTATTTCATAATGCGACTTTTCAGCAGAATGAGTCGTTCTGTCAATCAGCGTCAGTGGGTTGGACCTGCGCGCCTATTGGCTGATCTTTTAACATTGATTAGTTTCCCTGAATACCTGCTCCGCAGACCGCTAGGAAGTCTACAGCTAGCAACAACGTGCTAGTCAGTGGCGGACTGGCCATCTGGAGCACCAGGCGTTTTCCTGGTCAATGTGTCCGGCCCAGTCAGTACGTAAATTTATTTTAAAACTGACGGAAACGATAATATTCCTTTTTTTCACGCAGATAGATGAGTGTGTTGATCGTTCAGGTGTGGCCAACAAAGAGCGTGTGTTTTGTAACGGCCACCACTATGTTGTATATTACATCATGTATGTACAGTATGTTGCCCTTTAAGAGGTGCTGCACGAGTGCGCTGAGAAAGTGTGTGCGTGAGGAGGTGTGTGTGTGTGCTTGAGAAGGACAGAACACAGCAGGAGCTCAGCTGTGCTGCCCCCCCCCCGAAACGCTCTATTGTTTTACCCTTTTTTTTACTTTTACTGTATGTTTTGTATTATTTTGCTGAAAAAGGCTAATAAAGGTTTTGTGCTAAACACTATTGTTGGCTCTGAGCTCTTTTTTTCCCCGGCTATTTGGCCCAAAGCGGCACAGTTTGTGTGCATGTGAATGTATTGTAATCCTATTCCATACTTGTTCTGAAACCACGCCCCTTTCACTTTTAATTTACAGAGGGAAAGAGATGGATCCTTTCTCGATACAGCAAAAAAATTATAATTGCCAGATTATGCCTTTGGCGTGAGAGGAATTTACAGTCCTGAAGGCTCTGACAGCTCTAACATTACAGTCAGGGACAGTGAGTTTGGATCCAGCAGGCTCAGGGTCAGTGACGATGTTGACCAACACCTCTCCCCTTCTTTACCAGAGTCAAGTGAAAATCAGAAACTGAAATAAAATCAGAGGCAGCATTAGCTCAGGGCTAGTATTATTGTAGACAATATTAATTCAAAATAAGGCTGAGAAAATATTATTTTGAATTAATATTGACTACAATAATAATTGCTAGCATGAGCTGATGCTGCTACTGACTTTATTCCAGATTACTTGTTCAGGTAAATCAGGGGAGATGTATTGGTCATCATCAGTAGGCACTGGTTCATCATCACTGATCTGCTGCACTTGCAGCTTACACTAATAAGTGGTATATCTTACACTGACTGCATTAAGATGATCCCCCTGACCTGCTAAAATATTGTTTTTATAGTTTTATATGTTGTTTGTCTTAATGTTACTTCCTTTGTTTTACAAACATGATATCAATAAATTTCCCAGGCCTCAAGGTAAATTCAATTAAATGAAATTTTATTTGTATAGTGCTTTTAACAATTGACATTTTCGCAAAGCAGCTTTGCACAACCAAAAGAATAATGTAAGTTTGTATGAAATGTAAATGTGTATAAATCAAAATGATAAGACTGAGGATGATGGCGACAGTGGCATCTCCCTGAGATGGCAGTAGGAAAAAACCTTGAGGGGAACCTTTTTTAACAGCATGGTTTGATCTGCAGTCATACTGTGTGAGATTGGAAGTTCAGTATAACAGGAGATGTGGTCAAGTTAATATGGATTCCAGTTCATTTTTGCAGGCTCAGGTAAACTATTAGGAACTCCAGTCCTGAACTATCGCGCAACTACGAGGTAAATCTGCTCCCCTTGTTCTCTTAGTAATAAACCTTATGTAGTCAAATCTGCTGACCAAAAAAGTATCTAGGATTCAATATGCCTGTCTTTGATTATGGTGTCGACGTGGTGCCCATTTCTTGTGTGAAAACTGTTCATGCTACCAAAACCACAATTTTGTCCTGAAATAGCCTGGAATCTGAGTTTATTTTATTTCCACATTATGTTGCAGAGCCTAGACCTAAGCAACTGAGGCAAACCCAGATCATAAAACTACATTTGGAGTCTTGTACAATGACCAAATTCATGATGGCTGCATTGCTTTATGCACTTACCTTCTCACCTTGACCCGCTCATCGCTCTAGACTCATCTAGTGTTTTTTTTTTGTGTGTACGTATTTTAATATTTATTTACATTTTTAGAAGTTACAAAATTTTCAGTTTTCACTGTAAGGACTAATTTCGCTGTACTTAGTATAATGACAATAAAGAATCTTGAATAACACCTTGAATTAAAACTATTTAATGCATTAACTGTCATATGTTTTACAATATTTGTTATTTAAATATAATTAAGTATTAAAATTAGTAAAAAGTAAAGAGTTTTTTCACAACTGGTCAGGGGTAGCTCAGTGGTTACGGCATTGTACTATGGTTCGGAAGGTCCCAGGTTCAACTCCCACAACCACCAAATTGTCCCTGCTGAGCCTTTGAGCAAGGACCTTAACTGCTTAGACATATATAATGAGAAAAAAAATGTAGGTTGCTCTGGATAAAGGCACCTGCCAAATGCCTAAATGTATGTGCTAAATGTACATAATCGGTACAAAATATTTCCAAAAAATAAGTAAATAAATAAGATGAAGTGATGTCTAGTTTTTCATTTGGTCAGTATTATTTGTGACTATTAGTATGGAGTTGAACAATACTTTAACTATTATTTTATGAATAATATATATTAAAATAAAACAAAATTTAAACAGTATGGGTAAAAGGTTGTGGTAATGAAAATAATTAGTAAAAATAAAAAAACAAACAAAAAAAATAAATAAAACCACTCTAAAAGCCTTGTGTGACATTTTAACAGTAATTGTAATATGCTCTTGTACAAATAGTTTATAAAATAAATAGACAAACATCAAACAATTAATTATTTGTTATGATTGAAATATCTTTTACAGAAGAAGACCTGAATGTTCTGTTGAATTTCCTTTGTTTTCAATCCATATATAATCGGATTAAGAAAAGGAGGAAATATCATCACAGAGGCACCAAAGAGCCCTCTTACATACCTGGATACATTATCAAATCTGTGGGAAATTAGGGCAAACAGTGCACTAAAAACAAAACATAAGTAAATGACTAGGTGTGTACCACACGTCTGAATTGCCTTTGTTTTTGCATCAGATTGTCTTTTTGAGACACATGTGACTAGGATATGGATGTATGTGAAAAATATTATAAACAATACTAAACAGTTTAACAAAATTGTCGTTGAAAGTCCATAGTAGTTGTTCAGCCTTGTGTCACCACATATCAGCTTCATCAAACTTGGATTATTACAGAAAGTGTCCGCTATACTTGTGGTACAGAACTCTTGTCGATAGTTTAATGCAAGTATGGAACCAACTACTGCAGCATCTGTGGTCCACACTGTAAGGATTATTTTCAACAATTTATTTGGAGACATAACAGTGTTATATTTTAATGGGCAGCAAATTGCAATATACCTATCATAAGCCATGGCCCCCAGAATAAGAAGTGATCCAGTCCCATAAAAGTGTATCAAGAAGGCTTGCAAACAGCATGCAGAATGAGTGATTGATCTATTCTGTGACAGTAGAGTAGACATCATGTGTGGCAAAAGGGCAGATGCACCTACCATGTCATTAACTGGCATGTTAAACAATAGTATATACATAGGTTTATGAAGTTTTTGGTTCAGAGCAATTGTTAATAGTAATGTTATATTGAAAAACATAATAGCACAATATGTAAGAGTTCCAAAAAAAAATAATGGTAGAATATAAGTTGGTGATATGTCTACAGCTTCCAAAATAAAAAGAGTTGAATATATGGACATATTGGAATCCATTATCCCTTTTTATTATCTGGCAAGAAAAAAGTAGAAAACAGACAGAAAACAAATCTTATGCAAATAAATACACTTTGTCTAAAATATACACTTAAAAAGATTTTATAACAAAAATAATTGTTTTACCTACCTCAAATGTATGTTCACAGAATGTCTCAAAACAATGAACAACTTGATGTCAGAGTATGAGGTTCTCAGATGTTCAGTATTTTTGAATATATATATATATTTTTTTTATATATATGTGAAGACTTCATGACCAGTCCTTTTTAATGCCCAAGTGACACCATTTCACAATTAACTGCTCTGGGAAAACCTGACGACCAATAGGTAAGAAGAAATAGATAAATGTAATATCCACATCAGAACTTGTTTTTGTTAACTTGCATCTATTTATAAACCTTTTTGGTTTCTCTTTTGTTTTACATGGAAAGTTTTCATTAAATAAATATTAGATAAGTCAGGATATTTTAAGGGTGGCATGGTGACTTAATGCGTATCACTGTGGGCTTTTACCTATAGGGTTGAGAGTTCGTAAGGGGATCTGTGTGCATGAAGTGTGCATATTTACCCCATGGTTGGTGGGTTTCCGTACTATTATTTCCTTCCACAGTAAACTTGAATAAAATACTGAAAAAATCATGTCTATAGTATTTACAAAATTGAAAAGATGAGAAGTATTTGAATCATCCAAAAAATTTTTACTAGGGAAGGGAAGTTGATATATTTTATTTAATACTTGCCTTATGTAGTTACATTTCAATTTAAAGCGTACTCTAACTAATGTATTGTAGAGGTAGTTTATAAAATAAATAACCAATAAACTTCAAAATTAGTATCCCAGATAGCACTACTTTGTTGGCCCAACGTGGGCAAAATTTGGGTAACCTTTTGTCAGTGATCCGATGTCGGCCCAACGTCGGCATATGTTGGGCCTGTGTTGGTACCAGAGGTGGACTTAACGCTGGTTCAGTAAATAATGGCAAGGTTGAAAATAAAAATAATTATTATATTGTTTTAGCTTTGTGCAGTAGGCTTTCTTAATGAAGCCATCACATCAGAAGCTCATATGAGGGTTGGTTACAAAGCTAGTACATGAATAACATTAAAAGAACTATATTTCTAACACAGTGAATGTTTTCTAAAAAATAAATGCTAAATTCATTGTGCTTTGCGCTCAACTGTTCACACACTGCTAAACAGATCACTAGATAGCGCTAGTCATTAGGGAGGAAACTAAAACGGGCCTGCAGATTAGGTCCTGAAGCCAAAATAAATACAAGCTAAT
The DNA here is from genome assembly GCF_024256425.1 of Clarias gariepinus. Taxonomy (NCBI): domain Eukaryota; kingdom Metazoa; phylum Chordata; class Actinopteri; order Siluriformes; family Clariidae; genus Clarias; species Clarias gariepinus. The sequence goes on from NC_071110.1 coordinate 8,457,005, forward strand.
GTTTTATCCCTCTTTTCTTCTAACTACAAGTGGGTTAATATTCCTCCAAATGAGATGTAAAAAATTTCTAATAAGTAAGGTAGAAGTGTGTTGAGAATCTTCGGTGGTAACATGAAAAGCATGCAGTTAGGAGTTGTGCCACTGATGTGGTAAGAAATATGTTCTGTCCACTATTATGCTCGGCTAATTGACCAGTTGCCAGTGAATACAGTAGCATATAAAGCCATAGCGGGGACTAGAACCATAGTGATTGTTGCCATAGTAAGTGCCAGAAACATAAAAGGGCTAATATACAGTGCAGAGCCACCTGATGCAGAGCAACCTGATATAAAAAAAATGCCTCAAAGGGTACTTTGTTTGTGTGCATTTATTTTTCATGAGCTGAATATTTAAATGGAACTGGGTTTGCCAACTGGCCACTACTACGAATGCAATGTGCGGATTGTACTCTACCACTTTCTCCTCCGTTTAAGGCCAGCAATCGTGACTCAGCTGCCAAAAGTAAACTTAAATAGTTCTTTTGATTGTGTAAAGCTGTTTGTGACAATGACAATTTTTAAAAGCGCTATACAAATAAGATAAAATTGAATTGATCTAAAAAGGCCACTGCCTTAATATTAAGGCCCCCCTGCCCAGTCGAAATAAATGCTGCAGCAACTGGAGAGTGGTGACCATGGTTCCTTATCACGTTTGACTCCCACCCTTGCAGGTGAAAATTGTGAAAATAGGTGGTTTGGTGTACTTTATGTCCAAAGATTCACTTTAGCTATGTTTGCAGATTATCAGCTTGGGCTAGTTGTGCTAGTTACATCATCAGAAGACATCTACAGTAACTGATACTTTAGTCTAGGCTTCATCTTCATAATTTTTTCATACGCATTAAGGCCTTGTTCACACGAGCATTAAATTTTTGGATAAACGAACGCATTTTGAACGTCCTAGACGTTTATCTTGCGTTTTTGTAGTGGTGCTCGATTTACTTCTACACTGGCGTTCGTTTGGCTCTGTCGCCAGACCAAATTGCAGTTTGTGTGTAAACCTGTGGAGTCAGTGTCGGGAACTGGATATGAAAGCCCTTGTCGTTTTATTTGAGGTGCCTCCTTTTAATTTGGACCATTTTGCTATATTTATATATTATACATTAATCTTCTTGTTTTAAAAATTCTCATAATACGGTGACGTAGGGAGATTAAAAAAATCGCCACCGCTACTGGGTTCAACCTCTGACTGCACAACGTCGGATTAAAGAAAGTTTTTTGTGGTCTATAAAGAGATGCTAAAAAGTTTTTCAATTACTGTCGGATGTCAGTTTCCACTTTTGATTGTCTGCTGCAGCTGTTGCAATGCCACATTGCATGCCTGCATGTGGCCACATTGCATGCCTGCACGAGCTGGGCTGGATCAACTTCCTTCTTTTTTCCCGCATTGCCCTATGTATAGCATGTAGGATCATGGGATATATCCGGTCCTCTGTTTGTTGGGATTTGAATGCCAAGAAAAGACTGCATGCAACGTTATTTTGACGCCGTATAAATGCGCAGCCGGACAAATGCATGTCACCCAAAAAGCCTGTGTGAACATTCTCATTAACTCCTACAGTATGTGTAGAAAACCCTCGGCGGTTGATCCGTGCTACAAAGTATTTTAACGCCCGTGTGAACAAGGCCTAAAGTTCATATAATATACACTGGGTCTTCAGCTTAAAGTGCAGGAGAGCCAATAAATGAACCCTCCACACCATCTGAGGTCAAGTCAATTTACAGTGTTTACCTAAAAAACATGCTTCAAAAACATGATGATCAATTCTTCTTCCAAACTAAAGAAATAAGTGTAGATAATATTTTTAACACTGCCCTGTTCTGACGTTCACGTGGTGTAAGGGCCGTATTTCATTCTTGTGATTTGTTGTTGTGCTTATTTTATTTCAGTCTATTAGTTAAGCATTAGGCATTAAGTATCATACTCATAATTTGTATTGTGATGTCATTTTATGAGTTGTTCTGTAACATCATCTCACAGTTATGTAGCTGCATGTCTATCACGCACGTTAGTTGTTCAGTTGTTGTTAAGACACGGAAGGATACAGAAAGGTGTGGAGAACACAAGCTTTTGACCGTAAGACAGTAAGCTAAAAGGATACAGTAAAATGAGTTGTTGTAACTGTAATCTATCGAAGCTACAGAACACAGCAAGCGACTTGTCGTGACTACAGTGGATTTATGCAAGTAACTGTAACAACCGTTGTACTTTGATGTTGAAAATAAACAAGAGACAAAGAAATCAATGAAACGTCTGGAGTCGTGAGTGACACTGTGTAACAAAAGGGACACGCGTCAGAACTTGTGAATAACATCTACGAACAGGTGGCTTTGGAACAAATGAATTAGATCAACCAGTGAAAATGTATGAAAAATATATGATGAAGGAAAATCTGTAAATTAACTTCATCTATAAGTCTGCACTAAAAATATGGTCATGTTCAAAAGTTAGTACCCCCTATTTAAATTCTGTGATTTTTGTGTAAAAACATAATCACAATTATTTGATCATAGCGAGTCTCAGTGTTAGGCAAATACAACCCCAGATGACCAACAACTTTCATTGCCATTATTTATTTAACAGAAATGAAGCCAAAAGATAAAAAAATAGAAACAATACTAAGTACCACCTTAATGCTTCCAAAGGATTTAAGAGGGTAAGTTGCACCAAGGTGATGCTAATCATCGGCCCTTAATTTTTTGATCACCAGCAGGTTCCCAAACTAGCAATGATCTCAGAGAAGCTGCACATCAATCTGGAAAGGGTCCATTTCCAAACAATTTGGAGTTCATCATGAATAATCTTTCAGTGAGAAAGATTATTCACAAGTGAAAAGCACTCAAGACAGTTACCAATCCTTCCAGGAGTGGATGTCCCAGCACATTTACCCTAATGTCAGACAATGCAATGCTCTGAGAAATACTGTGCAATACTGTAAATAAAAATAAATAAATAAATAAGATCCATTTCTTAGACCCTTCAGCCTCGCTGAGCAGGTTAAATGTTAAATTGATAGGATTGTTTTTATAACAAGTTTGGGTTGTTTGGAAGGGTGCCAGGAGAAGGAAGAACAACTGAGGTTCTAAAAAACTGCATTTAAACAATCCATAAGACATCTGGAACAATGCTTTATTGACAAATAAGACCAAAGTTGAGTTTTTGGCTTTTACCCTTAGGGGGCCACAGTTTTTTTTGTAGCTAATACATTTTACCTTATTTACTGTATGTAGAGCACAAACTGGGCTTTCATAATGTGGCTGATGTAAATATGTTAGGTTAATTTGCAACTTTTAAACTTGTCAAATTGCACACACACACAAAAAAAAATACAATTCTAAACTCTAGCAGAAAAGCAGAAAAAAGGGATAACAAACTAACCTGGCAAATTGTTTTGAACACATAAATGAGTTCATAAAACTGTTGGGTGTGTGCTCATAGCAAAACATCCCGGGTTACCTTGCTGTAACCCTGTTCACTGCAAAAGCGGGAACGAGATGCTGCGTGAAAACGCTATGGGCGCCCCCCAGTTGCGGCCCTGAAAGCATATAAAAAGCTGCTTTGATATACGCCACTGGCTAGTGCGGTGGACATGAATCTGAAGAGCACGTACTGAACACAGTAGGTGGAGTCTTGCCCCGGAGCTGTAAAAGGCGGAGGACAGAAGCCTTCAAGAACAACTGGGTGCATGGTCGGGAAATGAAACTTTCTGAAGATAGTTCGGGTGATGATGCCGAATAACTTTGACTAGCCCAGGAGCAAAGTCTAGGCAGGATGGGGAGAATGACAAAGCCTGCAAATCCCCAATTCTCTTCAGAGAAGTAATGGCCATAAGAAAAAACATCTTAAGGGTCAAAAGAGTGACAGGCACTGACTCTAGTGGTTTCTAAAGGGTGTCAATCAGACCTTCAAGTGGGCAGCCTCAACCATTTAGCTTTATAAATAAAGCGAGCAACTAAAGGGTGCTTTGCCACAGAAACCCCCTCAGTCAGAACATGACAAGCCGAAATAGTGGCTATGTATGTTCTGAGAGTACTAGGGCATAAGCCAGAGGACAACTTTTCTTGTAGAAACTACAACACTGAAACAATTCGGCAGTGGTCTACATGTTTTGTCATGCACCAACTTTCAAATACACTCTATTTAAGGGCATAAGTTCTTTAAGTGAAGGGAGCACTAGCACTTAGTATAGTTTTAATTATGCTGGCTGGAAACCCAGCATCTTTTAGTTGGTCCCCCTCAGGGGCCAGATGTGAAGGTTCCAACGCTTGGGCCGGGGTGAAATATTGTCCCCTGCGTCTGAGAAGGAAGATCTCTCCTCACTGGAATCACTCATGGTAAGCCATCGAGAAGAGATATTACATCCGAGAACCACACTCTGATCGGCCAATAGAGCGCTATCAATAAGAGGCGCAAACACTGTTGACGGACCTTCGCCAGAACTCCCGGGAGCAGAGCTATTGGACGAAATGCATAAAGATGTAATCTGGGCCATATATGCGTCATCGCGTCCAAACCCAGGGGAGCTGGAGGAGTCAGAGAGTAGTAAAGGGGACATTGTGCTATTTCTTGCTAGGCACAGAGGTCCACCTCTGCTACATAAAATCTCTCCCAGATTTGACTGACTACTTTGGGGTGGACTTTCCATTCTCAATGTGTCACAGCTTGTCTGGACAGCAAGTCTGCTCCCACATTCATATGTCCCAGAATGTAAATCGCCCTGAGGAACAGGAACTTGCCCTATGCCCAAAGCAGAACCTGGTGAACTAGCTGGTTCAAACTGACGCAAGCGCTGTCCGCCCTGGCGATTTATGTACGAGACTAGTGTAGTGTTTTTCCCCCGCACTAGGACATGGTAGTCTTTCAACTGCTAGAGGAAGTATTTCAGGGCCAGAAATAGAGCCTTCATTTCGAGGCAATTAATGCGCCACACGAGAAGATGACCTGTCCAGATCCCTCGGGCTGGACGGCCATCTAAGATCGCACTCAGCCCGTAAGGGAAGCGTATGTTGTTAGCGTCTTGCTAGACGAGATAGCGTCTTGCTAGTCTCAAGATAGACGAGACAAGACGGACCTAAAATGGGACCCAAAGTTAGAAACCAGGGTCTGAACCACATAGAAAGGGTACGAAGCCCCTGGTGCGTAACCCTAACTTGCTCCTGTGAATTGGCCCTTGGATAAAATCCCCTGGCGCTTAGCCACAACTAAAACAATCTTATTTCAAGAAGGCCCAAAGGTATCACCGTGGACACAGCTGCCATGAGAGCTAAACACTCTAAAAGTAATAAAAACTTTCACTTTCTGGCCTAGCCTGATTTCCTTTAGGGTATTGAGAATGGATTCAACATGTGTAGGAGACAGCTGTGCCTGGATTGCGATTGAATTCCATATGACACCCAAATACGTTGTCCTCTGAGCAGAAAAGAGAACGCCTTTCCCAACATTGAGTTTCAATCCTAAAGATAGGGGGTGAGCTAGGACGACATCTCAATGTCAAAGCGCTAGCTGCTAAGACTGAGCCAAAATTAGCCAGTCGTCTATATAATTTAGAATATGGATGCCCTGGAATCATAGAGCCAAAGCTACATCTGTGATACTGGTAAGCTTTGCCCCAGAAAGCAAACCTCAGGAACTTCCTGTGTTTTGGCAAATATGGGTCCTTCTGGTTGATTGTCACAAACCAATTCTCTGGTTGGATTTGAGAAACAATAATTTTGGCTGTCAACATTTTGATGTTCAGCCCACGAAGATGTAAAATTGGATGCAACCCCCCGTCTCTCTTGGAAACCAGGAAATACTGACTTTAATAGCCTGGGTCTCTGTCTGGCAGGGGAACATGTTTTATGGCCCCCTTTTCCAGCAAAGACTGTAATTGGCGAGTCAGCAAATGCGCTTGTTCCGGTTTCATGGAGACTACACCATTGAAACGCGGAGGACGATGTGCAAAATGAATCCTGTAGCCTCTATCTACAGTGCTTTGTACCTAAGGATACATACCTGGCAGTAGGTTCCCTGCTGACAGCCTCTCTGAAAGGGGCACACGTTTTGACACTAAGGGCTAGATGGAAGGGGTGTTAGGTGTTTGGTATCCTGAAACATGGCAGGAAGAAACCGAGCACCTAACACTTCCCTGGAGACCGCTGATCTCCAAAACACCAGTGGTGGCGAAAATTGGACAACGGTCTCCAGAGGTTGCCATGGAGAAGTGCTTATTCCTTATTGGAATTTTTACACACTTCCTCCTGGCGGGAGACACCCCCAGGGTCCTGGGCACGTTGGCCTCGGGACTTCTTTTGGTGGAGATGACGCTCCTCAGGTTCGTTTTTTTAAGGCAGATTGTGGACGCTAAAACTTGCTGATCTGGCAAGAGCGTGAAAGAAAGGGAGGGATTCTGTCTCATGCGCATGTGCCAGATCGGCATGTAAACCCAACGAATGTGGCTCGCAGTCTCTCTTTAAAGAAGTCACACGGAGGCACACATCTCCTAACAAACTCTGCCATATTGGTGAGTTATCTAACACTTTCTTCCTTTTGTTTGTATATTCGCTTTGCACATGCACAAGCAAACACAATGCAGTCCTTAAAGACAAAAAGACCCGAGGATGTTTCCTGTTTACTCCTATTTATAACTTGCAGATGCACCTCATCAGATGGCATCACCTGACCGAGGTTATATAAGCCAAAATTGGCGTTTTTGATACACAGATGCTTTACAACTAGTTGAACAAAGTGATGTTCCCATAGCGTTTTCATGCAGCATCAAGTGTAGCTTTTAAAAGGGAACAACTAAATTATAACACTTATAAAGACTGACTTTATTTGGGGTAAAGTGACTGATGTGCCACTGCTGGTTCATGCGGATATTTTACATTCACTAAAAGGCTTATTGACAATCATTTCAGACAATCATAGGCACCATGCATTGTGCTGTTTGTGATCTGAGTATTTTATGAATAAAATAAAGCTGCTGTTTTTCGTGCACACTTTCACTTTGCACTTTTCATCTCCTCTTCAAAACGCTGCCGATATGAGCAGCTTTGTTGCACTCACAGCACAGATTACAAAGAAGGCAGCTTTTGCAAAGCAGTGAAAATGTTAAATCAGTACTCCAGAAAAAAAACAGAGCACAAATTTATACTTACTGAATGAACACTGCCTTATTTTAAAATAGAAGTGTGAGCAATGTAATAATCTTTTTTTAAAAAAGGAAAACCATCTACGGTTTGTGGACATATTTTTTTCTGGATTGCTACAATATAATTTAATTTAATATGAAACCCAATGGGCTGGGCGACTTGCATTCATCGAGTTGACCATGAACTCCTCTTTTTACCAGCATATCCTAGAGGCAAATATAAGGCCATCTGTCCGACAGCGAAAAAATTGTAGAGGAGGACTTTGTGTTTTGTTTTTGGCACTTAAGTTAAAGTTAAGTTTTATAATGGCTTCTTTAGATGACTTTATAAAAGAACCTTCAGAGCAGTTGCTAGACCTTCCTTGACAAAGGATCAACTTCTGCAATTGGCTTCTCATTATGAAATTATTATTACAAGTAAAAAAAGTGAAAAGCGGTTGAAAGATATTGTGAAAGAAATTATTAGAAGTGATTTAATTAAAAAAGGACTTTTAAAAGCTGAGTTGACTTCCCTTCCATCAGTAACTGCTCTCTTGTTTGAAGCTACAATTCAGTTGAGGCTTAAAGAGTTGTTTTTACAGGAGAAACAGTTAAAAAGCTAAGGAAAAGGACGGGCAACTTAAAGAGAAACAAATGCATTTGGAACATGAACGATTTCTTAAAGAGTTTGCATTGAAAGCAGCTTCTGAAAGACCAACTCCGAAAGGTACTGCTTCTTTGTTTGATGTTGGTAGTCATATTAAGTTAGTGCCTGCATTTTCTGAGAAAGACTTTGAGATCTATTTTTCTCACTTTTAATGTGTGGCAACCACATCTAAATGGCCCAAAAATCTGTTGACTTTGCTGTTACAAAATGTTTTGATAGGTAAGGCTCAGGAAGCTTATTCTGCTCTAAGCCTCGAGATGAGCGCTGATTATGATGAGGTTAAAGCAGCCATATTGAAAGCTTCCCGCCAGCGTTTCAGAAGTTGTGTCAAACTTGCTCATCATACTTATGTTGAATTTGCAAAGCAGAAAGAGAACCTGTTTGATCGGTGGTGTACATGTCAGAAAGTAGAAAGTAAAGAGCAACTCAGACAGCTTATTTTGCTTAAAGAGTTCAAAAACTGTCTGTCTGATGTTGTGTCTGTTTATTAGAATGAGCAGAAGGCAGTAACCTTAGAAAAAGCTGCAATCTTGGCTTGGCAATCTTGAGTTTGTCCTAACTCATAAAGTAAATTTTGGGGACAAATAGGCAGAGTCTCAGGGTAAAGGCCTGTATAATAAGTCTCCTTCAGAATCAGAAATTCCACTTTACAGGTCTTGTATCTTAATAATTATTGTATCTTAATAATTATTGTTTTGTTTGATTACTTCTTTTTAACTATAAAGTTTAATAAGTTCTACTGTATCCACCAGGGACACCTGCCTTATGTCGATTAGAGAAGGTCCTCACAAACAAGAGGATTCTGAAGGATGTTGAGAAGCTGAGCTCCCACCATCAGAACTCATCCCTCGAAGCGTTTCACAGTGTAATTCTGCGTTTTGCACCCAAGAGTGTTGTCTTCTCTTTTTTTTTTGGAATGTTATGCAGGTAACTCAATGTTATTCATTTGGAAAGAAATGTATACATGTTTTTAAAAACATAAAATAAATTGCAAGTTGCACCAAACATATTTAACCATTACTTTTCCTCCAAAGACTTTACCTGACAGCTCTACATTTTAATGAGAATGCTGGGCATCCCCAAGCTACAACAGCAGCTGGGAAGCCACTATTTAAGGTGGTTTTTTTTTTTAAATACAAGCAAGGACAATGGTCTGCAAAGCCAGTAAAAGCAGATCCAACCTTTTGTGAGTTCAACAAGCTTTTATTTAATTGTAGAATAAACATTGTATGTACATACATAATATCACCAGCAGAAGAGAAATAACTTTTGGATTAAAGTACGGTTACATAAATAAACCTTATAAACAATGTTACATATAAAATCATAAAGTGAAAAGTGTGCGACACTGCTTTAGAGTCATTTAAAAATGAATCTATTTTCAATATTTTATGTGGATAATAATTTTCAAACTTGCTGCTGTTTTGTATTATACATGATTAAAAAACTATATGGTATTCTGTGTTTCAGTCTATAAATGTTAGTACCCTGTCTGTTCAGTACTTGGTATTTGACATAAAATGGTATGTAGATATGTGATATTTAAAAAAATACACTAAAGACGAACAGTGTCCCAAAGGGAACTTCATGCTTTACTCCATAGTCATGTTACAATAAAAACAATCGACTAAAATGCTTCAAAAAACAACTTACGTTTCTATTCCCCGTAGACCCAAAGGGCCATAGTCTGCCCTGTAGATGTTTAATGCATTCTGGAGGGAGAATACATTTAAACAAACATGTTCTAGGCCAGGATGATCTAGAATACATTGTGGTGGATTTTCCAGTTGTTGTAATCTTCTTACAACCTTCGAAATATTCAAGAGGTAAGTGACCTAAGATATTTAGATGATGACTGCATGATAGCAATACAACTTTGTACTGTACCTGTGCTATCTCCCTGCAGCATATATTTTCGGGCTCTGTAGGCATTTTGTCACAATTTACACAAAGACACCTGTAACAAGAATGACAATGGAGTGACAGCACCACAGATGTACTTTCAATGTTTTGTTACATTACATACATTACAACAAATTCTTAGGTGTCCTTCCACCCCTGCTTAAGATATTCTTAACTGTTGTCAAAGCCATACCACACGTGTTTTGTGAAGACACGCCCCACAGAACTGGGGGTGGGCTCAGCAGAGGTCATAAGCATTTAAAGGAGCATGTACTGAAATAGATTGCTGAGAACAGAGCTACTTTTTACCAGGTAAAAGTAGTGTTTTTTTTACACAACCATTGAGAAATTTTAATTAAAGTATTTTACAAATTTTTCCTTAGGACCCTACAGAATCATATTAACTTATGAAAAATGGGACTGGATGACCTCTTTAAATCCTAGGGTTAGGCCCTATCTCAGGCCCTATCATCGACCAAGGCTGCATCTCAATACTCATCGTACTTGATCTTAGTGCTGCAATCAACACTATAGATCATATTATTCTAATAGATTGCTAGCAAAAGCATATAGGCATTCAGGGACAGGCATTAAAATGGTTAAGATCCTACCTTCCGATCGATTCTATTTTGTAGATCTGAATGAAGAACTGTCCGGTGTAATGGTAGTAAAATATAGGGTCCTTCAAGGGTTTTAAGACCTCTGCTGTTCTCCATATACCTGCTTCCCTTGGGTAGCATCATTAGAAGACATGGGATTAGTTTCCACTACTATGCTGATAATACCAAGTTATACAGTACATCTCATTGATACCAGATAAAATATCCAAGTTGTCCAGATTAACAGAATGTGTCCAAGATATAAAAAATTCAGATGACCAATAATTGTCTCTTCCTAAAGTCAGACAAGACAGAAATATTGCTTATTGGTCCAAAAACAATTCACAAATGCTACTACATCTCAGCTTGCATTTAGGAGAATGTACTATTACCATCAGTTCGACAGTGAAAGACCTGGGCATAATATTAGACAGCAACTTGTCCCGTGAAAATCATATTTCCAATATTACAAAAACAGCCTTTTTCCACCTTAGAAATATTGGCAAGCTTAAAAACATTTTATCCATACAGTACCTGATGCAGAAAAGCACGTTTATGCATTCATGACCTCCAGACTGGACTATTGTAATGCATTACTAGGTGGTTGTCCTGCATCCTTAATAAACAAGCTACAGTTAGTCCAAAACGCAGCTGCCAGAGTTCTCACCAGATCAAGAAAATTTGATTATATACTATAACCCCAATACTATCATCCCTGCACTGGCTACCTGTTAAGTTTAGAATTAATTACAGACTAGCATTACATACAAGGCCCTAAACAGTTTAGCTCCCATCGTGCCAGTCTTCTAACACGTTACAATCTGCAACACTACTTAAGATCACAAAACTCTGGATTTATTGTAGATCACAGAAAGTCCACAAAAGGGGGTAGAGCTTTTTTATATTTAGCTCCTAACTTTAGAATACCCTTACTGATAATGTTCAGGGCTGAGACAAAGTCTCCCATGTTTAAAATCAGAATCAAGACACATCTCTTTAGCCTGGCATACACATAATTCATCCCATAACCTCATACTCCAGTACATTTGAATGCATGCCCCTTATCTAGTGCTTCTAATATAATGAAAAGCAACTACTCTAATTCTTTCCCAGCTGTTCTTTCTTTTTCTACCCGTCCCAAGGCACCTGGAGAGAAAGACCACCTTTAGCTGGATTCTGCTTTAAGATGGTTTGGAGCTACACACACTGCTCCCAAGCTCCCAGCAATCCAGACCCCCTCTGCCCTCTGCACCTGTCTGACTTATCCTGGTGCCATGCTGGTGCTGAACTGAACTGGAATCCATGTTAACCTGGTTATCTTTGATTATATTGAACATTCAACTATCTAACACAGTATGATTGCAGATCAATCCCTGCTATTCTGTAATGACCCAGATGAGGATGGTGTTCCCTGTTGAGTCTGGTTCTTCTCAAGGTTTCTTCCTATCGCCATCTCAGGGAGTTTGTCATCAGGGACAATCAAATCACTATGAACTATACACAAATACGTTTACCTCCATATTTCCATAATCTTCTTTTAATTTTGTAAAAGTAAAATAGAAATGTTAGCATCATCCTAGCAACATGCTAATCATGGTACAGCATGCTAATGATGTTGCTAGGGGTGTGGCTTATTAGCATCATGATAAACATGAAAAACTGATTGGTTGCCTGAGTAAAATGAGCCCACCCCATATCTATCCACAGTTAGGTTATGTTTCAAAGTTTTTGTGGAATTTACCATAATATGTCAATGGGTCAACTTTGGGCACCTCTTGCGCCCTAGTTTACTGCCTCCCTTAAAGTCATGCCGAATGAACTGCATGAATTGACATCTTTTTTATTAGCCTACGACAAATAGTAAGGGACTAGTTACATTGCCAAATTGCCCATTATATTGGGCACCTGGAGTAGACCTTAGACCCTCTTGCGGGGTATGTTCTATCCAGAGGTGGAAAGAGTAATAAAATTTTGTACTCAATAAAATTACTGTTACTAATTTTAGGTAGAGTAGTAAGGTTAAGTAAAATAAGGTTACCATAATAAAAATCTACTTAAGTAAAAGTAAAAATTAGCTCATTAAAAATTATTTCAAAGTAAAAGTTACCGAGTTACTTTTTTTTACAGCGGGAGTGGGATGGGGGATTTTAGTGTAGTTAAAAAGACAAGGGGATAAAAATATGAAACTAGTTGTTTTTAATTGAAGGAATACCGTTGCATAATAAAGCTGTTGCCTTTTTTGCGCTTGAAATCAAAGTGGTCGCTTACAGTAAATATGGCCAGGGGTTTGCTTCACAAAAATTTGATGACATTTCTTTTTTAGCTGGGTCTGGATCACTGGAATTAGTTTTGTCTGTCATTCATCGTTTTTGTGAATTTAGAGCATTTGTTCTCCATGCCCATCAAGCAATCAGGGCAGTGGTTTCCGGGGTTAAATTTTTTTCATCCCTGTTGCATTATTTTTTTATTATTTTTCATTATCATTAATTTATATTTTTACTCAGTAGTAAATATAATTTAAAATAAAAATTACATATTTTAAAAAACTACTTTAACAAGTAGAAGCACACAAAAAACTACTCAAATACAGTAACACAAGTAAATGTAATTTGTTACTTTCCACCACTGGTTCTGACACAGCTTGCAAACCTCTTTAACACTAGAAGCGCCGCGCCAGTGTCACCTACTAAAAGCGCGGTTCAGCGGTCATTTGACCGCCTATTGTTTTGAATGGGAAGCTGCTGCTGACACACAATGATCGCTAGATGGCGCTTTCACCCAAAGCAAATAGTTTAGCTCCAAGATCAACTTGCACTTGGACAATGCGCCATTCATTCCCGCGTTGATAATAAGCGGTATCTTTTTTTCATATTCAACTGAGAAAACCTACTACAGAGTCTCTAAGGGGACAAACGAAGAGGGAAAAAACAAGTCAGAGGGAAAAAACAAGTCATGTTTGGACTTATAACCCAAAGTTTTTGACTTTTTTCTGCCGTTTTTTCTCCTCCTTTGTCCATCTAGGGGCTTTGTACTATAACAAAAAGGAAAGCTCTACTTAATTTTATATCGTATGGAGAAAATGTTATTAGTTTGTTCATTCTATTTGAAGCTTCTGAACGTCTTGGAGCAGCGATTTAGTTCTGAACTCGCTTCCGTGAAATTATCGCTAAAACAATATTAAATTTGAATAAATCAGATCTACTACAGCAAATAATAAACTATGCTATGTCATAACAGAAGCAAACACAACGAATATGTCTCGTTTCGTTCAGTGTTGCTAGGCAACGGACCACGCGCCCAATCGGTTCACTTGGCCGCGGTGTATTATAAACCTGCGAATTGTTTCACTGCTTATGTTCATGTAATAAAAGCGAGGGAAATGTGGAGGTGATGTGTGTCCTTGATTGGACTACGGTTCTGAAGATCCCAGGTTCAAACCCCACAACCACCAAGTTGCCACTGTTGGGCCCTTGAGCAGGGCCCTTGACCCTAAACTTCACAAGCACCACTTATAAAGCTGTTTTTGTGAATTTTATTATTTAGTCAAGCAGAAACTAATTGCATGTGAAACCTAAAGTTGTGATAAATCTCAAGTATGCCTTATAAGGCCTAGGGGTTGTTTGCCTGTGCTGCATTCCTTTCTTTCATTTGTTTCTGTTTTGCTGGTTTTGGTCTTTATTTAACATCTTAATGCAAGGATTTCTTGAAATTTAATCTGAGGTTGTTTATTATCAAGAAAAAAAAGAGAGCAACCCCTGCAAAAAAAATAAATAATAATAATAATCAGGTTTTAAGGTTTTACCTTTTATAGATTTGTTTTGGTAAATTTAATGATTTAGTTTTATTCTATAAATGCCTAACAACATTTTCCAAATACACGTATTGGTACTTAGAACATTCACTTGAAGCAAATGGCAACAGATTGTATTACTGATGTTTTAATAAATAAATGTTCATAAATCTGTATTTTGATCCAATAACCCTGATTTGCAATCATGCTGTAGCTTTCATGCATCTTGGCATGCGCACATTTCTGTCGGGTATTTTTATGACATTCTTGGTACAAGCAGTTCCCCATTGTTTGATGGTTTCTGTCCATCCATCAAATGGTGATCATCACTTATCCTTCCCCAGATTTCAAATTCAAAATTCTATTTCATACAACCACATTGAATATTGGGTTTAGGATAGTTTATTTGTGACAGCAGATACTTTTTCTTGATCCATCACCCCTTGTGTGCGAATATTGTAGCAGAGGAAGGGGTTCTTATACCTAAAATCCAGACTTTTTAAACATGGCCTATGTTGATTCTTTAAAATTGAAGATGTTTGTATTGTTTGACCCGATTTTCATGACTCTCCAGGGAAGAGGAATAAATCATTGTATCAAATATAGGCTATGATAGATTTTCCAATCATGGCCATGAGAAAGTCATTAATTAAACATTGGTATAGCATGGGGCAATGATCTGAAGCACACCTGTAAATCTACATCAGAATGGCCATACTGAAATTCTCTGTGAGCCTAATCACCCTGTATGCTTACATTTTCAAAATCGAACCAGTAAAAAACAAGTATAAAGCCATTTTGCTCTTATTTACGTAAAATCACTGACAGCTGCGTGCCGGCCATGCCGTTTCCTGCCTTTTCCAACCTGCCATTCTTATTTCTCTCAGCAGATGGCGCAAGGGATCGCACCAACTATCTATGCGTCATTCAGTGCGTTTATGTAACTATCTCAGGTTTCATTCCATATATGCATTTTATATATATATATATATATATATATATATATATATATATATATATATATATATATATATATATATATATACACATATATAGATATATATATCGACAATTCGCCATTCATTCTGGCGTTGATAATTAGCGATATTTTATAAGGAGATTTAGGGGATTTACCTTTACTTAATTTTATAACTGTCACGAACTGGTTGTCTGTGTCGGCGTTGTGGCATAGATGCAGATGCTGAGATGAGATATATTTTTATTGATATATTAAAGCAAAAACGAAAGCTCTTTTCAAAAAGCACTTAGAAATCTTTAATATAATATCACTACTGAAAACAACCAACACAAAATAACCATAACAAATGCTACACGCCTGACTATGCTTCAGTCAGGCTATTTATAACCCAACTAATGATTGACCTGGA